>NC_057413.1:46814161-47114161 GCF_019320065.1 Cervus canadensis | reverse complement strand
AGTTCTGTAATAACAAGAGAAATGCAAAACAAGTCATGAGTTGTGTTTCCATAAGTATGTAGAAAATCAGTCTTATTGTTTTCACATCATTGCATTGGAGACATAAGGTGCCAAGTAAAAAGTTGGCACAACGGGACTTCTCTGCTGGTCCAGTGGTTAAGAATCTGCCTGCCAGTACAGGGGACGCGGGTTCGATCCCTGATCCCACATGCTGCAGGGCAACTAAGCCCATGCGCCACAACTCTAGAGCCTGGGAGGTGGAACTCTTGAAGCCTGCGTGCCCTTGAGCCCATGCTCTGCAATGAGAAAAGCCACCGCAGTGAGAAGCACATGGACCACAACTCGAGAAAGCCCGCCCAGCAATGCAGACTCAGCACAAGCAAAAATTAATTTTTTAAAAAAGTTGGCACAATGCAACTTTCCCAGCCGTCCAGTGGTTAGGACTCCACTCATCCAATGCAGTGGGTGTGAATTCGATCCCGGGTCAGGGAACTAAGATCCCCACTTGCTGGGTGGCACAGCCAAAAAAGGAAAAAATGTTTAAAAAAAAAAAAAAGTTGGCAGGAGTAGTAAGTGTGACAGCCCAGGGGATAGCCTGGTGTGGCTGGGAGGTGACAGCTGCCTTTGCCTCAAGTGCCCAACTCAGCCAGTACTATCCTCCAGACCCTTCAAGTCCAAGGCCACCACCTATAAAGCTGAAATACCCTGGCAAACCTAGGGTGACAGCTCAGGTTGTCCTGGCAGTTGGGGGGTGCGCCTTGACGTGAGCTGACTCACTTTCAAGAGCCAATTACCGATGGTCGGTCACAGTGTGGTCTGAAGTATGGAGCAAGCATTTTTGGTTGTGGGGGGCGGAGGGTGCTGCTCTTTCTTCTCCCTTTTAGCAGCTTGGAGCCGGAGAGGACTAAGGCAGTGAGAGCTGGGTGCGGGGCTGTGTCCCACAATATCTGCCTTCCGCAGCTCAGCAACAGGGAAGGAGGTGGAGTCTGGATTGAGCCCTGAGATAAGGAATAGGCTGCAGCTGACTGCGAAGATCAAAATAAACAGCTGCACCCCCAGGAGAATGAACTCCACATTCCATTCTCTGGCCCCACCCCCGATTCCCACTTCGCTCTCTCTCCTTCCCCCCACCACATGCACACTCAGCACCCCCATCAGCCAGAAGGGCCTCCCCTCAGCCTTGGCTCAGATCCCTCAGAACCTTCCCACACTACCCCCCACCCCTTAACCAGAGGTTCCAGGGCCGCTCTCCAGCTGTCGGGAAGGGAGTGAGTGCTCCGGACAGGTGGCCAGAGGCAGATGGAGAGGGACCTCATCCAGGGCCGGACTCTACCTGCCAGACTGGGCCACCCTCAGACTCACACGGGGGCTACCCCAGAAAGGCCCGGGAACAGAAGAGGGTGGTGGTGATGGTGGTGGTGGCCAGTCTTGGGAAGCCAAGGCCGGCGTAGGGTGGCTGGGAGGAGGGGTGTGCAGGGGTCCTGATGGCCAGCTCTGCAAACATCTGGTCCTCGCTGTGGGTGGGCCCGGCCCCGGCCCCGGCCCTCCGGGAGCTCACAGTCCAGTCAGGGGAGGCAGCAGGTCCAAGATGTACCTCCGAGGTGGTCATTCCTCCCTGTAGTGCCAGGGGCAACCCCAGCCCTCTGGAACCCCCTCCAAGGCTCCCTGACTCCTGAGGGTTCAAGTCACTACCCCAGGCCACTTTCTAGATGTGCTAACGTGGGATTTAAAATCAAGGAGACATGGGCTTTCCAGGTCATCCAGTGGTTAAGAATCTGCCTTTCGATGCAGGGGACACAGGTTCGAGCCCTGGTTGGGGCACTACGATCGAACATGCTGCAACTAAGCCCCAGTGCCGGAGCTACCGAGCCTGCCTGCTCCGGAGACTGTGCCACACGCTGTTCCTACTGAGCCCACACAACACGGCTAGTCTTGTGCCACAACGAAAGATCTCGACTGGGGGTGGGGCGGGGAACACTTCCACACACCCCAAGGCCTAGGGAGGCTGTGCATAGGGTTCTCACCACCCTCTCAGTCCCTAACTGCAGGCAACCTTGCAGAGTCGCACATCCCTCTACTTAAATGACTCCCTTGAATTCCCCAAGGCCCTCTAATGTCCCACGTCTCCAGCAGATTGCTGGGCAACTGCCCCGCCCCACCCCAGGTCTAGTCCCCCCAGCCAGCAGACTCAGTGTATGCATGGGGATACTAGCCAGGACCAACGACATACTTTGCAGAGGCCCTTGTTAAAAAATTATTAAGAATTTCAAGATGGTAGCAACAGAGCATCGAACCAGGGGTGGAGCCCTTCTGAGTGAGGGCTCTGTGTGCCTGCATGAATCACACGGCTGTGAAGCCAGCTCTGGGGTCGCTACCCTTCACTGAACACTCGGTGATGCCAGACCCGGTGCTGGGTGCTCACCACGCATGATCTCATTCCTTCCTCTGAGCAGCCCTTTTCTCCCTATTGTGCAGACGAGGAAATTGAAGGATTAGACAAGCCGCATAACTTGCTGAGGTCATCAGCTCTTAAGGGCTCGAGCAGGGGGGGGGAAAGAACCCAGCCTGTCTGTCTACAGAGCCTGGGCTCTTAACCACCCAGGAGCTGCTGCAGCCCACAGGGCTGGGGTGGTTGCTGGGCAAGGCAGCTGCTTCCCGTCCCCTTCTTCTGTCCTGTCAGGGCCAGGAAGGAAGATGAGGCAAGCAACAGCAGCTGACGGTGTGGCAACAGCGGCAGTGGCGGGGAGGGTAGCCAACCCAGACAGAAGTGCTGGGTGGAGACGGTGTGAGATGGGCCCGGGGACTGTGTGAGCTGGAGGCGGCTGATAGACACCACAGCTGTGCCCTCCACCCTCTCGCCCAGGGTGGGCATCGCTGAGCCTTTCCCCCACCTCTCCCCTGATGGCACCTCCAGCTCTGCCTGTCTCTCTTCCTCTTTCCCCCCGTGGTCTCTGCTCCCCAGCTCTCTCCTTCACGCCCTTTCCAGCCAGCCTTCACTGGGGGTTTTGGGGCGAGCACCACTCAGGACTCTCCTCCAGCCCTGTCCTCAGTATCTCCATAGCAGCAACAACCGCGGTTTAGTGAGCACCTACTGCATGCCAGCTGCACTGCTAGGCACTTAATTTTTTTTTTATTTTCATTAAAGAAACATTTATTTATTTATTTTGGCTGCAGTGGGTCTTAGTTGTGGCTCTTGGGATCTCTGTTGGGGCATGTGGACTTCTTATTTGGGACAGGTGGAATCTAGTTCCCTGGCTAGGGGTCAAACCTGGGCCCCCTCCATTTTGAGCTCAGATTCTTGCCCACTGGCTGGACCACCAAGAAAGTCCCCTAGGTACTTTATAGATAAACTTGAATTCTCTCCACCAACCTATAAACAAGGATTATCATCCACATTTTATAAAGGAAGAAACCGAGGCTCAGAGGGGCTCAGAGATTTGTCCAGGGTTATGTAGGTGTTCTGCCCTTCCTCACTGCCTATCCCACAGAACCGTGTTGGCCTGATAAGGTGAGGTGGTCCCGGAGCATGGAGGAGTCTTTTCTCAGCGAGGAGGGAGTTTGAGAAATGGTCAGTTTGAGGGAGGAGTGAATTATGTATTGTGAGTGAGGGAGATGGTCACCTCCTTTGCGTTGGCTGGGGTGGCGTGGCGAGGATTTGATTCTACTCTCTACCTGGAGGACCCGCTGTGACGCTTGGGAAAGCAGACCTGATGGCTTGAGGTGACAGGGAGCTGAAGGGCTGAGGACACGGATGAAGAGGAAGGTCCCTCTCAGACATTTTACCCATTGGCACCAGAGAATGGACTACGATAGGCACTGGAAGAGGTTAGATTACTAGAATGCGTGCGTGCGCACTAAGTCACTTCAGTCGTGTCCAACTCTTTGTGACCCTATGGATTGTAGCCCGCCAGGCTCCTCTGTCCATGGGATTCTCCAGACAAGAATACTGGAGTGGATAGTCATGCCCTCCTCCAGCGGATCTTCCTGACCCAGGCATTAACCCACGTCTCCTGTGTCTTCTGCATTGGCAACCAGTTCTTTACCATTAGCCCCATCTGGCAAGCCTAGACTGCTGGAATAGAGACCCCCATATCAGGTCTCTAAACAAAATGGAAATTTCTCGCGTACAAGTCCAGGTGGGCAATCTGACCCCTTGACAGGGTTGGGGACCCACGCTTCTCCCAGGCTGTTGTTCGTCCAGGCCCTCGGATGTTGAAGACAGCACACCACCCCATCCCCTGGGTCCATGACCCAGCCAGTGGGAAGGGAGAGGAGGGTAGGAGGGGGCACAGCTCTTCCTTTTCAGGACATGACTCCAAGTAGCCACATCCCTTATCCCATTAGCCAAAAGTTGGTCACCCACCACATTGAGCTACAGAGGGTCTTGGGGATCATACTGAGCAGAGCTTCTAGTATGAAAGGTGTAAGAAGGGGAAATGGATGCCGTGGGGGTAGTTAGGAACCTTTGTCCCAGGATCTCGACAGGCAGGGACCAGGAGAGCCTGTGTCACGTGCGTGAGGATGGTTTTTCTACGTGGAACCTCTGAGCACAGGGTTCCCAGATAGGCTTCTCTCTTGGGGAGGCCTAGGGCAGCAGGGCCAGCACCCACCTGGCTACTGCCCTCTCCCTGGATACCTCAGTCCTGATCACAGGTAGAGGATTTGACTCCACTTGCTTTGACCAGAGCCCCGGTCTCAGGAGCACCATAGGATGTGGGGAGGAGGCTCAGTGAAGGGCACCACTCTTGCCCCTTTGGGAGGCTCTGCTGTCCTCAGATAGGGTAGGGAAATGTCACGTTCCCTCACCTTAGTGAGCAGGTGGAATCATCTCAGCATCAGGAGGTGGAGAGTTCCAGGGCTCTCAGGGCCAAGTCTCAGCCTCAGAGACAAAGTCCATGGAGTTGAGGCAGGAGGTCCAGCTTTGTCCAAAGGAGGGAAATGGTTCTCTTCCTCTGCGGTTGTGAATTTCTGGATGCAGTCTTCTGGGCCCATTGTTTGTTTGCTAATCCATTCATCCATTCATTTGTTCATTCATTCATTCATTCATCGTTATCTGTGTATTGAGCACCTACTGCACAGATGCTGTGTTCATTTCAGGTGAAAGAGAAAAGAACATGACAGGCACAGCCCCTGACCTCATGGATCTTACAAGCCCTCGGTGTCCCCTTGCTGCCTCCCCACGGAGGACAGACCAAGCCATCGCAGCTCTGAGAGCCACCCTTGTGGCTCAGAGCATGAAAGGCCCTCAGGTAGCTCCTGAAAGCACAGGGCAGGTTTCACCTGGGCGCTGTCCTGGGGCGGCTGGGTGGGACTGGGTGGGGGTGCGTGGGGGGAGGAGCAGGCATTGGAGTGGGTGTTTCACTTCCCCCTCACTTACTAGGCGTGGAATCTGCTTTTTCTCAGTTGGTGAGATTAGTGACTTCTCTTCTGCTCCGGAGGGACACGTCCCCTCCCAGCCCCTCCTCCAGCGCCCTGGTCTGGGTGGGATCCTTCCTCCTATTACCTGTGACCCCAGGAAAGAGCACAGTACGGGGAGTGGAAATCTGTGTGGGGACACTTCCTCTGTGGGCCCTTTGGTTTCTGAGCTCCTCTCTGGGCCCCTCTTGCCCTGCAGTCCTCCCAGCTAGTCCAGGAAGAGAGGCTCTACACCCTGGCCTCCACAGAGGGCTCACTGGCTTCCTGCTTCCTCTGAGTGCCAGGCCCACACCCAGACCTGCCGTCCGCCTTCTCATGCTGGCGTCTCACTTTATTCCTTGAAGCACAGCCTTGCTCTGGACCCTGAGTGGCCTCTCAGTGTCACTTCATGCGCTCTTCTTACTACCTGGCAAAAGTTTGAGGCCCCAGCTGGAATGTAAACCCAGGGATTCAGGCCAAAGAAAGAAAGAAAACCTTCAGAGTCACGTGCCCCCATCTCTGCAGTTAAGATGGTCGATAGGAGGGCAAGGGTCCTGTTTGCATTACATATTTTTGGCTTTTAGTAGGATTTGCACTTCACAGGTGTTCAGTAGGTGCTGGATAGTGTATGGATGAGTAGATGCAGGCTGGCATTCAGTGGAAGCCAAAGATAGGGCTGCCCCATTATTGTAACAATGAAATACAGTCCATTGTCATTATTCACAATACTTATGTTCTATAATGTTGCCGTGGGGTCTTCCCTGGTGGAGAATCCGCCTGCCGATGCAGGAGACACAGATTTGATCCCTGATCCTGAAAGATCCTACCTGCCTTGCAGGAGCTTAGTCCGTGTGCCACAACTGTTCAGCCTGTGCTCTAGAGCCCAGGAGCTGCAACTCCTGAAGCCTGCTTTCCCTAGAGCCTGTGCTCTGCAGCAGAAGATGCTACTGCAAAGGGAAACCTGCAACTGGAAAGTAACCCCGCTCTCTGCAACTAGAGAAGAGCCCAGGTAGCAATGAAGACCCAGCACAGCCACAAATAAATAAATACAATTATTAAAAAATAAAGTCACCATGAACTCTGAATTAAGTGAATCCATAGCCGTTGTTCCGAGGGAAATACAAGGCTGACTTCCTTTGAGCCTGTGGTCCCAACATTTTTCATCAACCAATCAACATGCTTGTTTTATGTGAGTTTCTGTTTTAAGACACTGTTTTTGATTTGTCGATTCATTAACACTGAACTCAGGGCCTAGTTCTGTAAGTCACTGTAAGTCAGGCCTGAACGAAGCTTAGCTCACGCACACCCCAGCCTTTTTATAGTTAGCCGTGTAGCCATGCTTGGGAACCATTTTAAACAGTGAAATCAACAAAAAGGGCAAAGATGCTGGAAAGGTGGCCCTGAGTAGACTGAAAAGGACACTTGTTTACTTCACGAGAGATGCGGCAAGGAGGCAGAACGTCACCCTGTTCAGCCTCAGCTGAGAACATGCGCCTCAGGTGACTTGAATTTTTCACACCTCTGTGACTGTCCTCGGATGACCACAAAAGCAGCAGGAGCATTGATTTGGGAGTTTCAGAAAAATGTTAGCGAGTAGGCAGATTCACAAATGGAGAATCCGTGAATACAGAGGATGACTGTACCTCCACGGGGGTTGGTAGATACCTGATGCCCTCTGCCCCAGCCCTCCCCCCAGCATTCAGCATCTAAGGATGGGCTGCCTTGCCCAGCATGGCCCTCCCTCACCCATACTGCACCACTGCGGCCTCTCTTGGCGGGGGTGGGTGGATTTCACTGGCCTGGCCTGCACTGGAGGGGGGGTGAAGAAGCCCTGCTCTGCCACCCTTCCCCCTTCCCCTACTTTCTCACTGCACATGAGGCCTCCCTGTGAACCAGACCCACACGTGCATAAAAGGAGGTGGGCTGACACGAGCAGGCAGCCACCTGTGACTTCTCCAAGCCCAGTGTTGCACCAACACCTGGGGAAGACCCCCTGGCGGTTTGGGGGAGCCTGTTTTGACCCGATCTTTATTTACCCCTCACAAAGGAAGTAAATAAATAGCTCTTTGTGTGTCTGTGTGGATGTGCGCGTGCCAGACTGTGTGTGTGCCTGCTGCACACCGTTAAAAACCATGGCCTGGCCCCAGAGGAAGTGGTAACAGAACAATTGTTTATTTTCCATTTACCCTCCTATCCCTCCCCACCTCCACCCTTTTAATGTACACCTAGAGACACTCTTTGCCAGTCCAGGATCCAATCATTTGTTCATCCATTTTTTTTTTAAGACCTTCTGCTTTATTTGTTTATTTTTTAAAAATATTTATTTATTTGGCTGCGCCGGTCTTAGTTGCAGCACTCGGGGTCTTCAGTCTTCGTTGTGGAATGCAGGAATGCAGATTGCATGTGGCACGCGAACTCTTAGTTGCGACATGTGGGATCTAGTTTTCTGACCAGGTATCAGACCTGGCCCCCTGCATTGGTGCATGGGAGTCTTAGCCACTGGACCACTGGGGAAGTCCCTGTTCATCCATTTCTTCATTCACTCATCCTGGTGTCCTCTGAAGCAACATAGTGCCAGATGCTGGAGAATGTAAAAGACAGATATATAGAATGTATAGAAGGTGGGGTGGGGAAAGGATGTTTTGGCCTGGGGGTGTGACTTCTTCCTTTAAGGACACACTCTGCACTTGGGAAGCAAGGGTTGTGGTATTCCCCACTGTGGCTCTTCTCTGCTCCTGTGGCTGCCTGCCCACCCCAGGCCTCCGTGAGCACTTGCCTGGATTACTGTGTGTTTCCATAGCATTGCTGCTCAAAGACCATCAGAGACTTCCTTCTCTGGGCCTGTGAAATTAAATTCGACTTGTCATGGTGCTCTGGGTCTCCTTGCATCTGGGCTCAACCCACCTTTCCAGCCCTTTTACCGACAGTCAACCTCCATCACCTTATTCCTGGGCTTCCTAGGTAGCTCAGCTGGTAAAGAATCTGCCTGCAATGCAGGAGACTCCCGGTTCAATTCCTTGGTTAGGAAGTTCTCCTGGAGAAGGGATAGGCTACCCACTCCAGTATTCTTGGGCTTCGCTGGTGGCTCAGATGGTAAAGAATCCTCCTGCAATGCAGGAGACCTGGGTTTCGATCCCTGGGTTGGGAAGATCCCCAGGAGGAGGGCCTGGCAACCCACTCCAGTATTCTTGCATGGAGAATCCCCATGGACAGAGGAGCCTGGCGGGGTACAGTCCGTGGGGGTCACAAAAAGTCGGACATGACTGAGTGGCTAAGCACAGCACACCTTACTTCTGCCCAACAGGTATGCTGAGACATCCTGGGGAGCCCCCATTTCCGTCCCTCATCTCACACTGTCCCCCCTTCTTGGGATGCACCTTGTCTTCCTCTCATCCACTCCTGTCTGTCCCAACTTGGCTGTTCTTCACGTCCTGGTTTAAATCTACCTGGCTGCTCCCCCGACACATCCCAGCTTTTGGATAGCATATCCTCATGTACGTTGAGTGTGGGTGCAGCTCCTTGTCCTTACTAGACCGTGAATTCCTTGAGAACAGGGTCTGCGTCTTAGTTAGCTTCCACCTTCTTTTTTTTTTTTCTAAACTGCACCGCACAGCGTGCAGAATCTTAGTTCCCTGACCAAGGATTGAACCTGTACTCTCTGCATTGGCAGAGCCTTAACCACCGGACTGCCAGGGAAGTCCCTCCTTCTTTCTTTCATTCATTTAGCCCATATGAAGAGTGACTGTGCGTGTTGACTCCTGTCCTTGTTTCTGGGCTCCTGTCCTTGTTTCTCTAATGTACCCATCACTGCATATGATATCCTCTTGATCAATGCTGGTCCAACAGATGATGCTGCAAGTCAAAGTCTTGGGGTGCAAGTCTCTATGCTGTGGGCACTCCAAGGCAAGGGAAAGCAAGGAAGGCGGGGTTGAGGGGAGGGCTTCTGGGAGAGCTGAGCAGTCTCTGGAGTGGACAGGTGGAGTCTGGAGGGTTGGGACATGGAGACAAGGACAGGGCAGGAGCCCTGCGCATCCTGACCAGAGCCCAGGATTCTTGATCCCAGCTCTCACGACCATGCCGGTGTCCAGATCTGGGGAGAGCACTGAGGAAGGAGGCTTGAACCATGCACATCTGTGGACAGAGTCCTTCTGAAGACCTGATCCATATGGTGAAGCAAGGGAGGACAGAAAGACAGCCATGGATCTCTTGCATGTTGGGTCAGATTTAGGCACAGAGCAGGGCTTGGGAAAGTCATGCATTCACTCATTCAGCCTTTATTTTTAAGGTTTAAAAATTTATAAAATGAATACTTACTCAGTATAGGAAATTTGGACAATATACAAAAATAGGAAAAAACTAGAAAAATCGTATTACCACCCAAAGACAGCCTTAGTTTCCATTTTGTAAGCGTTCTCTCTATTATTTAAATAATTACAGGTCAATTATTTAAATTGCCCTGCAATTATTTAAGCAGCTATTTAAATAATTGTTAATTTTTGTATTTAATTTTTAAGGAAAAATTCATTAACTTGAATAGTAAGAAAGGTAATTGTGAAAGTAAAACTCCCTCATTTTAAAAACACCTTATAGACAGGAAGAAAATAGAGGTGCCCCACCCTTCAACTTCCATCCCCTGGGGAAAACCAGTGTTAAGGGCTAGTATGTGTCCTTCTGAACCTTTTTTTCTGTGTATATACACTCAGTTTTATTTTTTCAAAATAATATTATAGGATACTGTTCATACGCACTTATTTTTCTTTTTACAAAGTTAAGATCATTTTGCACTCAATGTTGCATATCCTTTTTTAAAAAAACATTTTTTATGCCACATAAATTTAAATAAGTATCTGACATTATACAAAATGAATCCATACTGTTAATGCATTACATATGATACAGTTATATAGGTTGTAATTTACAACACTGTTTGAAAATATGGAATAATTTGCTTGAAAACCCAAAAATATCTACTTTGTGCATTTCAGAACTTGATTGAAATAGCCCATTGATTAATCAAAATTATTTTATTTTTGTTTCTGTTTTTTTGGCTGTGCCACTCTGCTTGTGGGATCTTAGTTCCCCCACTGGGATCAAACCCATGCTCCCTGCAGTAGAAGCTTGGAGCCTTAACCTCTGTACCACTATGGAAGTCCTGATTTTTTTTTTTAGGTAAGAAGTAGATTTATTTAGAGAGAAACACACTTCACAGAGTGTGGGCCATCTCAGAAGGCAAGAGGCCCATACCATTTTAAGAAACAGCTTTTTCTATGTGAACATGCAGATTTTTGAATACTTCTATAACTGTCCACCCATATTTTATTCAGAATTCTCACAGACATTTCCTAGGCTCTGTGCTAGGCCCCTGAGACAAACTCTGCTCTCTGGAGCTCCCAGGCTGGTTGTGAGACGCCAGCACCTGAGCAGTTTCCACTTAATGAATACATGGCTGGAAGTGGCTTCTGTGCTGCTTGCAACGGAAGCTTGCAAGAGGTGGGGGTCGGGGTGCCATCAAGGAAGGCTTTGTGGAGAGATGATTTTGCTACACTGGGTCTTGACGATGAGTGGGAGGTCCCACTGTGCTGGAGGGCAGTGCAGGGGCCCCAGTAGTGATGTGACTTATTATCAGCCATCCTCCCGACCCTAGAGGTTTCTTTCTACTTTTCCCTTGGAAATGACAGATTCTGCAAACAAGGGCTCCAGCTGTTTATCTGGGGCCATCCCAGGGCCAGGGGCTCCCACTCCCTGCTGCAGAGGCTGTGGGGCCCTGATTAAGGAAACAGCTGAGGCACAGGACTCAGGGCAGAGGGGGAGGGAGAACCGGAAGGAAGGGCGCTGGAGAGCCGGGGCGAAGGACAGGAACCAGCAAACCGTGCCCCTCTGTGCTTCTGGGGTGGGTCCCTGCCTTCCTCCACCTGGTAGACCCTCCCCCATCAAGGCCCCTTCCTTTCACACCTCCTCTTCGACTCCATTCTTTCATCACACGCGTCCCGATGGCGTCGATCAGAACTGATTCCTCTCTTGTGCTCACTGAGCATGTCAGCTTGTTCCCATTAACGAGTGTGAACTTTGGAATCAAGAGTCATAGCTGGAGTAGCTCACATGTATGAAATGTTTCACATAGGTTGGACACTGTGGTGAGGGTTTTTTCTTCTTCTTTATTTTTTGACTGTGCTGGGTCTTTGCTGCAACACATGGGCTTCTCTAGTTCTCTAGCTGTGGTGAACAGGCTTAGTTGCCCTGAGACAGTTGGGCCTTAGTTCCCTACTAGGGATGCAACCCGAGTCCCCTGTACTGGAAGGCAGATTCTCAACCACTGGACCACCAGGGAAGTCCCATGTGATGAGAGTGTTTTGAATCTATTTTCTCATTTAATATTTTGCAACAGTCAGTGTGGTGGGAATTATGATCCCATGGAGTAGAAGAGGAAACTGGAGGCCAAAGGGGTTAGTAAGTGTGAAATATAACAGAGATTCACACCCCTGTATGAGTCTCGGTTTCCTCATTTATAACACAGAAAGGAAAATAGTACCTTTTCCCCAGGACAGTTTTAAGACCTAAATGAGTTAATACATATCAAGCACCTGGTACACCCAATAAATGGGGTCTCTCACCCTCCTCCTTCTAGCTTTTACCACTATCATTCTGGATCATCATTCTTTGGTTGGGGCTAGTTTGAGTTTATTTAACCTGGTAGAGGGCTTAAGAATATCCATTCTGGATTTGGGCTGCTTGGGTTCAAAATTGAGGCTCAGGGGGACTTCCCTGGTGGTCCAATAGTTAAGAATCCATCTTTAAAAAAAAAAAAAAAAAAGAATCCATCTTGCAGTGCAGGGGACTTGGGTTCAATCCCTGGTCGGGGAACTAAGATTGCCACATGCCATGGGATGACTAAACCCACATACCACGATTACTAAGCCTGCATGCTCTGGAGCCCTCGAGCCACAACTAAGACCTGATGCAGCCAAATAAATAAATTAAATTAAAGAAAAAAAATCTAGGCTCAGCTCCATGACCGAACTCCATCCCGTAAATGACCTTGACCAAATTACTTTAACGTCTTTGAGCTCCAATTTCTTCATCTATAATACAGTAATGATAATGGTACTCTGTGTATATGTCTGTGCTGACGTTGACTAGGCTGGAAACTTCCTGAGGGCCAGTAAGATATCATCTGAGTTCTCACTGCCTTGATGATATGTGTGGGGGAGTAGTCCAGATAATGGTATGACAACAAAAATAACAAGTAGCTATATGTTGATCTTCCTCTCCCTATAGGAGAAATACTTGCTCATTGTAGACACTTTGAAAAATAAAAAGAAAAAATAAACCACGATCCCACTTCTCACAAATAATCACTGTCTTTTTTGGTTTGTTTTGTTTTTTGCTGCGCTGAGTGTTTGTTGTGGCATGTGGGCTTTCCTAGTTGTAAGCTTAGTTTCCCCATGGCATGTGGGATCTTAGTTCCCCAACCAGGGATCAAACCCACGTCCCCTGCATTGGAAGGTGGAGTCTTAACTACTGGACCACATAATCACTGTTAACATTTTGGTATATTTCTTCTCAGTCTTATTTCTGTGTAGGTAGCTGTCTTCCTATAATTGGAACTGTTGGCTATCTTACTGACCATGTGCTATATTCTGTCTCCCACTGACATGGTTGTATATCAAATGAGCCTTTTCGAATGCCATCAAAATATTTTTTGAAATAGTATTAATGGTATTTCATTTTATTTTGTTTTACTGATCCAAAGACAATACACTGAGGGAGTTGATGAATAAATGGATACTGTTCTGGAGGAAGGGAGGTCTGTTCCATCACATTTTTTCACCAGTGACTTGGGAGATAACATGAGTGGCATGTGATCAGCTGGCCTCTTGGTGTCTTATTCGTCTTGATGTCACATACATTCCTGGGTCCTGAGCAGTTGTTCTTTCATTCATTCTGGAAATATTTATTTCGTATCCATTATGTGCCAGGCATTGTTCTGTGTACTTTGGGATACATCAATGAACAAAACGGGCAAAAATTCCTTCCCTTGTATAGCAAGGGGCAGGATTGGTAGGCCAGAGAGCAAACACTACACACAAGAAATAAGCTAGCTTACAGAGCTCTTTGTTTTTGTTGTTGTTGAAGCCCTGATCCCCAGTGTGACTCTATTTGGAGGTAAGGCCTTGTTTGGCTGCTCCGAGTCTTGGTTGGTGGTGTGCAGGATCTAGTTCCCCAACCAGCAATGGAAACCGGGCCTCTTTCATTGGGAATGCAGAGTCTTAGCCCCTTGACTGCCAGGGAAGTCCCATCAGCCAGTCAGTTCAGTTGTTCAGTCCTGTCCGACTCTTTGTGACCCCACGAACTGCAGCACGCCAGGCCTCCCTGTCCATCACCAACTCCCGGAGCTTACTCAAACTCAAGTCCATCGAGTCGGTGATGCCATCCAACCATCTCATCCTCTGTCATCCCCTCTCCTCCCGCCTTCAGTCTTTCCCAGCATCAGGGTCTTTTCCAATGAGTCAGTTCTTCGAATCAGGTGGCCAAAGTATTGGAATTTCAGCTTCGGCATCAGTCCTTCCAATGAATATTCAGGACTGATTTCCTTTAGGATGGACTCGTTGAATCTCCTTGCAGTCCAAGGGATTCTCAAAAGTCTTCTCCAACACCACAGTTCAAAAGCATCAATTCTTGGGCACTCAGCTTTCTTTATAGTCCAACTCTCACATCCATAAATGACTACTGGAAAAATCATAGCTTTGACTAGACGGACCTTTGTCGGCAAAGTAATATCTCTGCTTTTTGATATGCTGTCTAGCTTGGTCATAACTTTTCTTCCAAGGAGCAAGCATCTTATAATTTCATGGCTGCAGTCACCATCTTCAGTGATTTTGGAGCCCAAGAAAATAAAGTCTCTCACTGTTTCCATTGTTTCCTCATCTATTTGCCATGAAGTGATGGGACCAGATGCCATTTCTGAATGTTGAATTTTAAGCCAGCTTTTTCACTCTCTTCTTTCACTTTCATCAAGAGGCTCTTTAGTTCCTTTTCGCTTTCTGCCATAAGGATGGTGTCATCTGCATGTCTGAGGTTATTGATATTTCTCCCGGCAATCTTGATTCCAGTCTGTGCTTCTTCCAGCCCAGCATTTCTCATGATGTACTCTACATATAAGTTAAATAAGCAAGGTGACAGTATACAGCCTTGACGTGCTCCTTTCCTGATTTGGAACCAGTCTGTTGTTCCATGTCCAGTTCTAACTGTTGCTTCTTGACCTGCATACAGATTTCTCAGGAGGCAGGCCAGGTGGTCTGGTATTTCCAGCTCTTTAAATATTTTCCACAGTTTGTTGTGATCCACACAGTCAAAGGCTTTGGTGTAGTCAATAAAGCAGAAGTAGATGTTTTTCTGGAATTCTCTTGCTTTTTCGATGATCCAATGGATGTTGGCAATTTGATCTCTGGTTCCTCTACCTTTTCTAAATCCAGCTTGAACATCTGGAAGTTCACGGTTCACATACTGTTGAGTGTGTGGAGAATTTTGTGTGTGGAGAATGGCGTGGAGAATTTTGAGCATTACTTTGCTGGCATGTGAGATGAGTGCAATTGTGTGGTAGTTTGAACATTCTTTGGCATTGCTCTTCTTTGGGATTGGAATGAAAACTGACCTTTTCCAGTCCTGTGGCCACTGCTGAGTTTTCCAGATTTGCTGGCATATTGAGTGCAGCACTTTCACAGCATCATCTTTTAGGATTTGAAATAGCTCAACTGGAATTCCATCACCTCCACTAACTTTGTTCGTAGCGATACTTCCTAAGTCCCATAAAGCTCATCAAAAGGTGATAAGCATTAGGGACAACACAAAACTATGGAGAGGGGCTACATTTTGCAGTTTTAAGTAGGATGACCAGTGTCAGCCTTCCCGAGAAGGAAACATTTGAACAGTGACATTAAGGAACTGGTGATATAACTATATGGGGGGTGGGTAGGAGTGGGGAAGGGGTTCCCCAGCAGAGGGTAGAGTCAAAGCAAAGATCTTGGGAGTGTGTTTGAGCGTCTTAGAGTGTTTGAGGAATAGCAAGACCAGTGTGGCCGCAGTGGAATGAATGACTGGCTACTCAGAGAGGTAGCCAGTATGCTGGTTGAGAGCCAGGAATTAGATCTCAACAGGCTGTAACTAATGATACAAATCTAATAAAATATAAACAAGAACAAAGTTTGTGGAATGTCCCTGGTGGTACAGTGGCTAAGACTCTGAGCTCCCAATGCTGGGGGCACAGGTTTGTTCCCTGGTCAGGGATCTAGATCCCACATGCTGCAACCAAGAGTTCACATGCCACAGTGAAAGATTCCACATGCTATAACAAAGATCGGAGATCCTAGGCGCTGCAACTATGACCCAGTGCAGTTAAATTAGTTGATTTTTTTTTAAAAAGAACAAATTTGCTCTGAAGTTAAAAAGTCATGCAAAGCAAGTCATCTCAAATCCCTCTTGTTAGTAGACTGGGTGTGAATGATAAATAAATTTCACAAGTATAGAAAAAGTGAGATATGGCTTATATGTTATAAATATATATATTCATTTCTTTGGCGTGTATTTATTGAATATCCTCTATGGGTCTGGACCTGTCCTAGGTGTTGGGGATTCAGAACAAGACAAAGCCTCTGCTTTCATGAATCTTAACATTCTAGTGGGTAGAAACTGATGCTGAGCAAACTCAGAGAGACGCAAGGTGATGCTGGGTGGTGATAACTGCTGAAACCAAGAGCAGTGAACCATGGTTCACAAGAGAACTGTGGTTTGACTCTAAATTCATTGAGTCAACTGTGTGATGCAGTTGCCAAAAAGTCGAATTCTATCTGAAGCTGGGCAAACAGAATGCTCAGAACTAGAAAGGTCATGTTTGTCCTGCTTCTGATGGTCAAGCTGGACCTGGAGTGTTGCATTTATATTCTAGAAGGACACTGACAAACCTGAATTTAGGGTAGAATAACTAAGATCATGGGGGTGCAGATGTTGTAACACCATCCAGAAAACAGGATCAGGATCAGTGGGTAGAGGTTCCAGAAGGTAGGTTTCAACTCAGCAAGCTGAAGAATTTTCTAGTGGTCAGAACTGACCAGTAATGGAATGGGCTGTGTGAGAGGATCAGAGTCCATTTTCCAAATATGTTTTTAAAAAGCCTGGATTCACCCATCTCAGGATATAAATAAGGATATAATGAGTCCGGTAGGAACTTGGACTTAATTGGTTTGGCTCCTTCGAGTTCCAGGTCTTAATGTGCATGAGAAGAAGGAAGGATTTTCTGCATATAACTTGTAACATAGATAATTCCAACATCAGCCACATATTATTTCCATAATAGCCAACAGTAGATTCTCAACATGTAGAAATCCAAAGTTTCAAGAACTCTTTCACTCACCACTTTAGTTTGGTGTCCAGGTCTGGGCTCCAGAAACTTCAGAGGATTTCTTTAAAAAGTTAAACAGGAAGTCCATGGAATAGCATGGTAAGTGGACTTTTCCCCCTTTACCTTTTTAGTTTGATAATTTCAGATAAGGAAAAGTTGCAAGAATTGTACAGAAAATCCTCATATAGTCTACCCAGATTCCCCAAAAGTTAACGTTTTATCACATTTGTTTTGTCATTCTAACTCTCATATATATATACACACACACACACATACACATATTGTTTGAATGTAAATTGAAGACATAACAATGTCCCTTTACTCCTAAACACTAGTGTATATTCTTAAAACAAGGTCTTCTCTTACATAACCCCAATGGAATGATAAAAACCAGGAAAGTAATACTGATACAATGCTAGTATCTAATCTACAGACCTTATTCAAATGTCACAATAGTCTCAATGATAAGCTTGTAGCCGAAAAAGAAAGAAGTCCCGTATCACAGGTTGTATTTAGTTGTCGTGTCTCTTAAGGTTTCTTTTAACCTGAAGTGGTTCCTTGATTTTTCTTTGTCCTTCATGACTTCGTTTTTGATGGGTAGGCAAAAGACTTAAGCAGCCTTTTTAAAAAATGAGCTGAGACTAGGAGAAGGTTTGGATGTGGATCCTTAAGCTTCTTTGGTTTATTCATCAAGAATGACTTCCCTGTTCAAGATGCCACAGAGGTTCCATGTTGCTCACCACCAAGAATCCACATGCCCCCAGTATTCATTTCCTAGGGCTGACATAACAAAGGTCCACACACTGGGTGTCTTAAAACAACAGAAATATATTTTTCTCACAGTTCTGTAAGCCAGAAGTCTGAAATCAAGGTGTCAGCAGGGCCATGCTCCCTCCGAAGGCTGTAGGAGAGATTCCTTATTTCTTCCATCCTCTGGTAACCCTAGCTGTTCCTTGGCTTGTATCTGTATCACCCCGGTCTTCCTCTGTCTTCACATGGCCATCTTCCTTCTCTTCTTATAAAGACACCAGTCATATCAGATTTAAAGGCTACTCTACTGTGATATGACATCATCTTAATTAAATTTGCAACCACCGTGTTTCCAAATAAGGTCACACTCTGAGGTACTGAGAGTCAGAAATGTCAACATACTGTTTTAGGGGACACAGTTCAAGCTGTAACACTTACCCCCCTCATCTTTCCAGCCTAATCCTGCATTTCCTCATACATGGTCCCTCTGCTGCAGCCACACTCCTCATCCTCAGGGGACATTTCTGACACCTCCTTTCTCCCAGACTCAAGGCTTTCTTCCGGCCTTCTCTGCTCATCTCTGCCAATTGGACCTCCACTTTTTCCTAGTGATGACAGCTTTCATTTGCCTAGCACTTATCCTGTGCCGGGCAGTGTTCTGAACTCTTTACTCAGGGTACACGTTCAACCCTACCTGGTGAAGACCATCATGAGCCCATTTTACAGATGAGAAAATGGAGGCACAGAAATGTTAACTTGCTCAAGGTCTCTCAGCAAGAAGATTCTGACATTTTCCTAGCGTATTTCCCTCTTATTTTTGAGTCTTTGCTGGTTGCTGGAGAAAAAAGATCTCAGCGCTGGTGAGCCTTCTGGTTGGTGGCCTACCCCTCTGAGATGGTCAGGGCCTCAGTTAACATTGATCCATACTGTGTGTCCTCAGTTCTCGGGTGGGGATGAGGCATGGGATTTGGGTCTTTTATGTTCACTCTATTCTCCCTTCCCACTGGAGCCCCTGGACCCTTGCACCTTAAATCAAGCCCAAGCTCCTCAGAGTGGGGTCCAGCGTGTCAAATTGTGCCAAATTTATCAACATCTTTTGTGGGTTGTGTCAAAAATATACAAGCCGGGACCCCACTCCAGACCTTCTGAACCAAATCTTTGGTGGGGAGACCCATAGCCTGCCTTTCTAAGAGACTTCCCAGTAATTCTTACAAGTTTGAGAATTGCTGTTGAAAACCCTCATGGGATGTTTACAAAATGATGTTTTGCCTGAATGACCCATTGACTGCTTAGATGAACCTCAGCGGTGTGCGTCTATGGGGGACAGACCGAGAGGAAAGTTTAAAGTTTTTCTCTGCACCTAAAACTGCCCCCCAAAATAAAGCCTACTCTTTTTCTTTTAAATGAAGGTCATTGCCCATAGAGTGAGTAAAGAATGTCGTGGGATGTTGTAGAACTGAAAAAAACATGGGGGTATGGCTGGCAGGGACGATTTCTACTTAAAACCTCTCTGCAGCATGGCCCCCTTCAGAATCAGAGGGAAATCAGCAGGCCCCTGCCCTGGTCTCACCACCCTCTCCTCACCCCTTGCCAGAAACTCGAAGAGCCTGGGGGTGACAGGAGACAGTTGCTGCACCCCCCAGAGGAGCCCAGCTGTTTCCGAGCCCCTCGGTTCAGCCACCTGAACCCATTCACAGTTTTCCTGTCAGTTAACCCGGCCGCGGGGCACTGTGGGAAGGGGCCCCTCTAGACCGGGTGGGGCCGCGTTTCATTTATGGGCGTCTTTCCTCCCGCCTCAGCTGAACAGGTGCAGGCAGAAGCAGCTGGGTGAAATGAGGACAGCCTTCCTCTCCTTTCCTTTCTCCTCTCCCTCCAGCCCCCTCCTCCAACCCAGCCACCCTGAGGCCACAACATCCCATTTCCTCCCCAACATTCAAAAGCATTTCTCCCGCTACCCCACCATCCTTCATTCATCAAAGGGCAGACACCCTCCCCCCACCATGTGTGTGTGTGTGTGTGTGTGTGTGTGTGTGAAGGGGAGGGCTTGCTTTAAGCTGGGGGCGGTTCATGATCAAGGGAAAATGGGAAGCGGTTGGTTTGCACTGCCACCTCCCTTTCTGTTCTGGTGGGTTTTGTTTTGTTTTTCAGGAAGGTGGAGAGAGGGAAATGGTGTCTTAGGAACCAGGGGAAGGAGGGGAGGGCAGTTGCGGGGCCTGGGTCGCTGACTTTACCTGTGGCCTCTCAGGCACCCAGAAGCCTTGGTTTTGAAGTTGGCCCACCTGTCTCCTTTGGACAGACTCCTCCCTGTCTCCTAAAAGAATGAGCGTGGTAGTGATGGGGAATCGGATCCGTACTCACATTTACTAGAACAAAGGTACTCGAAGTTGAGTGTACGTTCACGTCTCCTGGAGGGCTTGTTCTACTGAGATTCTGACTCAGGACTGAGGTGGGACCGGACAATTTGCATTTCTGATTTGCTTCCCAGTTGATGGTGCTCCTGCTGGCTCAGGGGCCACACCACTCTAGAACTACTGTTCTAGAGCTCCCCTTAAGATTTCTGATAAATGGGCTCTGCAGAGACACCCCTGGGAGAACGGGTCACTCAAGGAAGCTGGGTCCCCAGCGGTGGCCTTATCACTCAGGCTCAAATCCCAGCCCTTCCCCTGTGCAGTTCTGTGTGATTTAGCTCAGTTTGGGTGGGATTTCGGCTTAAGAGTACAGAAAGAAGACCCTCCCTGTGTGCCTTCTCCTCACTCCCATGGCCAGACCCTCTCCAAGCGATGCCTCCTGCCATCTTGAATCTTTTGTTTCTATATCTTCTTCCCTGCCAGTTGTAGGGAAAGAGATGCCCCTATATTCTCTGACGCTTACCCTTCAGCTATCTGCTATGGAATATTAGACAGCTCTTCCAATCATGAATTTAATCTCTTATATGGTGACTTTGGAGTGATCTACCATGACATATTGTAGAGTAGAAACTGCTCAACTATAGGCAGAAAATATTCCTGATTTTGTAAAAAAAAACCAGCCAATTTATAAAGTTATAAATGAACATATACATACTTACTTACATACACGCAGACCAGAAAAAAAAAATCTGGAAGGACTCTTTGCAGATCACCATCAGAAGTTAGCTCAGGGACTTCTTTGGTGGCCCAGTGGCTAAGAATCCACCTTCCAATGCAAAGGAATTTGGGTTCCATCCTTGGTTGGGGAACTAAGATCCCACATGTTGTGGGGTGACTAAGACCCGATGCAGATAAATAAATAAACATTAAAAAAATAATAAAATTATAGAAAACAGCTCAGGAAGATGTGAAATTTCACCGTTTACTTTCTCTAATCCTATATTTTAACAAGCCCATCTCATGCTAATTAAAAGCCATTGGACTGAACCTAGAGGGGTGGAATGGGGAAGGAGGTGGGAGGGACGTTCAGGTGGGAGGGGGACATGGGTAAACCTATGGCTGATTCATGTTGGTGTTGGGCAGAAACCAATGCAATAATGTAAAGCACTTATCCTTCAATTGAAAGAAAAAAAACCAGTGGACTGCAATAATAAAAAATGGTACAGCTCTGGAAAGCTGTACTGAACTATTAACAGTAGGGAGTAGGAAGTAGGACTGTGGGGTCTGTCACCGCACACACAAACACACACTGGACTGTTTGAATTTGTTAAAAGGGGGATTATTTAGTTTTCTGTCCCTTAATTAAAAAAAAAAAGGAAATATAGGCCTTAAAGGAAATAGATGGCCTCCCCGGCTCCCTCATCCTTTCCCTGGCAGCCCTTGGCTCACCCACACCAGCTGCTGCCCCCAAGCCCTCCACACTCCTCCAGCTGCTGGGCCATCTCATTCCTTCCTGTCGCCGTCACATTTCTCCACTGAGTGGCCTTCACTTGTTGCCTCCATTTCTTCCACAGCAATTCTCTTGATTTTAAAGAAACATCACATGTTTTTGTTTGCCGATGACCAGCATTCCAAAAAAGAAAAAAAGAAAAATCCCATTGCCTTCAAACAGCATCCACAAACTGGACTCGATCCGGTCCAGTCCTATCTGCTTCTCACTGCACCCTCATGCTCTTTCATCATTGTAATCTGCACAAGTACTATTTTGTGTCCTGAAATGTTTTTACGTCACCTAATTTTGTAAGCCTGTCTGTGTATGGACACAGCATCATTTCTTCTCTGAATGGAACTATGGTTATTTCACCAGGCCTTGATTGTTAGGCCTTTGGGTGGTTTCCAGTTTTTTGCTATTTATTCATTCATGATTTCACCCCCTTCTTTTGGGCCCCGCCTCCTGCCAGCCTATAAAAACTGCCCTCTTAAAGGTCACTGCTTTCGGTCTTCCCTCCATATCTACCAGCTTCTTCTCAGTCCTTGACTGAGCCCTTGTCCTAATTTTAATTGGACTTGGCCTTGTTAACCATCCTCACTGCCACCCACCAGCCCATCCATCAAACCCTTCCTGAAATTCCAGTCTCCCTTCATTGGCTTTTTTTTTTTCTTTCTTTAATCTTATTTTCTTTTAAATACAGACATTTTTACATTTTCATTATTAAAAAAAAACAACATTAGTGAATGGATACTGTGGGGAAAAAAATACATTTATTTTACATTTCTTGGTTGAATTATGAATTATATTTATATATTTAAATATATATATGAAAAGTGAAAGTCGATCAGTCGTGTCTGACTCTTTTCGACCCCATGGACCATACAGTCCATGGAATTCTCCAGGCCTGAATACTGGAGTTGGGGGTAGCCGTTCCCGTCTCCCATTCTTCCCAAGCCAGGAATCGAACCCAGGTCTCCCACATTGCAGACACATTCTTTACCAGCTGAGCCACCAGGGAAGCCCATATATATATATAAACTGTGAAGCAGAAATACATAACCAGTTCCATGGAAGATTCCTGTGTCCCCCTTTCTGGATCATTCATCTAAAAACTGATAATATTCCACTGAAACACTCCAAAACTTTGTTTATTTTATCCTTCTCCTAATTAATTTTAAGAAGTTGTAAATTTGAAGGGGTTCTAGCTAGAAAAACCTATCATCTACCCATAATGATATTGTTTCTTTCCAATTCTATCCCTTTATTTTCCGTTGGTTTCTGCTTTTGCTAGGATCTCCAATTCACTGTCAACCAGAAGCAGGAATAGCAGACATCCTTGACTTGTTCCTGAATTGAAAGGAAATGCTTCTAATGTTTTCCCACTAATGATAAGGATTGCTCTACATTTTTGGTAGATGCTGTTTAACCGGTTAAGGAAGTTTCTTTTTATCTCTAGTCTATTGTTAAATTTTATGAAGTGCTTTTTTTACTTCTATTGAAATGATCTTTTTTTTAATTGAAATGATCTTATGGGTTTTCTTTTTTCATCTGCAAATGCTGTAAATTGCATTAATCTTTTTATGTTAAACTTTTTTGCATTGCTAGGATAAATTCATTTGGGACATAATATCTTTTTCATATGTGGCTGAGTTGTAGGAAGATCTTAAAGTACTGATTTAAATTTTGTTTATGGTTATATGTAAAGTTGGAGAAGGAAATGGCCACCTAGTCCAGTATTCTTGCCTGGAGAATTCCATGGACAGAGCAGCCTGGCCGGCTACAGTCCTGGGGGTTGCAAAGAGTCAGACACAACTGAGCTACTAACATTACATTATATATAAAGTAGATGACCATATGCAGGGACTTCCCTGACGGTCCAGTGGTTGAGACGCCACAGTTCCTCCCCTGTAGGGTATGTGGGTTTGATCCCTGGTTAGGGACCTAAGATTCTGCATGCCACAGGGCGTGGCCAAAAAAATAACCATATGCATCCTGGTTTTTCTGGGCTAGTATCAGGTTACACCTATTCCCTGGCATATTTATTAATAATGCTCCCTTTCACTTTCAAAGATATCTTTGTTCACATAATAAAATATGTGAGTATTCTATGTTTAGGACTATGTAGGTTTTGCTTTTTCTACTTGAGTTAGTTTAGGTAGATCATATTTTTCTGTAATGTTGTCTAGTTTGCTTCAAACTTATTGGCATGTTCATGCACGAGTGCTAAGTCGATTCAGTCGTGTCCAACTCTGTGGACTGTAGCCCGCCAGGCTCCTCTGTCCAGGGATTCTCCAAGCAAAAATACTGGAATGGGTTGCCATGCCCTACTCCAGGGGATCTTCCTGATCCAGGGATCAAACCTGCATCTCTTATGACTTCTGCATTGGCAGACTGGTTCTTTACCACTAGTGCTACCTGGAAGCCCAAAGTTGTTCACAGTTTTTTCATTTTTAAAACTCTGATGCAGTGTTTAAAATCTCACATGTTATTTATTTGCATCTTTTTTCTTGATCAATATTACCCAAGTTTTGTCTCTCTTACTAGTCTTTATGATGTGCAACTTTTGACCTCATTGATTTTCTCTGTTTATTTTCTATTTCATTTTGCCTTTATTCAGTTTTTGTTTTTCTACTTTATTTTTTTTTTCTCTGTAGTTGATTTACAATGTTGTGTTAGTCTCATGTGTACTGCAAAGTGATTTTGATATATATATATATATGTATATATTCCTATATATTTATATTCTTGTATATGATGTGCTTAGTCGCTCAGTCGTGTCTGACTCTTTGTGACCCCATGGACTGTAGCCCCCGCCAGGCTCCTCTGTCCATGGGATTCTCCAGGCAAAAATACTGGAGTGGATTGCCATGCCCTCCTCCAGGGGATCTTCCCAAGCCAGGGATCAAACCCAGGTCTTCCATGTTGCAGGCGGATTCTTTACCGTCTGAGCCACTAGGGAAGCCCATGTTCTTGTATATATGTGTAATGTTTTTCAAATTTTTTTCCATCATAGGTTATTACAATATATTGAATATAGTTCCCTGAGCTATACATTAAATCCTTGTTATTTATCTGTTTTTTATATAGTAGTGGGTAACTGTTAATTCTGTGATGCTAATTTATCCTACCCTCATCTTGTTGTTTTCATTTTTCTTCTCTTAGGGTTTATTCTGCTACTCTTTAACTTCCTAATTTCTATCCTTGATTTATCAATTTTGAATCCTTTTTCTCTTTTCTAATATATGCACTTAAGGCTATATATTTATCCCAATAAGTGTTATTTAGGTTGTATCCTGTAAGTGTTTTTTTCTTTATTAACCATACATGCATGCATGCTAAGTCACTTCAGTCATGTCTGACTCTTTGCAACCTTATGGTTCGTAGCCTGCTAGGCTCCACTGTCCATAGAATTCTCCAGGCAAGAATACCGGAATGGGGTGCCATGCCCTCTTCCAGGGGATATTCCTGACCCAGGGGTTAAACCCACATCTGTTGCATCTCCTGCATTGGCAGACATACCTATCGTAAAATGCACATATCTTAATTATACAGTTTTGTGAGTTTTGGCACATGTAAACTTCATGTTAAAATCATCCAAATCAAGATCTAGGCTATTTGCCTTATCTAAGAAAGCTCCATCCAAGTGGGGCCCATTTCAGATCCATCTCCTTTTCACCACCAGAGTTAATCAGCATTAGAACTGTACTTGGCTAGAAGTTTATCTTCATGGAATCATACCATATATCCTCTTTTGTGTCCAATTTCTTTCACTCAGCATATGTTGTCTGTATTAGTTAATTTGTTCCTTTTTACTGCTGAGTTTATTCTATTATATGGGAGGCTATACACTATTGTTTACCCATTTTCTATTGATTGATGTTTGGATTGTTTCCAGTTTTTGATTGTTGTGAATAAAGTACTGATGAACATCTCTGTATAAATCTTCTGTGGACATAAGCTTGTTATTGGCATTATTCAAATATTCCAAATGCTTTTTGATTTTTGTCTATTTGATTTGTCAATTACTAAAAAAAGATATATTAAAATCTCCTACCTGACTGATAAATGGTGAATTTATCAATTTCTCTTTATTGTTTTGTCAAATTTGGCTTTATATATTTTGAACCTTTGTTATTGGGGATGTATAGGTTTAGAATTATCATATATCATTCTAGCAAATAAAAAATTATTATTGTAGCAAATTTTTAAGTCATTCTATGGTGACTATCTCTTATAACATATTTTGCCTTAGAGCCCATTTTATCTCACATTATTATTTGGCATCAGCTTTCTTTCAGTTAGTTTTTATTCAGTATATTTTTACCATCATTTAACTTTCAGCCTCTTTGTATATTATTTCTTGTCCACCAATGCTTTTAATGAGGCCTAGGTTGGAAGTCAGAAGACCTCCCTTCTAGTTTCATTGTTCAGTTGGGTGTAGGAATACTTGCCTTGGACTTACCTGGTGGTCCAGTGGTTAACACTCAAAATTATACTGCAAGGGGCACGGGTTCAATCCCTAGTTGGGAAACTAAGATCCTACATGCTATGTGGTACAGCCAAAAAAAAAAAATTAAGAAAAAAAAACTACTTACCTTTCATGCTCCTCTTCACCAGTGTTATGAGATTCAAATGAGATAAAGTATGTGAAATCACTTTGCAAACTTTAAAGTATTTTGCAAATTATTGTCCTAGCCACCTAACAGTGAGTGTCCTCAGAAGCTTGCCTAAAGCCATAGTGGTTAAGAACTTAGCTGGTTAACAGAGTCATGCTTTTGCACTTGCAAATACTATTTCATAGAGTGGTTGCAAGATTAAATGTATTAAAAGTACTAAAGTATCTGGAGCATAATAAGTGTTCAATAAATAGTAAGTTGGTATTTTTATGATTACGATTATTATGTTGTTTTTGCTATTACCTGAATTCTAGCTCCTTAACTTACCAGTGTATGACCATAGGCAAATTCTTGAACCTCTCTAAGCCTCAGCTTCCTCATCTTTGAAGCCAGAATAATAATAACTACTTCATAGTGTTGTTCTGAGAATGATGTAAAATGATGATGAAAAGAACTTGGCACCATCCTGAGTTACCATGATCTTTATCTTGATGATTTCTTCTACTATTAGAAGTCTTTTTATTGTTTTAATATTTATTTAAATTAATTTGTCTGTGCCAGGTCTTAGTTGCAGAACGTGGGATCTTTGATCTTCGTTTCGGCATGCAGGATCTTTAGTTGCAGCATGCAAACTCTTATTTGAGGCATGTGGGATCTAGTTCCCTGACCAGGGATTGAACCTGGGACCACTCCACACCCCCCATTGGGAGCTCAGAGTCTTAGTCACTGGATCAACAGGGAAGTCTCTAGAGTTCTTTTAAATGTTGGCACTTTCCTAACATCTCAAATTATCTCTAACCTCTTACTTGAGCTTGAAGCCCTTCTTTAAAATGCTAGCAGAGTAGGTCCACTTGAATATCTTACCATCAGTTTAAAGCCTTCTGTCTAAAGCTAAATTCTTTATCCTTTCTCCCCACCAAATCATCTCAGCTTCTTGAACACCAGAGTGATGGGCTTATGCCAACCTCCACCCTTAAGGAGCTCACCATAAGAGAAGACTGACCCTAAAGCATCTGCTAGAAGTGCCATTGTAGAAATTCATACCAGGTGCTTCAGGAGACTCTACAGAAGAGATGAGCCCCGAGGGGATGAGGGTGGCCAAGTCTGGGAAAGCTTCCAGGACCAGGGGAAACTCATTTCCCCATTTCCAACAAGCATACCAGAAACATCATCTGAGTTTATTCCACTATACGGGAGGCTATACACTATTGTTTACCCATTTTCTATTGATTGATGTTTGGATTGTTCCCAGTTTTGGGCTGTTGTGAATAAAGCACTGATGAACATCTCTGTATAAATCTTCTGTCTGTCAATCTCCCAACATAACAGACTGGGATTCATAAAATTAAATATCTTTTCTCCCTTCATAACTCCCAAGCAGTTATCCCAGGTCAGAGATCCAGGCTTCTTACTTCTGTGGTGACACAGTGTCCATGTTCTGGCAGTCCTTGATTAGCTCTTCTGCATCCTACTCTGCTCAACTGAGCAACAGTGAGGACGGTGCCAGGTGTGTATGTGCCTGAAGAGGCAACATCATTGCTGCCCACGTTCACTCACTGGTCGGACGCAGTGGCTGGCTGCGGCCTAACCGCAAGGGATACTGGGAATTGTAGTTTCTTTGTGTACCCAGGAAGAGGAAAAGGGATTGGTGGACTTCTAATCAATCTTAGCCATAGCTGTCTCAGAGACAGATTTGACAGCAGCCACTCCTGACTTATTGGAAGGACTGATGCTGAAACTGAAGCTCCAATACTTTAGCCACCTGATGTGAAGAACTAATTCATTGGAAAAGACCCGGATGCTGGAAAAGATTGAAGGCAGGAGGAGAAAGGGACCACAGAAGATGAGAGGTTGGACGGCATCACCGACTCAATGGACATGAGTTTGAGCAAGCTCTGGGAGTTGGTGATGGACAGGGAAGCCGGGCGTGCTGCAGTCCATAGGGTCGCAAAGAGTTGGACACGACTGAGTGACTGAACTGACCTGAACTGAGTCCTGACTTGCACCCTTTGCTATGCTTGTCAAAACCCTGGCCGCAGAGCAGAGGGCCATCACCTTGGTAATCCCTGTGTTTAATCCCAGCTGGATAAGACCAAAAAAAATTTTTTTTCTACTCTCATAATCCTTCTAGCCAAGGAAAAGTCATTTTGGCACCTGGACCAGTGTTTGGCACCCAGTAGGTATGCAAGAAGTATTTTTGAAATGAGTGAATTTTCTCAGCTCTAGGAATTGCTTAGAGATTACTTATAAGTGTAAATTAAACTGAGCACTGGGGTGGGGTAAGAGAGAGCGAGAAATGGAGAGGGGGTGATGGGGAGGTGCAGGGGGAGGGAGGAGAGCTTTTGAAAGCTGCATAATCAGGGCTGGAAGGACCTCTTTTTTAAAAAAAAGCTTGTTTATTGGTCACAGCTGGGCTGCCCCTGAAGGCAAATGAAAACACTTCAGTGCTAGAGGCTTTCCAGCCTGGCTGCTTCCTACTGTAGAATCTGAAAGGATTCTACAGGGCAGAGCAGAGGCCCCAAGGGACTGGAAGTGGAAGAGAAGCTCTCACTGTGCCCTCTTGGCACTTGGCTCTGAAGGGAGCCCTCAGAGCGTGGCCAAGCGCCAAGCGCAGACTCTGATGGGTTACAGTCTACCTTGTCCACTGTGGAAACTTGGACAAGTCACTTAATTTTTTTGTGCCAGTTTCCTCATCTGTACCATAAAGGTAATAATACCTCCCTCCCTTGGTTTTTAGATTAAGCAGGTCAATATAATAAAAAGCATAGATCAGTGACTGGTCCAATTAAGTGCTCTGTAATGATAGATATTGTCATCGTTATTGACATCATTGTCATCATTCTGTCAGGGACAGAAAAGAAGTGGTCATAAGAAATCCTAAAATGATAGACTGGAAGGACTATTAGAAGGGACTTGATTTAGTCCCCAGCTCCATGGGCTGTTTTTGGTTCTAGTTGGATTCTTGTGCTGCCTCTGGTTTTCAGCTCACACCATAGCTCTAAGCTCTTGGGTACAATAGGTGAAATTTATTTTAATGGCTTCCTAAGTCCAGGCTGCCCCAGCCCAATCCCTGTCCCCACCCTTTGCCTGTTTTGCCCCCAGTCTGCCTTTCCTACCCTGGAACACTGTTCCCCACCACCCAGATCTTCACTCTGCCGCCCCATCACCACCCCACCTTATGTTC
Organism: Cervus canadensis; assembly: GCF_019320065.1. Lineage (NCBI taxonomy): Eukaryota > Metazoa > Chordata > Mammalia > Artiodactyla > Cervidae > Cervus > Cervus canadensis. The sequence continues at coordinate 47,084,982 of NC_057413.1, read as the reverse complement.
TGCTAGGTCTCTGGGCAGGGATCACGTTCTGCACATCAGTGCCAACTAGTTAATCTGATAAAAGGATTGCTCTGAAAGTGCTAATTAGAAATGGTGCAAAGGTTGCTGCTTCATACAAAGGTGCATTATGACTGGGGCCCTTCTGGAGCAAATGCCCCACCCTTTGTGTCCTGGTCTGTGGGAGGGAGAGATGGAACAGTGTTCCAGCTGGGAAGTTGGAAAGATTGAAGGCCATCAACATTCCCTGAAAGAAGACAGTTCCTCTCTGAGCTTCCTTCCTGTTGGCTGGGGCGGGAGTAGATGAGGATGTTGGCAGAGACATGGCAGGTGCACATGACCGGGACCTTTAATCAGTGGATTTCTAGACAGAGCTTGGTGCAGGAGTGGGTAGGGCAGGATATGGAAATGGCTCATACTTGTCCCTGCCTTCCAGGAGAGAGGGAAATGCGAGTACCCATTTAATAAGCCTACAGAGTAAACTATGTCACATGGTAACACAGATACAAATCCGCGTATAGACCAAGGTGAGAGATCCATTCAAACTGGAGGTTCCTGATGATTCCATGAAAAGTCCAATGGTAGCCTTGAAACTGAGTCCCAAAGAGGACTTTTTTAAAGTATATTTAACTTTTTGCCAGTAAGTTTTATATGTTGAGTACTAGAAAATCTGTAAATGCTAGGGCACAGGAAGAAAGGAAAATCACCCATGGTCTCACAGTTCAAGGTGAGCTCTGTTATCTCCAGATAATGGGGTTATATGTGATTTTTGTTTACATTTCTGTATTTTTAAGTTTTCTATCATGAGTTTTGCAATTTAAAGGTAGACACTTATAAAAACAAGCAGAAAAATTAAAAACCCAAAGACAACTCAGGCTAACCTTTCAGTGTGTTATCCTCATAGTTGTTTTTCAATGTACAAATTTTTCATTCCATTCATATAATTATACATCCCTGCTCTTTTCAACATCTCAGCATTTGCCCTGCTGTTATAAATGCTTCGTAAATATAACTACATGGTTGTGGATGGAATTCCTATGGTCACTTCCTTCTGTTGAGCTGTAAGCTTGTTTATAAATTTTTTTGCTGTTCTGAATAGCCTTTCCTGTGCATAAGTCCTTTTTTTAAATTAATAAACTTTCTTATTTAGGTTGACAGCAAAACTGAATGGAAAATTCATAGAGTTCTCATATATTTTCAGTCCCCACACATATACAATCTCCTCCACTACCAACCCATCCTTTTTTTTCAACAGTTTTATTTATTTTGTGGCTGTGTTGGGTCTTTGTTGCTGCATGGGTTACTCTGCAGCTGCGGTGCGCAGGCTTCTTTCACTGCGGTGGCTTCTCTTGTTGACGAGCCAGGCTCTAGGGCTCTGGAGCCGGCTCCTAAGCTCTAGAGCACTGGCTCGGTAGTTGTGGCACAGGGGCTTAGTTGCTCCAGGGCATGGGGGATCTTCCTGGATCAGGAATCAAACTGTGTGTCCTGCATTGGCAGGTGGATTCTTTACCACTGAGCCATGGGGGAAGCCCCCAACCCCCTTCTTGACATCCCCCACCAGAGGGTACATTTGTGATCATTGATGAACCTACAGTATTGCATCATTGTCACTCAAAGTTCACAGTTTACATTAGGGTTCCTTCTTGGGGTCATATATTCTATAGGTTTTGACATGTGTCCACCACTGTAGTATCATACAGAATAGTTTCACTGTCCTGAAATTTCTCTGTACTCTGCCTGTTCATCCCTTTCTTCCTGCTGAACCCTGGCAACCACTGATCTTTTTACTGTCTCTATGTATATGTGTGTTAGTCGCTTGCCACCTCGTAGACTGTAACCTGGAATTTTCCAGGCATGAATACTGGAGTGGGTTGCCATTCCCTTCTCCAGGCAATCTTCCCAACCCTGGGAGCGAACCCCGGTCTCGTGCATTGCAGGCAGATTCTTTACTGTCTCTGTAGTTTTGCATTTTTCAAAATGTCATATAGGTGGGATTACATAGTATGTGTAGCTTTTTCAGATTGGCTTCTTTCATTTAGTAATATGCATCTAAGATTCCTTTGTTTTTCCATGACTTGATAATTCCATTTTTTTTGCACTGAATGTTGCATTGTCTGCCTGTACCACAGTTTATTTATCCATCCACCTACTGAGGGACATCTTGGTTTGTTCTGAGTTTGGGCAATTATGAATAAAGCTACTGTACACATCCATGTGCAGACTTTTATGCGGACATAAGTTTTCAGTTCATTTGGGTAAATACCAAGGAGTACAATTGCTGGATCGTATAGCGAGAGTATGTTGAGTTTTGTAAGAAACCACCAAACTGACTCTGTGGGAGAAGGTGAGGGTGGGATGATTTGCGAGAAAATCATTGAAACATGTATATTACCATGTGTAAAACAGATGACCAGTGCAAGTGTGATGCATGAAGCAGGGCACCCAAAGCTGGTGCTCTGGGACAACCCAGAGGGATGGTGTGGGGAGGGAGGTGGGGGGGTTCAGGATGGGGGGGACACATGTGTACCCATGGGTGATTCATGTTGATGTGTGGCAAAAACTATCACAATATTGTAAAGTAATTATCCTCCAATTAAAATAAATTGATTAATTTTAAAAAAGAAACCACCAAATTGTCTTCTGTGTGGTGGTACCATTTTGCATTTCCAACAGCGTTGAATGAGAGTTCATGTTGCTTCACATCCTTGCCAGCATCTGGTGTTGTCGGTGTTCTGAATTAACTCATAGTGTATAGTGATGTGAAATAAAGAACAAATGTACACTGATGTCTGCCCCGGGTTCCTGGCACAGAGGAAACCCTTGTAATTTCTTAAGTGATAAGAGCACTAGGAGCATCTTTTGTTCCAATATTTGGTCTTTGAACCCCCCCCATTCCTGATGCAGTTCTTCTAAATCCCTTGGAATTTCCTAGGTGATAGCAGTCTTTTGTTCTAATAAGGTAGCTCTGAGTGGGCTCCTGGATGACCTCAGGATAGGAGTGGGCCACCAGAAAGACTACACCATGATTAGGAGCTTGGAATTTTCTATCCCGGTCTCTGGAGAGGAGAGAGTGACTGGAAATGGAGTTAATAATTGATCATGCCTACATCAGGAAGCCTCCATTAAAAATTCCAATAGCATGGGGTTGGAGGAGCTTCCAGGAGGATGAACAACTTCTCATACCAGGAGAATGATGAACACCAGCTCTGCTCGGGACCCTCCCAGACCTCACCCTATGTATCTCTTCATCTGGTTGCCCCTTTGTATCCCTTATCATATCTTTTAATAAACTGGTAAACTTTTTCCCTGAATTCTGTGAGTTGCTCTAGTGAATGAATTGAATCCAAGGAGGTCATGGGAACCTCTGATTTGTAGCCAAGTGGGACAGAAGTTGTGGGTAATATAGAGACCTGCTACTTGCAGTTGGCATCTCCATGTGGCAGTCTCGGGGGACTGAGTCCTGAACCTGTGGGATCCGACACTGTCTCCAGGTAGATTAGATAGTGTCAGAATTGACTTTGGTAGATGCTCTTTATCAAGTTCCCCTCTATTCCCAGTTTGCTGAGAGTCATAATTATTTTTTTTTTAATCATGAATGGGTTTTAGGTTTCGTTAAATGCTTTTTCCATACCTATTGTCCTTATGTTAGTTTTCTTCTTTAGCCTGTTGATTTTGTTAGGTAGTTAGAATAGGGAAAAAGAGTCCAAAATGGCGGTGGCTAAAAGACCTGGAAGGGAAAGCCTGCGAAAATAGAACAAAGGAAGGTCCGAGGACTGGAGTGAGAACCTCAGGTAAAACAAACAATGCTCCTACCTAAGCCCAATTTACGTAAGACAGGCCCAGGGACAGAGAAACATATAAAAAGAGGAGCCAAAGCCCTCTTCTCCCCTTTTTGCTCCCTCTCTCTCCCGCGCGATGGGGCGATCTTCTCTTCGCATCTTTGGATCGACGTGCCCTCAGGCCTCAAAGATGGATTTTCCTGCTATTATCTAAATAAATAGAGCTGTAACACTGAGCTGTAACACTGATTTATTTAAGAGCTATAACACGGTCCCTTCGAAACCTGAGAGCTATAACACGGTCTGTCCTCCGAGAGCTGTGACCGGCCAAGGGGCTTTAATGTCCGTCACTCCAAATTTTTGTTGTGTCGAGACAAAGAACCAAGAAGCATACACTCGAGTGACAATTTGATGGATTATATTAGTTGATTTTGAATGTTGAACCAGCCTTGCACACCTGGAGTGAATCTCACTTGGTCATGGTATATAATTTTTGTACAATTCTGTATTAGTGGATTCAATCTGCTAATATTTTGTTGAGGATTTTTGCATCTATATTCATGAGAGATTTGGTCTGTGGGTTTCTTTCTTTCTTTCTTTTTCGGTTATGCTGCCTGGCTAATGAGATTTTAGTTTATTAACCAGGGATTGAACCAGGTCCTGGGCAGTGGGAACGCAGAGTCTTAACCACTGGACTGCCAGGGAATTCTCTGATTTACGGTTTTGTTTTGTAATGTTCTTGTCTTGTTTTGATGTTAAGATAATACTAATGTAATTGAATAAGTTAGGATATATTTATTCTGTATCTATCTTCTGAAAGAGATTGTAGAGAATTTAATTTCTTCTTTGAATATTTGGTAGAATTTACCAGTGAACACATCTGGGCTTGGTGCTTTCTGATTTGGAAGGTTTTTAAGTATTGAATCAGTGTAGATTTAGATATAGGGCTATTAAATTGTCCTTTAGTAATTTTTTTAAGGATATATTTCTAGAGGTGGGATTTCTTGTCAAGAATTTAATGTGCGTGTGTGACTCTGAAAGTAGTACATGCCCATTGTTAAATAAATAAACTGGATAGAAATATACCGAGTAAAGAAGTAAAAGTTTCCCAACAACTCCCTTCAGCAGACAGACTCCACCGAAGTGATCACTATTAATGGTTTGCTGTGGATTTTTCCAGACTTTGTTTCTCCTCTTTGGCCATACCGCATGGCCTGTGGGATCTCCAGGTCCCTGACGAGAGATTGAACCTGGGCCATGCAAGTGAAAATATGGTATCCTAACAGTCTGCCACCAGGGAATTCCCTTTCCAAATATTTTCTCTGCCTGGTTTGAATATTTTAAAAAATCTTTGATGAAAAGTGAAAGTGAAAGTGAAGTCGCTCAATCGTGTCTGACTCTTTGTGACCCCATGGACCGTAGCCCACCAGGCTCCTCCGTCCATGGGATTCTTCCAGCCAAGAATACTGGAGTGGGTTGCCATTTCCTTCTCCAGGGGATCTTCCTGATCCAGAGATTGAACCCAGGTCTCCTGCCTTGCAGGCAGACGCTTTAACCTCCGAGCCACCAGGGAAGCCCTACCTATTGATAAATTGCTTTCTAAAAGACCTGTAATAAGGTGTGACCATTTTTCAAAATATTTAATCATTTATTTACTTGGCTGTGCTGGATCATAGCTGTGGCATACAAAATCTTCCAGAGGTGGCTTGCGAACCCTTAATTGTGTCATGTGGAATTTAGTTCCCTGAGTAGGGATCAAACTTGGCCACCCTGCACTGGGAGCACAGAGTCTCAACCAGTGGACCACCAGGGAAGTCCTTTGCATGATTTTTTCTAACAGGAGTGAGGTTTACATTTCCCCCCGCTTTTCCGTAAGTATCGAAATATAGCATATTATTATAGACAATAAAGAACATTTTTAAAGAAAAAACTCAGATCACCCATAATTCTGGTATGTAGAAATGACATAGTAATGTCTTAGAATATTCCTCTCTGGGCATAGAACAGGAGCACAAATCACAGGTTGTCTTGTGACAAGCACAATGCACCAGATCAGGAGATAGAACCCATCAGTGTCCCCCACCCCAAATTGTGCACTGATACTTTAGTATAGTCAGAATCATCTTCTCTAGCCAAGTTTGTTTATTTGTTTTTGTTTTTAACCATCTTAATCTTCTTTCTCAACTCAATTTTTCCCCCTGAGTTAATATAGTGAATATTTTTCCCTATCTTCAAAAATTCTGTAGAATCTTGGGATGATTATCCTGTTATATGTAAATATTTGTATCCTTCTGTGGCTTCTTTTGACCAGATTCCTGGAAGAATATGAATGCTTTTAAAATGTTTGGTACTAGGAATTCCCTGCTGGTCCAGTGGTGTTAGGACACCTTACTCTTCCTGCCTAGGACCTGGGTTCAATCTCTGGTCAGGGAACTAAAATTTCACGTTATGTGGCATGCCCCCCAAATGTTTACTTATCGTCCATTTATCTTCCAGAAGCATATCAGATTTATACTCTAGAGATAATATTTTAATGTGGAGGAAGTGGTGGGAGGAGGTAGGGGATGGCTAACATATGGTCATTATTCATGGTGACTTCACTGAAACATAGCTAGCTTGATGGCTGGTGGCTGCTTCCAGCAGACCAGGGCCCTCAGCTTCGTGGGTCCGTGGCTTAAACATTCATTTATTCATTTAACCAATATTACTGAGCACTGTCTGCTTGCTGTGCATCGTTCTAGGTGCTGAACATGCTGCAAGGAGAAGGCAAACTTCTTGCCTTTGGATAGCTGACTTTCTGATGAGTCAGTCAGAACATAAGCATCTAAACAAATGAATGTGTAATATGTCTGACAGTGAAAGAGTTAAGAAAAGGAAAGCTGGGTCTGGGCATGGAGAACGACTGCCTGGGCATGTTGATGCCATTTGAATTGGACTGGGCAGGGAGGGCGGTAGCATTAAAGCTGAGACCTGAGTGAGGAACTATAGGAAAATTTAGAGCTGTGCTGAATCTCAGTTCCGGCTGGACATGAGAACCACCTGGGGGAGCTTTGGGGAGTTCCCTGGTTGTCCAGTGTGTGTACGCTATGGAGGAGGGTTCAATCCCTGGTCAGGGAATTAAGATCCTGCATGCTGCAAGGCGTTCCCTCCTCTCCCCGCAGAGAAATATATCAGGCACCAGGCCCTCTGAACATGAACCTCTGGAGCACGGGCACCTGTATTTTTTTTAAGTTCCCTGAATGATTCTGATGTGTAGCCAGAGTGGAGAACCAGTGGCATAGGGCAGCTCTGTCCAATAAAAATGCAATTCAAACCACATGTATAATTTTTTAATTCACGCATTTTTTTGGACTGCACTGGTTCTTCGTTGCTGTGCTCGGGCTTTCTCTAGTTGCAGTGGGTGGGGGCTCTGCTTTGGTGTGCCGGCTTCTCGTTGTGGTGCTTCTCTTACTGTGGCGCGCAGCCTCTAGGCGCGAGGGCTTCAGTTGTAACTTGCAGGCTCTAGAGTTTGGGCTCACTAGTTGTGGCTTATTAGTTTTTCCATGGCATGTGCAATCTTCCTGGCCCAGGCATTGAAACCATGTCCCCTGCATTGGCAGTGGAGTTTTTTGGCTGTGCAGGTCTTTATTGCTATGCACGGGCTCCTCTCTAGTTGTGTTGCGTAGGCTTCTCACGGCAGTGACATCTCTTGTTATGGAGCACGGGCTCTAGGGCGTGTGGGCTCAGTAGCTGCAGCTCCTGGGCTCCAGAGTATAGGCTCAATAGTTGTGGCTTATGGGCTTGGCTGCCCTGTGGCATGTCGGATCTTCCCAGACCAAGGATCGAATCTGTGTCTCCTGCATTGGCAGGCAGATTCTTTACCACTGAATCACCAGGCAAGCCTGGGAGGTAGATTTTTATATACTGCACCACCAAGGAAGTCCCACATGTATAGTTTTAAACAATCTAGTAGCCTTGTTTAGGGAGGAAAAGGGAACAGGTGACATTAATTGTGGGCTTCCCTAATTGCTCATGGGTAAGGAATCACCTGCCAATACAGGAGACATGGAATTGATTTCTAGGTCAGGAAGATCCCTAGAGAAGGAAATGGCAACCCCTCCAGTATCCTTGCCTGGGAAATCCCATGGACAGAGGAGCCTGGCAGGCTACATTCCATGGGATCACAAAGAGTCAGACACGACTTAGCGACTAAACAACAAGGACATTAATTGTAATAACATTTTAATTTACCTAATACATTGAAAATATTATTTCGCCAGGTAACCAATATCAAAATTGATTTGTGTGATGTTTTACATCTTTTGTACTAAGTCTCTGAGACTCAGTATGTATTTTACATTCAGAAGTGCATCTCAGGACTTCCCTGGTGATCCAGTGGTTAAGAATCTGCCTGCCGGTGTACGGGAGGTGGGTTCAGTCCCTGGTCTGGAAAGAGCCCACATGCCATGGAGCAGCTAAGCCTGTGCACCACAACTGCTAAAGCCTGCACGCCCTAGGGCGCGTGCTCCACAACTAGAGCAATGAGAAACCCGTGCACCAAAACTAGAAGAAGGCTACTCACAACAGCGAAGACCCAGAACAGCCAAAAATAAATGAATAATTAAAAAAAAAAAACAACCAGAAAAGTGCGTCTCAGTTCAGATGAACCACATTGCAAGTGCTCGATAGAAGCTTGTGGCCACTGTATCGACCAGTACAGAGGAAGAGTTTTCTGAGCAAAAGATCGAGACAGATTCTTGAGTTTTAGGTACAACTAGGAGGCAAGTGAGCTGAAGGGGAGTAAAGGAGGGTGAGGGTGGTAACAGAGTCAGGGCATGGCGTTTTGGATTTTATTTCTAAATGTGGTGAAAAGCCATTGGTCACTTTTAAGGCAAGACATGGTTTGCTGTAATTTACTTCTTTAAAAGACTCTTTGCTGCATTTGAAACAGTCTGCGTGGAGGCCAAAGTGCAGCAGAAAGGCTCAGATATAGGCTATTACATTGACTTGGGTGACAGATATAAGGCAGCAGGGATTTAAGAGGTCTTGGGGCAGGTCCTGAAAAGTGTCTGGATCCCCAGTAGATTTGTTGTTGATGTTGTTGTTCAGTTGCTAAGTCATGTCTGACTTTTTGCGACTCCATGGACTGCAGCACCCCAGTCTCATCTGTCCTCCACTATCTCTCGCAATTTGCTCAAATTCTTGACCTTTAAGTTGGTGATGCTATCTAACCATCTTATCTTCTGCCACCTCTGTCGCCTTTTACCTTCAAACTTTTCCAGCATCAAGGTCTTTTCCAACGAGTAGGCTCTGCACATCAGGTGGCCAGAGTATTGGAGCTTCAGCTTCAGTATCAGTCCTTCCAGTGAATATTTGGGGTTGATTTCCTTTAGAATTGCCCAGTAGATATTCCAATGCATAGCCCGTTGGAGCTGCTGATAGACTGGGTGCGTCACACATGAGGAAGAGAATAGTCAAAGATGACTCCGAGTTTCGTCATGAGCAAATGATGTGGAGCTAGATTTGGGGTAGGGGGTGGAATTGGGTTTAGGAGGAAAATAAGAGTTAAATTTAAGCATAGACCAGTGAACATTGGATGGGTCCTCTAAAATCTAGAACAAATATGTCAGCAAAGACCCAGGGGTATGGCAAAATGCAGGACGTGTTCCAACAATGGAGATCCTGAAAGCAAGACTATGTATGTATTGGAGCAGGTATAGAAAAAACAGGAGATAAAACTCACTGCCATAGATTATAGTGGGCCTTGAATGCCAGACTAAGGAACTTGAAATTTATTTGATAGGCAAGGAGGGAGCTATTGGAAATTTCTGAGCAATAACTAATATGATCAGAACTTAACATTAAAATGAAAATAAAATTATAAAAAAATAACTTTCCAATGACAATTCTATGTTTAATAACATGAAAAATGCCCATGAGATAATTTTCACTAAAATTTTAGATTTAGGCTGATTAGAGCCCAGTATCTTTTTTTTAAATCTCATGTATGAATAAAAAGACTCATATATAAAAAAGGAAACTGGAAGGAACTTTATCAAAATGTTTAATACAGATGGTTTCAGTGGTTGGTAAGACTATAAATAGATTGGTTTTTTTTCCTTCTACTTCTCTATATTTTCCAGTTTTTTAAATTGGCCTGTATAACTTTAATTGAGCGCTATTTTTATAGTGCTCAATATATAACTAATTTTATAGTGAGAATAAGTTTAAACTAACAAATGTGTCCAGGACTGGAGGAGTATTTTGAATGGGGAGATTGAAGGTGGGGATGTGGGTTAGGTTCATTGCAGGAGTCCAATAGAAAGGGAAGGGGAGGATGAACTGGGGCAGGGACCCCAGGAGGAGGAAAGGGGAAAATGTATTTTGCCATCGAATGGATACATATGGAAGCCTTACCTGAGACAAGTATAGTGGTTAAGAGAATGGGCCCTGGGGCCAGGCTGCTGGGGTTTGAGTCTGAACTTGGGTCATTTACTTGGGCATATCACTCTCTGCTTGTTTACAATCTATAAATCGGAATAATAATTGTATCTACTACATAAGACTGTTCTAGGAAGTAACTGAGTGAATACGTATTAGCCACCTAGAGCGGTGTTCAGCTCATAGTAGGCGCTCAATATGTTAGCTCTCTTCTTGTTACTCCCAGGGTAGCTAAGGCTGTTACCTCCAACCTTAGTGGGATTGGTGCTGAAGGTGGATGCAGAGTGTGTATTGGAGTGGAGTGGATGGACAAAGGTTATTGAAGCATTATTCCTAACAGCTTAATTTTTATAAGAATACATTTGTACATTATACATTATTTATTTTTATTTTTGGCTGTGCTAGGTCTTTGTTGCTACAAAGGCTCTTCTCTAATTGCGGTGATCCGGGTCTGCTCTTCGTTGTGGTGCGCTGGCTTCTCATTGCTGTGGCTTCTCTTGTGGAGCACGGGCTCTCGGGCAGGCAGGCTTCAGAAGGTGTGGTTCCCAGACGTTCCCAGGCTCTAGAGAACAGGCTCTGTATTTGTGACACGCAGGCTTAGCTGCTCCTCTGCATGTGAGATCTTCCCGGACCAGGGATCGAACGTGTGTCTCCTGCATTTGGCTGCCAAATTCTTTACCAATGAACCACCAGGGAAGCCCTACATTATACAGTCTTTTAAAAATCTTAGTAAAGTTTTTTTGAAAATAGGTTGGGCCATCTCAGAAATTGTGAGTTCCCATCATTGAAGAAGTTCCCATAAGTACTACATAGATAATAGGGGGCAGGGACAGGACTGTGACTGCAAATTAGTTTTCATCAGAGGAGGTACTGGGTTTTTGTTTTTTATATATGTATATAACTAGATTCATTCCATTAAAGGTACTGTCCTTTATTCTGAGCCCTCACTAAGGGTTTAGTGTTCAGATAATCTTTATTTTATGAAATATGGTATATATAGACTAGGTTTTTCCCCTGATAACCTTGACAACTGTCTTACTTTTTGGTCTCCAAAATTTTGGGGGAAATTTTATTGGTCTCTGAAATGTAAATTTCTGGGAACTAGAGTTGTGGGGAAAGTGAATAATTTGGTTAGGCTCACTGAGGTGCCCCTGACTCCCCTTCTGACCCTGAGATTCTCTCATTTCAAGGTCCAGGCTGGACCCCTCATCCAATGAGTCATTCTGCAAATGTGAGCTTTGAGCTGGGAGGATTGGGTAAAGATGTGATTGGATCCACTCAGCTCTGCCACTACAGCTGAGTTCTAGTTCTTCAGATACACCCCCCTGGCAGAGACTGTTTTGGGGACAGGTACCATGTGGCCCTTGAGCAAATAATAGCCTCCGACAGCCTCATATTTGAACTAGCAAGTGGAAGAGGAAGGCTCCTGGTGGGGAGACTCTGTATGTGTTGTGGGGCCAGGTCAGTCCAACAGGCTGTCCACTCCAAGGAGCTGATAACATGATACCTTTCATGTACAAAAGACAGTTTTGTTTTCCCTACTTTTCAGAGCCTCAGTTTCCTCATATATAAAATGAGAGTAAAAGTGATAATAATACAATCTAGGGAACTTCTCCAGTCGGGTTGTCCAGTGGTTAAGACTCTAAGCTTTCAGTGCAAGGGTTGTGGGTTCGATCCCTGGTCAGGGGACTGAGATCCCACATGCAGTGTGGCTATATATATATATATATATATATACATACAATCTAACAGCTTCAGAGACGCATCCCTTTCTACTTCCCTCACCTGCATCCAGAGCTGGAAAACAGAATCAGACTCTGAGACGTAGACATGGGTCAAAAGATAATGGATGGAGCAGAGGTGTACAGAATTACCTTAAAGAGACAGAACAACTTCCAGACAAATAAGGCCTAATTGTCATGGGACCAGAAAACTAACATATCTACCTACTTTCTGAGAAAGGTCTGTTAGCCCTGGGGAGTTTTTTTTTTTTTTTTTCCTATTGGCTATGCTGCATGGCTTATGGGATCTTAGTTCCCTGAGCAGGGATGGAACCCAGGACAGTGGTGAAAAGTGCTGAGTCCTAACGACTGGGCTGCCAGGGAATTCCCAGCCCTGGATACTTTTTCAAAGCGGCAAGGGGTCACTGAGGACACAGGTGGCCTGGCCAAGCCTGGTGATTATTCCCTACTGTGGATAAGAGTCACCACTCAGGCTGTGTCCCCAACACTGAAACCCCTTCCCTTAGTTCAGCCCCTCACCTGCCAAGTTCCTTCAGATTCCCCTCTGCCTGCCCCTGGGGAAGAGCCTCCTGGGAGCGAACGTGCTGACTGGGGGCCCCTGGGTGCTTCTGTCTTGTTCACTCAGCACACTGTGTCTCCCACTGTCAGTTAATACTTGGCTGTGTGGGGTGCACCACTGTCTTGGAGTGCTGGTTCCTTGGTGTGCCCCCAGGAGTGGAGGCCCCCCTGGACATGCTGGCTGGGCATGTTTTAGAGACTGAGGAGGCAGGTCCAGGCATGAAGTGCCCTCGCTGAGGTCACGCTGCCCATGTGGCCTTGAAGCTGCCTCCCCAGGCAACACCCGCTCCGTTCCCCTTGCTCCAGTTTCTCCAGTTCTGCTCCCAGTGTTCTTGTGAAGATGAAACCAGTGAGTGGAGGAGAAAGCCCTTTCTAACATGCTTCAGCGTTGTACACACGTACATGACGATCGTCACTTTAAAATGGGATCATGTGTGCGTACAATGAAAAGTGTAATGTGCCATATGAATTACCATGTTCTGCTGGAAGCCAAGAACAGTGGGAAACTGACAGTTAAGCTCAAGAGCAATAGCAGATTGCCCCCCCATCCCGCCACCTCCCTGCCCCCTTTTCAGGGTTGCATTGATGACAGGGCCTGGGTTTACCCAGAGGAAGAGCTAAGGTGGGAACTGAACCGTGCTGTGGTTCAGCAGGTGGCTGCCCCCCTGTGACCCCGGCCGAGTTGGGCTGTTGTTGAGGGTAACGAGGGCGCTTGGGACCCTTCATCAGGAGCCCGCTGCAGCCAGCCGGCGAGCTTCCAGTTAAGCTCAAGGGCCGTGCGCCCCATCACGTGGCCCACCAGACCCTGAGCTCAGGCTGTTGATTTTCCGGACTGAACCCCAGCAACCCCCAGCTGCTACTGTCAGAGGGGAAGGGGCGAGGGTTGGGGCCTGCTCAGCCAGCGCGGACGGATGACGGAGGCCCCTGCCAAGGCTCCCCTCTGAGCTGGGTGCACGCTGATGCTGCCCAACGGGAGAGCCTCAGGTGTGCCTTTTTGAGGTGGCACCTTCTAAACGACTTGGATGTGCATTTATATTTAGAAATCACTTGGAGGGGCTTAGAGGAGGGGTGGGGGTGGGAAAAGACGGTATCTGATTAGCTGTGCTGAGTACTGTTCTCAGGGTTTTACATCTTTTCTTTAATTTGCACCTCCCCAAATCCTGGTGGTAGATTTCATTCACAGTTGAGGAAACTGAGGCACAGAAGGCTTAATTTGCCTGTCCAAGATAGTACAGCTGTTAGAATATGGCAGAACTGGGATTTAAACCAGGCAGGAAGTCCAACTGTCGAGTTGGAGCTCTTTTTTATTATTATTGTCCGTTTATTAGGTGTCAGCACACACCTAAGGCAGAGGGAGACTTGTCCAGGCCACACAACTTAGGTGGCAGACCTGGGGTCAGTCCACGGCCAGGGGTCACACTGCTAAATACCAGTCTATTCTACATCCACGGTTGATATTATAATATTCAACCATAATGTATAGCACGATATCCTGTTATAGTATAGTATTTTATTGTAAGGTTATAACTTATTTAATGAGTCCCCTATCGTTGGACATTTAGGTTGTTTCCATGTTTTAGCATTTTAAATAAATGCCAAGTTGTTTTTTTTTTGAGAGAGAAATGGGAGGAATGTTGTTTGTTTTGCCAGTTTATTTGTTTGTTTTAAAGGATTTAGAGCAGATGGGCTGAGCTCCCTGAGGCTGAAGAGTTGGAGACTTTGAGATGACTGCTTGAATGGAGAATGAAATTCTGATTAGGAATGGTGCCAGTGTGGAGAGAAGGAAAGAACAGACTCTGTGCTTGAGGCCAGGGACTTGGCATTGCCTCCTGAGATAGAAAATTTGGAATGCATTTCAGAAATATCTGTCATTCCCACTTTGGATATTTTCACGTTCTCTAGCATTTTCCAGCCCAACATCTCGTTGATGTTGTGCAGACACCCGTGGGTGGGGCTGGCAGAGGGTGAGGCCCTTCTTTCCCCCAGGTGCAGCCATCCGGAGTCTCACCATCTGTCCATCCCATATCCCTTGCTCCTTCTGCCCCTCTCCAACAATTCAGTCTCCTTTCTGGGGTACTCCGTTCAGTGTCTATGTGCGTGCTCAACTGATAAGTTGTGTCCAACTCTTGCGACCCCCTGGACTATAGCCTGGCAGGCTCCTCTGTCCATGGGATTTCCCCAGGCAAGAATACTGGAGTGGGTTGCCATTTCCATTTCCAGGGGAATCTTACTGGCCTAGGGATGGAACTCGTGTCTCTTGCATCTCTTGCATTGGCAGGCAGATTCTTTATTACTGTGCCACCTGAGAGCCATATATCCCAGGTCAAAAACAGATAAGGAAGCTTGAGGACATCACTCACGGTAATTATTGTAATGGCCTTTATTGGTTGAGTCCTCCGTCTGGCACTGAGTGCTTTCCAGGCTCCATCGCTTTTATACTCACATCAACTTTATGGGATGGAATCTCTGTAATACCACCATTTTGTTTGTTTTTTAAAAAACTTTAGCCACACCCTTCAACATGTGGGACCTTATTTCACTGACCGGGAATGGAACCCATCCCTCCAGCATTGGAAGGCAATGTCTTAACCACTGGACCGCTGGGGAAATCCTGAGACCACCATTTTGTAGAGGAGGAAAAGGAGACTTCAAGAGGTTAAGGGCTTGCCCAAGACCATGTGGCCAGGGCCAGGGGCAGCCAGAACTAATCTAACTCTGCAGCCACATCGTGCTAAACACCATGTCTACTTTGTAACCTTCATGAGGCACTGTAAATAGAGGACACTCTAGCTCTGGGAGGGAGGAATCTTCAGTAAATCAGCAAGAACAGGTTCAGTTACCTGCATACATGTACATCAGGTGGGCTCACTTGGAGAATGTTGGAATTGCAGAGGATCTTGGGAGTCTCTTCCTACCTTATTTTAAAATTGTAGCAAAGGAGGTCCACTGACTTTCCTAAGGGCAAGATGGTAGCCCAACCAGATTAGAACTAGAGTCTTCTGATGCCTACCCCATAGCTCCTCAAGAGGCAGGCAGCTCTTGGCTCTACTCTGTGGGGAGGATTGGAGCGAAAGGATGAGTCAGGAGGCAGGTTGAGGGAGGAGGAAGTAGTTTGGCATCACTGGGCAAGGCTGGGTTTCGGGGGCCCGATGGAGGCACGGGGATTAAAATTCTCTAATTGTCCACTCCTGCCTCCAGGACACATCTGAGTTTCAGTTCCCTTGTCCTGAGAAATATGTCCCTGTGCGTGCTAAGTTGCTTCAGTTGTGTTCAACTCTGCGAACCTCTGGACTGTAGCCCACCCACCAGGCTCCTCTGTCCATGGGATTTTCCAGGCAAGAATACTGGAGTAGGTTGCCTTGCCTTCCTCCAGGGGATCTTCCTGATGACCCAGGGATCAAACCTGCATCTCCTGCGGCTCCTGCATTGCAGGCTGATTCTTTACCACTGAGTCACCAGGAAAGCCAGCCGCCTGAGAAATACAGGAGGGGACAGCTGGCAGGAAGACAACGTGGCCTGATGATGAAGAGCCTGAGCTCCGACGTTAGACAGACCAGGATCCATATCCAGGCAACGTGCTTCACCTCTTGGAGCCTCAGTTTCTTTTTCCACAAAATGGGAGTAATAAGTATTTAGCGTATGGGGCCACTGTGAGAAATGAGATAATGCTGGTAAAGAAACTGGCACAAGTTTGTGGAAAAAAGAGAAGAATCTTGGGGTTGTCTGAGTTGGTGGAAAAAAGAGAACATAAAACTGGTAACCAGCTATATGATTTCAACAAAAGGTCGAGTATTTCTTAATTTCATCTGATTCACGATTTTTCACAGGCAGTGTCAGGGGGGTGCTCATTCATGTTCCCCACATGGAGGCGGGTGGTGCTGGTGGTGGGAAACAACTCTGACCTCTCTTTGGTGAAGAGGGATGGGTGAGTTTCCTGGGCTCAGGGATAACACAGGATTGCTTTTTACTTGCTGTCTTGAAAGGGGTGAGGGAGATGGAGAGGAAGGAGGATTGGTAATATAAACTTGAAATCAGATTTTTTTTTTTTGTAAAGTACATGTCCTCAGCTGTGTGACCTCAAGTGAACCTCTCATGGTCTCAATTCTCTCTTTACCACAAGGTCATGGAAATGGCCACATAATAGCCAGTTTACATGCAGCATCTTATTTAATCCTTAAGGCCAGCCTGTGAGATAGATGTTACCATCCCATTTTAGATAAAGGAGAAAACTGTGGTTCAGGGAGAGTTAACTAATTTGTCTAAGGCCTCACCGCACACAACCAGCAAGGGGTGGGTCTGTGATTTAAGCCCAGGACTGACACCAAAGCCCATGTACTTTCTGCCCAGGGTAGATTTGGATTTTTTTTTTAATGTTTATCTTATTTATTACTTATTTATTTGGCTTCTCTGGATCTCAGTTGTGGCACGTGGGACATCTGGTTCCATGACAAGAGATTGAACCTGTGCCCCTGCATTGGGAGCACGGGTCTTAGCTGTTGGACCATCAGGGAAGTCCCTAGATTCAGATTTTGTTCGGCCTAAAGCTTATATAATTTGGGGGGCCCGCTTTAAGAACAGTACAAATATCACAAATATAAATGGTACAAGAGTGAATATTTATTTAGATTTTAAAATGAAATCTTGACATACTAGAAAAAAATGTGAAGGCTCAAAAATGTCACAAACATCACAAAATCCAGAAAAATGACAGAACATTTGTGTTAACTACTTGATTCTCCTCTGTGTTACTTTTCCTTACATCTTTTGGCTGCATCTTCCTTTTTTTGTGTCTTCTTATGACAGTCTCCAGAGAGGAAATAAAAAAGATAACCCAGTGTTATCTAGCACAGTTGATTGGAAGTTTTTTTAAAATTATCAATAGTTTAGAAGTTTATTTCGGCATTACAAGTGACTGGTAATGTCATATAAATATTAGGATTCAGTTCAATTCAGTTCATTCTCTCAGTCGTGTCTGACTCTGTGACCCCATGGACTGCAGCAACCAGGCTTCCCTGTAGTTGTCACATTTGGGAAAGTCTCCGTCAGAATTCCTGCCGTATGTGAACCATATGATTTTAGGGCAATTTGTGTTTTCTGATGCAGTGATTTATCGAAAATAATCTTCAAATTAGTGATATGTCTTATGCTCTTTGCTGTCAGCTAAATGTTATCTTCGTCGATAATCACTGTTTATGACAAATCAGCAAAAAAATATTCTAATCTTTTTCAATAGCTTCCCCTTTCCTACTCCTTGAGATGGAATGAAAATTGTTTACATTAATAAAAAAAAAAAAGGCTCATAATTAAACTTCTTTCTCCTAAATCTATGACCTTTTAAAGGGAATTCATTACAAAATACCGGATGTGAAAACATCTGAAGCATTTGGATGATCTGGCCTAGAAAGGGGGAAGGCTGGAGGAAGCAAATAAATAACCACCTTCAAGGATATGAACCTTAATGGACAAGAGTTAGCAGAGTGTGTCTGAGAATTTGATTCTGGGATCTGGGGAGGGGCTCAGGTTCACACATTCTGAAGGCACTTTGAGCAGGTGTCCTAAAATGGATACAGAGAGTAGCAGAGGAATCTGCGAATGTGTGGACAGCTGTCAGCTGCCTTGTTGTGGACTCAAAGTTTGACCCCTGGTCCCCAGTTGCTGGGGTTGCTGGATAGAAATGCAGAATCTGGACTGCCCTGGTGGTCCAGTGGATAAGAATCTGCCTGCCAGTGCAGGGGACACAGGTTCCATTCCTGGTCTGGGAAGATTCCACTTGGCGCAGGGCAGTTAAGCCCGTGTGCCACAACTACTGAAGCCCCTGCGCTTAGAGCCTGTGTTCTTCAACAGAAGCCACTGCAATGAGAAGTCCCCACACTGCAACTAGAGAGTATCCCCTGCTTGCTACAACTAGAGAAAGCCTGCATGCAGCAACAAAGACCCAGAACAGCCAATAAATAAATAAAAATTAAAATAAAAGAAATGCAGACTCTCAAGCTCCACCCAGAACTGCTGAATCTTAGTCTGCATCTTCACCAAGTCCTGGGTGATTCTGTGCAGGGGATTGTCTGAGAAACCCTGCACCAGAGACTTTAGCAGAATCTCCCAGATTTACCCCCATCCCAACTTTGCAGCTGGTCTTTTTCCTCTCTGTGTCCTTCACCTCGGGACCTGGCCTGTCTTCTGGTACCCATCCGTTGTGTTGATTCACTGTATTTCTACTTCCTTTCCCACAGGCCGCCAACTAGAGGGCTGTGGGGGTATCCCTCTTTGATTTCCAGCCTCTCTCAGTGCCTGGCACACAAGAGTTACCATTATGGGATGTCCACTGGGTGCCAAGAACTTTGCCTGTCTTACCTCCCGTGGTGCTCTTCTCAAGCTTGTAGGCTGAAACAAATACCTCCTCCCCATTTAAAATACTTTTTTAGTTATTTATTTGGCTGCATTGGATCTTAGTTGCAGCCTGTGGGATCTAGTTTCCCCACCAGGGATCGAACCCAGGACCTGTGCATTGGGAGCTCCAGGTCACCAGTGGACCACCAGGGAAGTCCCCAAATACCCCTATTTTATGCATGAAGAAATTGAGGCCCCATCACCTGTCTAGGGTCATGAGTGGCAGAGCTGGAAACCAAGGAGTGTCTGATTCCAAGGCTTTCAGTAGGGGATCAGTAAATGTTACTTACTGACTTGATTATCCATTCAAGCATTCATACGTGTTTTAATTTATTCACTGAAGAGACTCAGGGGAAGACAAAGAAGAAGAGCATAGAAGCTACTTCCTCCTGGTGAACTATTTTTAGAACAGGTGCTGGGTGGTGTCAGCCTTCCAGGGGCAGGGAGTTGGGCTGCCCAGGAGGCCCCCAGCCAGTCCAGCCTTGGGAGAGGGGACATGCTACTCCACCACCGCCCCACCCCTTTCAATGTCCTCCATGACTCAGCAAAGAAACCATGGGTCTGAAATCAGAGATGAGGCCGAAAAACCCTCAAAAATGTTGTCTTTTCCTGGAGGAATGTCTTTTTCATGTTGCTCATTCCTCTGCCAGGGAATCCAGGAAGCCTTTGGCCTGTGGTCAGCTGTGACCACCCCCCTCCCCCCGTCTGATTTCCTTGGACTCACCCCTCCTCCTCCCGCCTTCTCCCCAGGCCTGGGGACAAGGTCAGTTCTTCTTCTTCTGTGGTCTCTGGTTTGAGGCTGCAGGGGTCTTGTCCAGTCCAAGTCTCCTTAGCTTGTCCTTGAATCGTTAAATCTAGATCCTAGGCGCAGATTCCCTGGGTTCAAATTTGGCCTCCTCTTACTAGCTGTGTGACCTTGGGCAAGTCATTTCACTTCTCAGTGCCTCAGTTTCCTCCTCTGTAAAGTGAGGATAACAATAAATTTGAGAATTAAGATAATTAATTTATGTAAAACATCTAGAACCACAGTTGACATACAGTATATATAACTATTGTTATGTAAATGTTGTTATCATGAATTACAAAGCAGATATTAATACCCGGAGGAGACATGGATGAACTCCTGCTAAACGTCTTTTCTTTGCATTGGTTCTAATCTCACCCCAGATGTGTGTGAACTCTGTTCGATCCCTGGGTCAGGAAGATCCCCTGGAGAAGGGAATGGCAACCCATTCCAGTATTCTTGCCTGGAGAATTCCATGGACAGAGGAGCCTGGTGGGTTACAGTCCATGGGGTCACAAAGAGTCAGACACGACTGAGCGACTAAGGCAGAGAGCTAAAGGGGGCGACAGTAAATGAGGGAACACGTGAATACATTAGAAAGCTCCAAGGTGACCTCTGAAAATGAGCTTCTTGTAAACGGATAAGAGGCATGACTCAGTGGATTGTTGGTTTGGGAATAACCACATTCATCCTAGGAGGGGGTGGCCCTCTTCTGAGAATGTCCAATCTTAGGAGACAGACCTACTTTCTAAGGGATAGTTCCCGGATCGACTGAGAAATTCAGTGCGGAGGTATATTGGCATCAGGGGAGGAAGAGAATAATTCCCGGGTGAAGGGGGACTTGTGGCTCTCAGCCTGGGAGGTGTTTTATAGCCACCTGGGGATAAACATACAAACCTGGGCCCCAGGCCTAGAGATTCGGGTCTCCAGGTCTTGGAGTGGAGCAGGGGTATCAGAGTTCTTCACAAGCCTGGGACTTCCCTGGCAGTCCAGTGAGTGGTTGGGGTTCGGCACTTTGACTCCTGTGGCCTGGGTTCAGCCTCCGGTCAGGGAACTGAGATCCCAACAAGCTGTGCATGCAGAGTGGCCAAAAAAAAAAAGAAAGAATTCTTCTCAAGCTCACCAGGTGATCATGTGTGAGGCCAAGCAGTAAACAGAGACAATGTAATAATGACCGCATATACTATAAACTGGACATCAGAGGTGCACTGCCCTGTCTCAGAACCACCCCTGCGAGCACTTTATACCATCCCCATTTTATAGGTAAGAATACTGAGGGTCAAGGTCATACAGAAGAGCTTCTATTTAAATCTAGGTCTGAGTTGAAAGGCCTAATATAAATATTTATATATATTATAAATTGAGGTATAGTTGCTTTATAGTATTGTGTTAGTTTCTGCTGTCCAGCCAAATGAATCAGTTATGTATACATACATGTACATATATCCCCTCCCTTTTGAACCTCCCCCCACCCCATCCCACCCCATCCCACCCCTCTAGATCATCACAGAGCATGGAGCTGAGCTCCCTGCGATATGCAGCAGCTCCCCACTCCACTCTGCAGAAGGTCAGCCTGGGAGAAACTTCCCAGAAATTGACATTAAGATCCTCTGCTCTGATGTAAACTATAAAATCCATAATAACGGTCAGAACAGAGGTTTAAACTGATTTAAAGAGATCCAGAGGCTTAGGGAGCCAAGGAAGTCTTGCCCTTAACCCTTGGCCTCTATTAACATATCTACAGAAAGAATGCGTCAATGGAACTGGTGGGGATGGTGCTTAGGCTGAGGGAGAGGACCCACCCCTGCTGATCTCTGGGAGCATCCTGATCTGGCCTCAGCTTTCTTTAAAAAAAGAAAAACGTGTTTATTTATTTGCACCTGGTCTTAGTTGTGGCACGTGGAATCTTTAGCTGTGGCATGTGGGATCTAGTTCCAAGACCAAGGATCGAACCTGAGCCCCCTGCACTGGGAATCTTAGCCATTGGACCACCAGGGAAGTCCCTGGCATCAGCTCTTCGCTTCTGCTTTCTTCCTTCTCATCCCACCTCTCTGGCTGTTATTTCCTTCAGAATCTCCTATTTCTCTACTTACCCTTGAAATGTGGCATATCTCTGCATTCCACTGCACCAGGTTTCCTAGGTGGCAGCTTCCAGTCCGAAGTTGGGCTGCCTGTGCTAAGGACTTCAGAGTTTTGTATCCCTGACGTCCAGACTCAAGACATCAAGGTCAAGGTCGAGGAGAGAGGACGGCATCATCAGCTAGGACCAGAGTTCACAGTCCAGCTGGGTGCATCTTGGCTGTGGACCTTAGAAGTTATTTTATTTTTTTTAGTCTCAGTCTCTTTACCTGTGAAATGGGATAGTAACACCTATCTTAAATGATTGTTGTGAGAATGAAAATAGACTTGGTATTCCAGGCACACAGTAAGAACTCTGTAAAGGGCATCTATTTATTATGTCCAGTCAGTGTGGGAATTTATGTGAATATGGAGACTTCAAAGGGTCTTTCCCTCTAAATCTGTTCTTCCACATAGATTCCTAATCTGAAGAAATAGAAACACCTTTCATCAAATTGTCAAAGCCAGATTCCAGATGGTCAGCCTGGACTATTTCCCCGGCCACCATCCAAATGGCTACGGACTTTTAGTGTTTCTGTCTCCTGTATGTCTCCTGTTATCATAAGCTGTCCTTGCAATTTCTCACTAAGTTATTACAAGACCTCTTAACTGCTCACTCAGCTTGCTCCTTCCTAAACTCCGAATGCTTCTGTATTCAGGCTCCAGTCCAGATGAAAACCCTTTAATAGCTCTCCATTGCCTTTGGAGCACAAGTCAGATACTGCTGCAGCCCGAAGGCCCTTCATGGTCAGCCCTGCTTTCTGTCTAGCCTCTGTTCCTGCCGCCATCCTTTCTTGGGCTCTACCTGCTGGCTATGCTGAACCACATACCAAATATTCCAGTTTCACTAAGCATCACTAAGTCTTTGCTAGAAGACCGCACATAGACACACACACACACACACACACACACACAGAGGCTGGAGTAGGTACGCTTCTCCTGAGGTTTCTGTCTGTTTTTCCAACAAGACTGTGAACCCCCAATTCCCCTTCAGCATCTCTGGGTACCTGGCACATGGCAGTTGGAGGCTCTCCTCATAAAGTGTGACACCGCTTGCCGTGGGCCACGCTCAGGTCTGTACACCTCACATCCTCATGCCTCCCTGAGGTCTGTATGCTTCTTTTATCCATTCTGTTAAATTTGTTGAGCACTTTCCTCTGGTCCAGCCCTGGTGCCTGCATGTGGCAGGGTTAGGAGGTAGGAATGCCCGGGGTGAGAGAAGGGGTTCCTATTTATCTAGAAAGGTCAGGAAATGTCTCTGAGAAGGTGAACAGTGAGACAAGTGGGGAAGGGAGCTGTGTGGGAATCTAGGGGAAAGGTGGTCCAGGCAGATGGAATAGCCAGGACAAAGGGATCCCTAGCCCCTTTGGATGGATGAGGAAGCCAAGAGTCTAGGTTAAGT
This sequence comes from Cervus canadensis, assembly GCF_019320065.1. Lineage (NCBI taxonomy): Eukaryota > Metazoa > Chordata > Mammalia > Artiodactyla > Cervidae > Cervus > Cervus canadensis. The sequence goes on along the minus strand of NC_057413.1, from coordinate 47,061,795 downwards.
CATCCAGAATCACAGAGTAACTGGCTGAGCTGGGTCTTAAACCCCAATTCAGTAACTCCTGACTCTCACTCTGGGCCATTACTCTACATGGTCTTTTGGGGGGACAGTGGGCGCCTTGGCTGAGGGCGGGCTGCTCCGTTCACTGTGCCACACCCCGGCTGGAGTCTGACTTCCCACGTCAAGTACGGCTTGGGCAGATCGGCATCGGCTCATCTGTGGCTCTGTTTCTCTGTTTTGTCCATCCGTTTCTTTCCCTGGTATTTACTGGAGACAGTGCAGTTGTGTCTCCTCCCCCGGCAGCTTCAAAAAGCACACTTTCTCGGACATTTCCCTGGTGGTCCAGTGGCTGAGACACCAAACTTCCAACACAGGAGGCCTGGGTTCAATCCCTGGTCAGGGAACTAAATCCCATCTGCCCCAGCTAAAAGATCCTGCACTGAATCTAATAAATTGAAATGAAGACCTGGCACAGCCAAGTAAATAATAATAATAACAACGCTTTTTCCTGCAAAGGTGAGGACCAGACCCTGGATTATGGTAACTTGGCAAAAGCAAACTCCCCCTGGCTGGTCAGTAGTCAGAGTGGCCTCTGTGTCTCTGTATCTCATCCCACAGCTCGTTTCCGACTTCAGCAGAAGAACTGAGGCAGGTGTCTCTGCAGAGGTGGTGTACGAGCTGGCCTCGAAGGACATGGAGCATTTTAGGAGCAGTGGGGAGATGGGGTTTTAGACTAAAAGAAGTGTGTGAGCTAAGCAGAAGCATCCATGTTAGACCCTTCAGTGGCCCAGGAGTATAAGTGGGGGTGGGTGGAACGTGGGTGAGTGTTGTTGAAGGGGAGATAAGACTGGAGAGAGAATTTAGGGTATAGCATGGCAAGCTTTTTTTTTTTTTAATGGCTGACTTTGCCTGTCCATTTCAGATAAGAGATCTGGATTTTGCCCTGTAGACTTAGAGATTTTAAGGTTTAAAGAAGCAAAGGAAGTGTGTGTGCATTCCTGACGTTTTGAAAGAGTGCTTGGGCAATCCTGGGAACTCAGGCTGAGAGGGTGAATGGAGGTGGAGGACCGTGGGAAGAGAGCACTGCGGGAGTGCGCAGCTTTGGCAAGCGGGCTGGAGGCTAGAGTGGAGGGACCAGATTCCAGAGACGGTTGGAAGAAGAGGTAACAGGATCGGCTGGTAGGTTGTTGTGGAGCCTCAGAGCCAACCAGTACCAGGTCATAAGCCCTGGAAGATGTTTGTACTTCCAGAGGCTGGTGAACGGAGGAGCCGGGGGTGGGGGACTGCATCCCTGGAACTGTTTGACACACCTCAGTGTCCGATGGTAGGTGATAGAAGACACATTTCAGGGACGGCACATGGACCAAGTCTGGGTTATCTGCTTAGAGGCACTCAGACCAGCCAGTGGTGCTTCCGGTCAGCCTGGGGTTATTTCCATGGCCTCTGTGCAGGCTGCCTCTTCCTCTGAACACACCCAGCTTCCCACTGCTGGGGGTGGGGGTGGGGGGTAAGTGGGGGGAGTGGGGGGGTGGGGGGGAGAAACTCCTGAAAGTGGGGATCCTGACCTCTCCCCCATTATTCTCCAGGAAGCTCAGCCCAGGGCTTTTCACCCTACAGAGCACCAGATGTGCATGCAGAATGACCAAGCAGAACGGGTGGCAGCGGGGAACCCAGTCTGCTGATTCTCCTTGAGTTCCTTTTTAAGAAAAACATACCATTTGTGGGATGAGTCTCCTGAATTTTGAGTTGCTTCAGGCTTGCTCCTCCCTTCGGTTCCTCCATCCATTCTAGATCAGATTTCCCCGTGTAAATAGCCACTAGAAGTTTAGGACTTTGAACATGGGATTGGGAGGCTTCCAGCCCTCTTCATGCATAACCTTATTTACATTACAACAAGTCTCCGAGGCTTTCTCCCAGGACACATAACAAGTTAAGTGGCAGAGGTGGGTTTCAGGCCCAGGTCTAACTCAAAAGACCTTTTGCTCTCAATCATTCATGCTAAGGCCTCCCTAGGTAAAAGGTGACCATATAATTTATTATCCAATCGGAAACACCTTTTTTTCGTATCTATTTATTTTGGGGGGCTGTTGCAGGGCTTAGTTGCAGCATGCGGGATCTTCAGTCTTCATTACAGTATGTGGGATCTTTTAATTGCAGAATGCAAACTCTTAGTTGCAGCATGTAGGATCTAATTCCCTGACCAGGAATCAAACCCAGTCCCCTTGCACTGGGAGCGCAGAGTCTTAGCTAGTGGACCACCAGGGAAGTCCCAAGTCTAGAATGCTTTTTAAAAAGTTTTATTGAGATATAATTTTCATATCATAGAATTCACCTATATAAAGTGCACACGTCAGTGGTTTTTAGGATATTTATAAACTTGTGCAATCATCACTATAATCTAATTTTAGAACATTTTCATCATCCCCAAAAGAAATGCAGTACCCATTAGCAGTCAGTCCTCATCAGCACCACCACCCCAGACCTAGGCTGACCACTGATCTATTTTCTGCCTCCATAGATTTGCCTATTCTAAACAATTCATATAAATGGAATCATACGATGCGTGGGGTTTTTGGTTGGCTTCCTTCTCTTACCATAATGCTTTCAGAGTTCATTCATGTTGTACTATGCATCAGTGCTTCATTCCTTTGTATGTTATTTGATTTAATTAATTAATTTATTTTTTGGCCATGCTGCAGGGCATGCAAGAAGTTAGTTCTCCATCCTTCACCCCCTGCAGTGGAATCTGGATTCTTAATCACTGGCCCACCAAGGAGGTCTCTTCATTCCTTTTTATGAATGTCTCAGTGATCTTCCATTGTCTGAATACCACTCATTAGACCATTCTTGAATATGATTCATTATATCTGTTCATATGTTGATGGACATTTGATTGCTTCCATTTTTTGGCTATCATGAATAATAATAATGCTCTGACATTTAAGTTTTTGTGTAGATGTATGTTTTTATTTTTTCTTGGGTATCTACCTAGGAGTGAAATCGCTAAGTTATGTGGTAACAGTCTGTTTAACATTTTGAGGAACTGCCAAGTTGTTTTCCAAAGTGGCTACACCAGTTTATATTCCCATGGCAGTGTAGGGGGGCTCCACTTTCTCCATATCCTCAGCAACACTTGTTATTCCAATCTGGGACACTTTTGAGAGTGAAAGGGTGCACCATTTATAATTATACTAGGACAAATGCTACTAACTGGAACATAGTCTACTTAGATACAAAAAAATTTAGAAGATTCAATTCCTGATTTCAGAGAACTTTCTGGCCACATGATGAGTCAAAGCCCCCAAAGCCACATACTTGAGTCAATTAAAGAATCAAGTAAAGGTAAATTATTAAGAAGGAAAGCAAAGTACATTTTGTTTCCCCCAGAAGATTGTGTTCCCTTTAAGAGAAAAGAGCTGTCTTTTATTTGTTCTTGTATTGGTCATGGCCTCAGGAGGTTCTTGGCATTTGATCGGGTGTCAGTGAAGATCTGTGGAATAAATGAATGAATAAGAGAATAAATGATACAAACACTCTTGGAGGAAATGTTTAGGAAAAAAAAAAAAAAGGAAGAAAAGGTCATCTGGGGACTTCCCTGACGATCCAGTGGCTGAGACTACGAGCTCCCAATTCAGGGTACCCGGGTTCCATACCTTGTTAGAAAACTAGATCCTGCATGCCACAACTAAAATTCGACACAGTCGAGTAAACAAATAATATTTTTAAAAAAGAAAAGTCACCTGGCTTGGATTTGTGTGTTTGGGGGAAGTGTGGATCTTTTCTGCTCATTAACAGCACTTGTTTAGTCCCTCAGACATATCCAACTCTTTGTGACCCCGTGAACTGCGGCACGCCAGGCTTCCCTGTCCTTCATTATCTCCCGGAGTTTGCTCAAACTCATGTCCCATGAGTAGGTAATGCCATCCAAGCATCTCATCCTCTGTCGTCCCCTTCTCCTCCCGCCCTCAGTCTTTCCTAGCATCAGTCTTTTCCAATGAGTTGGCTCTTTGCATCAGGTGGCCAAAGTATTGGAGCTTCAGCTTCAGCATCAGTTCTTCCAATGAACATTCAGGACTGATTTCCTTTAGGATGGACTGGTTTGATCTCCTTGCAGTCCAAGGGACTCTCAAAAGTCTCCAACACCACAGTTCAAAAGCATCAATTCTTTGGCGTTCAGCCTTCTTTATAGTCCAACTGTCACATCCATACATGACTACTGGAAAAACCATAGCTTTGACTAGATGGACCTTTGTCGGCAAAGTAGTCTCTGCTTTTTAATATGCTGTCTAACATAGCTTTTCTTCCAGGGAGCAAGCATCTTTTATTTCATGGCTGCGGTCACCATCTGCAGTGATTTTGGAGCCCAAGAAAATAAAGTCTCTCACTGTTTCCATTGTTTCCCCATCTGTTTGTCTTGAAGTGATGGGACTGGATGCCATGATCTTAGTTTTTTGAATGTTGAGTTTTAAGCCAGCCTTTTCACTTTCCTCTTTCACCTTCATCAAGAGGCTCCTCAGTTCCTCTTCTCTTTCTGCCACAATGGTGGTGTTATCTGCATATCTGAGGTTATTGATTTTGGAATCTTAAACTGGATTTTGCCAGTGTGAATGACTGACAAGAGGTGAAGGAAAGGCCTTCCACGCAGGGGAGTTGCCTGAGCAGGAAGTCTGGAACCACAGCCATGTCTTTATCCTACAGGAGGTTAACAAACTTTAGGAATAAATGTGATACCTTCTCCCAGGAGTTTCCGATCTTTGGGGAATGCAATGAGCACAGTTTGTTCAGTTCAGTAGCTCAGTCATGTCTGACTCTTTTGCAACCTCATGGACTGCAGCACACCAGGCTTCCCTGTTAATCACCAGCTCCCGGAGCTTGCTCAAACTCAAGTTCATCAAGTCGGTGATGCCATCCAACCATTTTGTCCTCTGCTGTCCCCATCTCCTCCTGCCTTCAATCTTACCCAGCATGAGGGTCTTTCCCAATGAGTCAGTTCTTGTATTGGAGCTTCAACTTCAGCATCAGTCCTTCCAATGAATATTCCGGACTGATTTCCTTTAGGATTGATTGGTCTGATCTCCTTGTTGCCCAAGGGACTCTCAAGAGTCTTCTCCTGCACCACAGTTCAAAAGTATCAATTCTTCAGTGCTTGGCTTTCTTTATGTTCCAACTCTCATATCCATACATGACTACTGGAAAAACCATAGCTTTGACTTTGTCAGCAAAATGATGTCTCCGCTTTTTCATATGCTGTCCAGATTTGTCATAGCTTTTCCTCCAAGGAACAAGCATCTTTTAATTTCATGGCTGCAGTTGTAACACCCTTTTACTGGTTGTATGCCTTTGGATAAGTCCATTCCCTCTCTGGGTGTCATCAACCTTTTTGGCTCAAAATTTCTGTGAATCTTTCAATCTTACGACCTTGGAAGTTTCTGGAATTGGTGGGCCAGGAGCTAGGCCTTAAAGGAAAGAGGTAGATTTGAAGGAAGGAGCAAGATGCCAGTGTTGGGTGATAAGGCTCTGAGGTGGGCTGGAGTGTTCCAACTGAGATAAAATGGGACAGGGTGCCTTGGCTCTCTCGAAGAACTTTAAAAGGCAGGCTGGTTGACTTTTAAATTTGACTGATAAGCAGGTCCTTGGACTGGAGATGAAAGGCGTGTCTGTGAGAGATTAATCTGATGGCTCTGGGCCATGGATCCTGAATCTATCTGGAAGCAGGGTAAAGACCTCAAGCCTCTGAGGGAGGCTTCTGTAATTGTAATGTAGCCCTGGCCTTTCAGAAGAAGGGTTTGAAATTCCTTCGGGGTCAGTCTTATGATATATATGGCTTCCATGGAGTTTCATTTTCCTTAACCATTAATAATTTAAGCCATTATTTTTATATTTTAGCAATTAGGACTGTATTATGGAGCTCATGCCAACTGTACATACATTTTAAAGACAGAGTATTAGACTTTGGGCTTCCCTAGTGGCTCAGTGGTAAAGAATCCACCTGCCAATGCAGGAGACTTGAGACTCGGGTTCGATCCCTAGGTCAGGAAGGTCCTCTGGAGGAGGAAATGGCAACCTGCTCCAGTCGTCTTGCCTGGACAATCGCATGCATAGAGGAGCCTGACAGGCTACAGTCCATGGGGTGGCAAAGAATCAGACATGATTGAGCAACTGAGCATGCATGCATTAGACTTCCAGGTTTGCAGAAAGCAGTTTTAGATTATGCAAACAGATTCTTCAGAGAGATGAATTCTCTCTGCTGTGAAGGGGGTTTGCTTTGGTTTTTTTTTTTTTTTGGATGTGGACCTATTTTAAAGTCTTTATGGAATTTGTTACAGTACTGCTTCTGTTTTAGGTTTTGGACTTTTGGCCCTGAGGCATATGGCATCTTAGCTCCCCAACCAGGAATCAAACCAGCACCCCCTACAATGGAAGGTGAAGTCTTGTTTTTTATTATTAATTAATTAATTTGTTGGCTGTGCTGGGTCTTTGTTGCTGGGAGGGGGCTTTCTGTAGTTGAAGAGAGCAGGAGCTGCTCTCTAGCTGTGATGCACAGACATCTCACTGTAGTGGTGATCTCTTGTTTCGGAGGAGCACAAATTCTAGGGCACTCGAGCCTCTGTAGGTGTGGTGCCTGGGCTCCACAGTTGCGGCTGTTAGGCACTAGAACACTGTTAGGCTCAGTAGTTGGCGCAGGGCATAGCTGCCTCGAGGCCTGTGGGATCTTCCTGACCCTGGGATCGAAGCCATGTCCCCTGCATTGGCAGGCAGATTCTTAACCACTGGACTACTAGTGGCAAATTTTGAGAAATTTGCCAAAAGCCTACCAGAGGAATAGGAATAGTAGGATCTAAGTGAGCTCCAGGGAATGGTTTTATTGGACCAGGTAACTAATTGGGTATAGGAAACTCAATAAAGGAAGAAATCTAAGATGGCACTAGAGCTTAAAGTCTGAGGACTCTGAAGAAAGATGATGCTATTCATTTAAAAAATGTACAAGTTAAGGGGACTTCCCTGGCAGTCCAGTGGTTAAGATTCTGCATGGCCAGTGGAGGGGGTGCAAATTTGATTCCTGATTAGGGAACTGAGATCCCACATGCCACACCGTGTGGCCTAAATTAATTAATTAATTAATTAAAAGAGATAATTAATACCTTTAAAAAATATACAAGACAGGGGTGGGAATATGATGATCTACCTTGAGAACATTGGGTGCAGGTGGCCTTGAGAACACAGGATGGCCACGGAAAGGGAACCAGTAACCTTTGGTCTTTTTCAGCCTCTGCTAAAGCCTTCAGAGTTCTGTCCAGTGGCTTGGCATCCTTGGCACTTTGCCTAATTTACTTTCAGTGCATCACTACTAAATAAGATGTTCACTGTAGGATTTTATAGATGCCCTATATCAGACTAGAAAAGTTTCCATCTATCCCTACTTTGACAAGAGTTTTTTCTTATTGTAAATGGATGTTGAATTTTATAAAAAACTTTTTTGGCATCTGTTGATATGATCATATGGTTTTTCCCCCTTTAATCTTTTAGTGTAATAAAATATAGTGATTCTATTAAAAATAAACTATGCATTTTTTGTATAAAGTCAATAGCATATCACTTTTTTATATATTGCTGGAGTCAGTTTGCTAATATCTTGCTTAGGATTTTACATTCATGTTCATAAGTGTGATTGTCTTTTCTCATATTGCACTTGTTGGAATCAAAATTATACTAAAAATGAGTTGAGATGTGAACCCTCTTCTTATATTCTCTGAAAAAGTTTGTATTGAAATTACTGTTTTCTTGAATGTTTGGTGGAGCTCTTTGCCTATTTGCTATTGAAGGGTGTCCTATTGTGTGCATGAGAGTAGAGAAAGGAACTTTTATTTTGGGAGTGAGTAGCTTAAACAATGAGGAAAATTTACTGTCTCACACATCACAAAAAGCCCAGTGGTAGGTGGTTCCAAGATTGGTTAAATCAGTACCTCAACAACATTAGGGGGAGAAATTCATTCTGATCTTTCAGATGTCATTCTCAGGTGTCAGCTTCTTCCCTCATTGTTGCAAGATGGCTGCAGCTGCTCTGGACATCACAGCAACATGGCTAAGTGTGTGGGTTCTGTAGCCAAACCTGGTTTCAGATCCCATAGGTATCTGATATTGGGTAAATTGCTTAACCTCTCTGTCATATGGGATGGTAATAGTCCGTTACCTCAGAAGTTTAATATTATATGGATTAAATGAATTAGTTTTTTAAACTCTTAGAATCATGCACTTCGAATCATAGTAAGCACCCAATAAATTTTAGCATGCTTTACTCCATTCTCACATAAGGCAGAAATGAGTCTTTTTCTTTTGCACTACATTTATTGAAGCCCCTTAGCACTTATTTCACACCTTATGGCCAGAATATGACAACAACTACCCATTCCTAAACCAGCTATGGAATTGTCTTGGTTTGGTTTAGAATAATTTATGTTTAGCCTCTGAGACAGAGGAGTGTCCACCCTCTCCTGAAATAGTCATCTGATATCACAACAAAATCTGGGTTCTGTTTGCAAGGTTGAAGTTGGGGTGGTGATAGTGGGGGTTTTGGGGGTCACACAAAGAAGGGCAAGGTAAGATTCCATCCCTGCTGGTTCTCCATGATATTCCTTCAAATCACCCCTTAGATTTGCCTAGCAATTCAGTTTACTTAGTAGGTTTTTTGTTTGTTTGTTTGTTTGTTTTACTTAGTAGGTTTTTTTTGTTTTTGTTTTTAATATTTATTTGGATGTGCCAGGTCTTAGTTGTGGCATGCAGAATTTTTAGTTGGGGCATGTGGGATCTAGTTCCCTAACCAGGGATCAAACCCGGGTCCCCTGCATTGGGAACTCAAAGCCTTAGCCACTGGACCACCAGGGAAGTCCCAACTTAAGTGTTTTTAACCAGTGCTTTATTTCATCTGGTCTCAGAACCATCCCCTAAGCAGTTTGAGCTCTTGTTATCCCCTTTTATAGATGGGGAAACTAAGCTCCCAGAGTTAAAGCACTTGCTTGGTTCTGGGTTTATAGCTGGCACAGAACCAGGTCTTGGGACTTAAATTGAGGTCTTTGGGTTCAAAAATCTGCCTTTTTTTTTTTTTTTTTGCCAGACCACGGGGCATGTGGGATCTTATTTCCTTCAACCAGGGATCAAACCCATGCCTCCTGCAGTGAAAGCGAAGAGTCCTAACCACTGGACCACCAGGGAATTACCAAAATCTGCTGTTTTCTTCCTCTTCCATGAATTCCCAGTTGTCTGTCATTCACATGGTGCCCTCACAACCGCCATATCCTACTTCACATTTTCAAAATTAATAGTTTTTCATCAAATAAATTTATCTTAAAAAGGAAGCTTGATAAAGGCCCAGCTTTGATGTTCTGGTGCACACACAACTTTTGAATGAGCACAGAGCTGTTACAAATACATTTACTCAGGATTATAACTCGTGCTTTGGTGCCCGACTGCTTTCGAATCCCCACTCTGATGAGGTAGCACATGCAGCTGCTTTCCACCTCGATGCCTGTGGACCTCACAGTTTAGGGTACAGCAGTCCCCCTGGTCCAAGCCTCCAGCCTTGTGACTTTGCCTGATGGCTCTTTCCATTGTCAGGACCCACTGTGCCCACTGCCGTCCAGGAAAGCTGGAAGTTCTGGTGCTTAATTCCAGACCTGCCTCCATGCGCAGCAGCCTTCAACCGTGTGATTATTTTGCTGGTGTTTTTCTCACATCCAGTTTGTCTCATTCATGCATTCATTTATTCAGGCAAAAAGAAAAAAGTTTAAACACTTACTATGAACCAGGCACCATTCTGTTTTGGTGGGGTGGAGTAGACAAACTGCAAACAGAGCATGGAGGTGAGGTGTAGTCTATGTCAGTGATTAGTGGTAAGCAGAAAAATCGAGCAGTGAAGGGGCCCAGGGGCAATCAGGGTTGGAGTAGGATGGCCAGGAAAGGCTGTAGGAGAAATGTGACTTTAGTCAAAGCCCAAAGGCAGGGCCATGGGGGCCCGGGGGGCAGAACATGCCACGCAGATGGAACAGCAAATACCAAGGGAACATGTATGCCTGGTATGGTCCAGGAGCAATAAGGAGACCAGTGTAGCCAGAGCAGGGTGAGTGAGAGACAATTATGTGAGTGAATGGAGAGCCCTGGGGGTTGAGATTAGACCAGAGGGGGCAAGGGTGGACCAGGGATGCCCGTTAGGAGCCACCATCCCAATCCAGGCAACAGATGATGCCGCTTAGACCAGGGTGGGAGAAGCAGAAATAGAGAAAAGGCAAGAACTGGAGATGTATTTTGAACATAGAACCAACCAGAAATGAGTAATGTTTTGGATGTGGGAGACCAGTCAGGACAAGGAAGAACTACTGAATTTGGACCAGGGAGGTAGGAGAGGAAGAGAAGAAAAGAGGGTGGAATTTTACAGATATTTTGAAAGTAGACTCTTCCATGGTCTGCCGATGGGTGGATGTGGGAGCTGAAAGAGGGTAGTCAAGAATGACACCCAAGTGTTCCGGCCTGAGCAGCTGGAAGGATGGAGTTGCCACGTGCTGATATGGGGGAAGCTGGTGGGAGAAGCAGGTTTGTTGGAGGAAAGCTGAGGATCTCCGTTTTGGAGAAGTTGGGTCTAGAGGTGCCTTCTGGACATCCGTGTGAAGTTGTCAAGAAGGCAGCCTCCTGAGTAAAACAGAAACAGCAAACAGGTCAGCTCCTGTGCCCATTCTCATTTGGTAGCACTGCGCAGAGTGCTGTGTTGACATTTTTAAGGTCCGTCCGGGCTCACTGGGAGTGTTTTGATCAATAGTGAAGCCTGTCTCGGGAACTGAGTAAACAAATCATGGTGAACACTGGTTGTAAGATGTTCCACTGTAGGGTGGGAAGAAAATGTGAAAAATTCTGATCTATGTATTTTTGTCTTATTCTTCATATTTTTTCGTGTGTTGTATAATGGACATAATATGTTAGAGCAGCAGGTTTGGACATAGTTTCTAAATTAAGTCTTCTATATCTACTGGAAGAGTATGCTCAGTTTTTACTGAGGAATGGATGAACAAGAACTTTTGAAGAGTACAGATCTAAAATATTGTACAGCAGATGCTGAAAATAGTGACCTTGATCACTGTAAGCTCTGAAGTGTCTCCTGAGTCCTCAAAAAAAATTATGTTTGGGTTTTTTTTTTTAATTTGTAAAATAATTTATTTATTTATTTTTGACTGTGCTGGGTCTTCCTCGCTGCTCGGGCTACTCTCTAGCTGCGGTGCACAGGCTTCTCATTATGGTGGCTTCTCTTGTTGCGGAGCATGTGCTCGAGGGCTCTCAGGCGTCTGTAGTTGCCGCATGTGGGCTCAATAGCTTTGGCTCCCAGACTCTAGAGCACAGGCTTAGTAGTTGTGGTATATGGGCTTAATTACTCTGCGGCATGTGGGATCCTCCCAGACCAGGGATCAAACCCATGTCTCCTTCATTGGCAGGAGGATTCTTTACCACGGAGCCACCCAGGAAGCCCCCAGTTTGGTTTAGTGCTTGATTTTTCCACTCAAAAATATACATTCAGAACACAACATCATTAGGCAATATTTCTACCAAAAATATATTTATTAATCTTCATTTAGTCAGGAGAAAACAATCAGATGCATCCAAATTGGAACACACTGTGTAAAACAACTCGCTTTCCAAAATACCAGTGTTATCAGATTTTTCCACCCCTCGGTCACAGCGCAAGGCATGTGGGATATTAGTTCCCTGACCAGGTATCAAACCTGTGCCCCCTGGAGCAGAAGCACAGTTCTAATCATTGGACCACTGAGGAAGTACATCAAAAGCTTTTTAAAAAGGATCAGAAACTGTTCTAGAGTAAAGGAAATTAAAGAGGTTACATTGCAAACACAATCCTTGAATGGATCTTGGGTTGAGAAAGCGAAAAGCTATGAAGGGTTATTACCAGAACAGCTGGGGACCTTGGTATGCAGATTGTGGTATTGTATTAGTATACATTTCTAATTGGGATCATTGTTTCATGGTTACGTGGGAGACTTGCATTCTTAGGAGACCCAGACTGAAACATGTAGAGATGAGAAATCATGATGTCTGTAATTAGGTCTCAGATAGTTCAGCAGAATACACAGAATTTAGGTGAAAGGTGTGTTAGTGGTCACTGCTATCCTTGCAGCTTTCCTGTCATTTTGAAATATTTCCAAGTCAAAAGTTGGGGGGGAGGGGATAGTGTGAATAGCATTCACATAAGTGTCTCCAGTTCTCCGAAAACTAGGATATCTGATAATAGCCCATCAGACCAGTTTTCATATGTTAGAATTTGCCATATCTTCACCACCACTGCAGTAATCCCTGGCATTTTTATTTTCCATGTGCCTCCACATCTATTGTGTTACATTTATTATCACAAATAGTCTGTACACATAAAGAAGTTTGTGTCTCTAAGTACCACAATCACAATGAACTTTTTAAAAATGGCTCACCACATGCCAGGCACTGTTTTATGTGTTTCACACGAATAAGTGCATTCCATCCTTCTAGCCACTCAAAGGGGAGGTATTACTCATAGAGACAGAGTCAAGGGACAAAGCAAGTAATTAAAAAAGTTAATCCCACTAGGGGATTGTAAGTAGAGAAAAAAGTATAGGAGACCCCTGTAAGTTAATGATCACTCAAGAAAGCAGGTTTGCTTAACTACAAAACCCAGCAGGCTTGCTTAGCAACAGAACCATGCAACAGAAGCACAATTTCATTACTGTCATTATTGTTTTCAGAAAAGGAAACTAAGGCACAGAAAGGTGGTACAGTTTGCCCAAAGTCACACAGCCAGGGTCGGTGGAGGGACAGAGTGATGTGGCCTCAAGCCCTCCAGTGTTCGTCACCGTCCCCTTGACCACTCACTTTATTTACACTGTGAAATGTAATGGAGCTGCCATTCTAGAAGGATGGCTTCTGCTGCTCAAACTTTTACTTTTCTCTGAGGAGTTCTGGGCGTATGTTCATAGAGTAAAGGGTACTCCTTAAGAGAGGGAAAGATATTAATAGCAACAACAAACTACCATCTTTGAAGGCTCATAGGCATTCAATGGGCCAGGCACAGGCAAGATGCTTTCTGCCTGTTTAGTCCTCAGAACCCCTTTGCGGCTGAAACTATTCTTATTCTCATTGAACAAAAAAAGAAAAGGTAAAAAAATAAACCCCAGCTTTGAAGGCAAGCAGACTTGCCCCAGGCCCCACCCAGGCGGCCTCGCCTCTCTACCTGTCATCTGAATGGGTCCGAAGGTAACTGAGTCCCATAGAATGTAGCCCGTGGGGTGATGGGCCTCACCCATCACCTTGTTCACCCCCTTAGTTCTAGGAGGGGGACATTTCAATGCTGAAGAGGAGGAGGAGTGGGAGAAGGAAGAAGAGGAAGAAAGCATTGTTTCCTTCCTCCTTGGGGCTTTTCATCTGGCTTGTGACATTCCATTCCCACCCCTCCTCTCATTTGCCATTTCATTGAGCAACTTGTTCTAATTGAATGCACCTGGGCAGAAACTCCTCCCCATATTGGCCCTGGTCAGTGCTTTGTCTTTTTTTTCCCCCTTCTTTTATAAAAAATGAGGGGAGCCCCTGTTCCTTTAAGATGGAGGTGCTTGGTGAAGTTCCCAGGCAGATAAGCCAACCCTCCAGGAACTCCTCTGCCCTGGCCTGGCACTGAGCTCACCTGCCTCCATGGGGGACAGCCAGCTGGCTTATATCTGATCTCGGCCTGAGGTCCCAGATGACTCTGCTCTGGGCATGTCAATCCCAGTCAAGGGCGAGGCAGAGGTATCCTTCAAAATGCCCAGCTCACCAGGAGCCCCCTTCCCCAGGGTGCAGGCTCACTCCCAAGCTTCCAGGACTGGATAGTTTCTGTGCCCCTTCCTCACTAAATCAACAACTAATAAATCAATTTGCCTTTATAGATCAGCACAAGAGGCAGTAGAATAAAGTAGTTAAGAGCATGGATTCTCCAGCCAGACTCACTAGATTGTATCTAGGCTTGACCACATAAGCTTTGTGACCTTGGGCAAATTATTTAGCCTCTTTAAAGTACTGGTTTCCCTTTCTATAAAATGGGGGGAAATAATAGTATACTTATGGGGGAAAAAATGATTTACTCCCTCATCAAAGATGCACCATCTTCTTAACAGAACAGTCCTACTCAATAATTCTGAAAGTAAAGAAACATCCAGGACAGAACTGGTTTTTGGTTATGTACTAACTTCAAAAGCTATGTTTTTAGTCCTCTGCACCCTAAAAGCCCTGTACGCTTCAACATGTTTGCCTCCCCTTAACTTCATATCTAATTTTCATAATTTTAAATACACTGTTCTCTTTAACAAAAGAGTGCAATGCAATGATTAGTTAGCTCAAGAAACTTCTTGCTTGTATTTTTGAAGACAGGAGTAGACGACTTACAAGATCAGAGAAGGTACACAGCCCACATTCACACTGATACAACAAGAACTCTTGAATTTAAAAATTTATACACATTACTAATAAGTCACTTTTCATCTTGCCAGTTGGTAGTTTTTTTTTTTTTTTAATCTAATGTTTGTTCATTAGTTTGGTTCAGCCTTTCAGCAGGGAAATTTGGTAATAAGAACTGTATCAAAAGCCTTAGAATGTTTCATAACTTCAGATTGAGAAATTTCACTTCTAGAAATTAATTCACTTCTAGAAATAATCATGAGTGTGCACAAAAATACTACCACAAAAATATTTTACAGTATTATTTCTAATAGGGAGGAACTAGAAACTACCTAAATTTCCAATAATACAGCTTTGGTGAAATACATTATGCTATATTCACTTAATGGTTACTAGGTAGTTATTTAAAAAAGTTATAGAATATTTAATGAGATGGAAAAGTGCTGACAGTATACTTTTTCATGGGAAAAAAAACAGCTTACAAAATAGTTTGCAATAATGTCATTCTTAAAAATACATTTATTTATAGAACAATTTTAGAAAAATAAACAGTGTCATTTTAAAGAGTTATCTGGCCAGCTGATGCAAGGAGCCGACTCACTGGAAAAGACCCTAATGCTGGAAAGATTGAGGGCTGGAGGAGAAGGGGACAACAGAGGATGAGATGGTTGGATGGCATCACTGATTCAATGGACATGAATTTGAGCAAACTCTGGGAGATAGTGAAGCACAGGGAAGCCTGGCATGCTGCAGTCCATGGGGTCCCAAAGAGTTGGACATGACTTAGTGATTGAAGGACAACAACAATCTGGATGGTGAAACTGCCTGTACTTACTGTTTACTTTCTTGCGTGACATTGGTATTTTCTGTCTTCTACAATGCATTGAATATTTCCATGGTATGCAAACAACAAAAAATGTATAAAAAAGAACAATTCATTGGGACAATGCTTAGCGCAGGACTGATCTCTTTCTATAGAGTGTCATTTCTCTAGTAACTCACTTCCTAAGTGTCTCGCCTCCTTGGAGGACCCCAGGAGTGGCAGGGATCCCCATGGCCTCCTGCCGTTTGGAGCATTCCTGGAGGCTTGTGGTGTGTTTGCCTCCTGGGTCACGCAGAATCCAGCTTTGGAGACACTGCAAAGTCCCAAAGCTTGGGAGGTAAAAGTGGCCCCTGGAAGATTTGATAAAATCTGAGCAAGAACTCCTCCAGAAAGGAGCTAATTTCTCCGCCCATCATTTCCTCACACGGAAACTAAGGCCAACGTCAGGGTTTGTCCAAGGCCACACAGCTGACTTAATGACAGACAAGGTGAGGCCTTGAATCCTTGCCCCTTCTGCCCTGCCCTGTTGAAGTTCTCAAGCTTGCGGATTTAGGACTGTGTCTTCTCACACTTTAATATGTACAGCAATCACCAGGGATCTTGTTAAAGGCAGATTTTGATCAAGTAGGTCATGGGATGGGCCTGAGGTTCTGCTTTTCTGACCGGCTCTCAGGCGATGCAGATGTTGCTGGTTCGGGGATTAGTTTAAGTAGCCACGGGGTAGAGCAGAGATTCTGGAGGCGGACCGTCGGCTTCACAATCCTAGCTCTGCCGCAGACGAACTATTATTATAGTTACTGCTTCAGTTCTCTCAACTGCAAAATCAGTATAAGACCTAACCCACAGCTTCTTCATTAAGATTTTCATAAGTGCTCAGACCAGTCTCACCTAAGATCTAGCCATTTTGTTATTATTTACATTCCCTAGAGCAAGCAGCGGGTGAAGTAGGGTTTGACGAATGAATGAATAACCTTTGGGGGCGACTGGAGTCGGGAGAAGCAAAAATGGAAGGGCTCGGAGGTGGGGGGGAGCGGGGAGAGGCCCACCCCCAAAGCACACTCCTCTACCACCGGGTGGTCAGAAGGATCCGGAGCGCCCGGAAGCCGGCGGCCCGCGCCCAGCCGACCAATGCGGTCGCCCCGGGGGAGGGGGAGCGCCCGCCAGCCCTTTCCGTCCGGGCGCCGGAGGCCCCGCCCCCGGAGCGTCGCGACGTCTGAGCATTCCACGGTTGCTACTCGGTCGCGAGGGGCGGGGCGCCTGTCAGGGGAGCGGCGCGCGCGCGGCGGCGGGGGCGGGCTGAGGCTCGGCCGCTCAGTGCCAGCGCCAGCGCCAGCGCCAGCGCCACAGTCCCGCGCCCCGCGCTCTCCGGCCCGCCGCCTGCGTTCTGGCTCCCGAGCCCGCACTCCCGCCCTGCCCGCGCGCTGCCGGAGGATGGAGCTGCTGTGCTGCGAGGGCACTCGGCACGCGCCCCGGGCCGGGCCGGACCCGCGGCTGCTAGGGGACCAGCGTGTCCTGCAGAGCTTGCTCCGCCTGGAGGAGCGCTACGTGCCCCGCGCCTCTTACTTCCAGTGTGTGCAGAGGGAGATCAAGCCGCACATGCGGAAGATGCTGGCGTACTGGATGCTGGAGGTACCGCCCGGGCGGGTCTCCCCTCCCCCGTCACCCCCGCGTCCCGAGCTCCGGACATCCCGGGGCCGCCCTGTCGGGACATCCTGGTCCTCAGCAACAATCAGCAAGATGTTTCTGTGGCGCAGATCGCCGGGGCCTGGACTTTTCACTCGCGCGCCCTTAGCCGGCTGCCTCCGTGCTGTCTTTTTCTTGCCCTTCTCTGACCCTGACCCTGACCGCCAGACGTTTGGCACCCCCAAATAACCCTGTCTTCGGGCCGGGAAAGCGGGGCGAGGGCCACCCTCTCGCCTCTGACTTCTCTCAAAAATCTCCCCCCATTACACGCCCGGTCTTCTCGGGAGAGCGAGACTGGAAAACCCTGGGCCCGGCCGCCCCCGCCGCAGAGCCGGCTCCTCGTGTGTGTCGCGGGGGTTCTGGCGGGGAAGCCGGTGGGGGTGGCGCGCTGTTCCGGCCGTCAGGGAAATGAAAAGTGCGGGAGGCAGCCGCTGGAGTCTCCTCCCTTCCTTTTGGGTGTGTGCGCTGGGTGGCAGTAATGGGGGTAAGGTCCCAGTTCTCTGGCTCCTATGGGTGACTCTTCCGAACCCCTCACCCTCGGTATCCGGAGGTGGGGATCAGCCTCAGTTTGGATTCCTGAAGGAAGGGAGCCTCTGGCGTATCCCGCTCCCCGCCCCCCCCCCCCCCCCCGGGGAAAGGAGGCCCCGCAGAGGAAGTGGGAGGGTGTCACCTTGGGGAAGGCGCATCCTGCGTGTTAGTCCTTGTCACTGCGAGTACACCTACCCCCTCCCGTGTCTTGCTCCCCATTCCACTTCCCTTCAGCGCACCGCACCGCCCCCCCCCCCACCGCCTTTAGTTGCTGCTGCGTTTCCTAAGCTTCTGCCCCCGAAGTGACTGTGCGCCCTCCCTCAGGTGTGTGAGGAGCAGCGCTGTGAAGAGGAAGTCTTCCCCCTGGCCATGAACTACCTGGATCGCTACCTGTCCTGCGTCCCCACCCGAAAGGCGCAGTTGCAGCTCCTGGGTGCGGTCTGCATGCTACTGGCCTCCAAGCTGCGCGAGACGACGCCCCTGACCATCGAAAAACTGTGCATCTACACCGACCACTCTGTCTCTCCCCGCCAGCTGCGGGTGCGTGCATACCCTCCCCACCCCCCAGCACCCCCTGCCTCCTTCCTCCCTTACCAGGAAGAGCAAAGCTAAGACCTCCGGAGGCTTCCTGCTCCTGGGCAGGGTAGCAGCTTTTTTTTTTTTTTCTTTTGCAAAAGATGGGGCAGTGTGGTGTGATGGTCAGGGTAGCCCCAGTTCAGGCTTGCCCTGCCAGCATGAACCAGATCCCCTTGTCTTGACCTCCAGGGGGTGCCACTCCTTCCTGGTCTCTCCCCCAGATAGCAACAAGTCAAACTGCATGTCTACACTCACTAGTACTTTGCCTCTGGGTTTACACAGCCAGCATGAGTTATTTATTGGCAGCAGCAGGACATGCCTGTGCACCCCCACTGGAGTGGGGGAGTGGAATGTGCTTCATGTGGGGGAAGGGGCCGCCCTGGTTGAGTCTTGTCTCCCAGTGTGTGGACTTTGTGATCAAAAAGCCTCCCAGAGCCGATTAAAGCCAGGCCCCAGCTGCTGTAAGGAAGGGCTGAGGAGTTCAATCCCACTTTGCTTCCTTCCTTCCTTTTATATCCCAGGAGAACCAGCTCCTTCCCTCATCCTCCATTCCCTAGTCTCACCCTGAGAAACTCTGCTCTCAGAAGCAGCTGCTTCAGGCCTGGTGGAATCATCTTTTCCCCTTTAGCCAAAGGCCAGTGCTGAGGCACAGACTGGGGCTGAACTGCAGCTGCTTCCGATGTGATAATGATGCCCTCTCCCCGGCCCACCCACCCTGACCAAGGTCTTTCATAACCCTGTGGGGAGCTGCTGTCACTCCTGTGGTTTGGGAAGTGGCTCCCTGGGCCTCTTGCTGGGAACTTGGGCTGGGTTCTTCCCGAGGCAGGGCAGGGGAGTCATGGTTCTCTTTCCCCACTGAGCCTGGAGAGGAGGTGGGGAGTTGCTTGGATCTGGAAGAGGTTATTTGGGGGCGTGCAGATCATCTCCTGGGGGACCCAGGGGAGAGGGGTGAGCTGGCACCTTCCTCCACCTTGCTCTACAGCGGTCGAGTCTTCTCTTGACCCGAGAGGCGTCTCTGGGCCCCATCTCCCGGGGAGGAGGGCAGCGTGCTGGCTGCTGTGATTGGCTGGCCAGGAAAGCCAGGGTACTGGGGCCCCTGAGTGCTGCTTGTCGGGGAACGGGATTCCTCTTCCTGCCAAGTAGCTCTCGGAGATGGGAGTAGGAGGCCAGAGTTGGGAATCTGGGAGGCTCCACAGCTCTTTGTGATGAATCTGGTAGTTTTGGGCAAGTCTGAAGGTGGAGCTGGTTTCCAGGGCTAGAGAGCAAGATGTTTCTGGAGGGGTTTGGGCTGGTGGAAGGGGACGTCCTTTTTGCGAAAAGATTAGCATGGGATGTGTGCCTTTATGTGAGGGCAGTTTTTCAGAACAGGCCAAAAGTCCTCTCCTCCCACTCCCCCTGCCTGAGCTGGGGGTGGAGCGCGCCGATCGATGACTTCCTAGGTCAGAGTTGGAAGGGACATCAGAGACCAGTCAGTCCAAATAATCCTGTGCCACAGAGAAGGTGGGGGCCCAGAGGAGGAAGGAAGGGTCGTGGCTCAGTGTTGCACTGAGGGTGATGAAGTGTTCTAGGGCTCAGGTGGCCTAAGAAGTTAGGGATGGGATGGAAGCTGCCAGGGGTGTGTTCTCTGTCAAGTGAGGACTGAGGTTCTCAGGGGCTGCCCAGATAAGAGGGTAGGGTGGCCACTCTCCCCCCACGCAGGACCCTATGCCTCCTGACTCCGAGCTGCCTTTCAGATGGTTTCCTTGGATGCTGGATGCTTTTCTTTGCCTTCTGAGTTAGGAGTTTGACCCCTGGGACAAGCATGGGGAGGAGAATGCTAACTTCTCTGCCCAACTTCTTCTGGCTCCAGGCCAGGCTGATTTCTGTGAGGCTTTGCCAGATGCTGAAGATCATGACACTTAGGTGGGGGCCAGGAGAGGGGCAGCTGTGACAGGGGGCTGAAAAGAGATTGGGTGGGGTTGCCATTTCTACTCCACTAAGGGGTCAAACCCATGAGTTCCTTCCTGAGATAAAACAATGAAGAAATCCTCCTGTGTGCAACTCAGAAATGGGGCCAGGGCTGGGAACCCCAGAGGAGTGGATTGGGTGGGGCTCCCAGTCTCCTTCCAGGACCCAGCAGTTGTAGGGAGGCTGGGACCAATGGAGAGATGGTTTGGCCCCTCAGGGATCACCTGGACCCATCCTGTCTGCCTTGACCTCCACTTGAGACTCCCCCTGAGACTCAAATGACACTAGGCCCTATGGGTTTCAGCCAGAGAGGTGGAATGGGTTGCTCTATTTCAGCCCCCCACCCCAGTGTCCCCCCAAGGGGATGTGGGTTGGGTTGGGCAACCTCCACTTTGAGGAACCTCGGGGCTGGCCCAGGGGCTGTGTCAGAGGAGGAAGGGCCTCATGCTCACCCCAGTTTCTTCAAGAGGTGTGGACTTGGCGGGCATGCTGAGTTGGGGCAGAGGCTAGCAATCTCCCCTTTCACAAATCCTTGGGATTATGGAGTCTTTCTGCTTCACACCAGAAGAGCCTCCAGTTCCTGGTGATGGTGGTCTGCAGACTTTTCTTTGAACCACAACTGGAGGCCTGCTCAGTCTTGCAGGAAGTCGAGAGAAGGCCTGGACTGTTGTACCCCAAAAAGATAACCCAGCAGGATTAAAAGAGGCAATTTATGTAAGGCATGTAGTTCTGGCATCTAGGAAGTTGATCAATGGATGCTCAAGGCAAGTGCCCTTAGCTATTCGCTGCCCTGGATTCCCCATTCCACAGTGCCAGTCTTGAAGTTCAGAAGCAGACCTGGAGTCTTGACCTTCAAGTGTGATGGGCTTGGCTCCCTGTGAGACTTCCACTTTACTTCCTCCCCTTCCCTTCTTCAGCCACTGACCCCGCCCTCTTCCTCCAGGATTGGGAGGTGCTGGTCTTGGGGAAGCTCAAGTGGGACCTGGCCGCAGTGATTGCCCATGATTTCCTGGCCCTGATTCTGCACCGGCTTTCTCTGCCCCGCGACCGACAGGCCTTGGTCAAGAAGCACGCCCAGACCTTTTTGGCCCTCTGTGCTACAGGTAAGAGTCCCACACACACATGTGCCAAGGCAGGGAAATCAGAAGACTTGGGAAGGTGAGAGGGAACTAGAAGATTTGGTTTATAACCTCAAAATTTGCGAAAATCCTATCCTCCCTGAGCCCCCAGTATCAATACGGAAAAGCAGCAGAGTTGTCTGGGATCTCGGGGACACCAAGGGCTTAGAGAGAAGTGACTTGCCCAGGCTCTCTTAGTGACTAAGCTGGGAATAGAACCCAGGTCTCTTAACCTTGTGTCCATACCAGGAAGAGACCCATTCCCTCTCTGGTTCCTGGCCTGGATCACTTACTACCCTGACCCTCTCCCCGGCTGCTGTCTCACACCACTCACTGCCGGGGTGTCCCAGTATACCCATGCTCTATTCAGACAGCCTGGCACTTTCTAGGAATTAGAAGGTGCACGCTGGTATTCATCCTTGCCTCACAGTCCCTTCTCTTTCCTAGACTACACCTTTGCCATGTACCCGCCATCCATGATTGCCACGGGCAGCATCGGCGCTGCAGTGCAAGGCCTGGGTGCTTGCTCCACGTCTGGGGACGAGCTCACGGAGCTGCTGGCAGGGATCACAGGCACTGAGGTGGTGAGTGCTGGGCAGCTGGGCGAACGGCCTCTGCTCACAAGGTAGCACTTTCCCCTGAGCTTCCAGCAGAGGGTGCTGTGGGCCACCCCCAACCTGGTCTCCACTCCAGGTTTCAAGTGCCCCACCTTTGCGGCTTCTGTGGTCTTTTATCTCCTGCCTTGGTCTGGAGAAGAGCAAGTGTTGCGGGTGGGCCGAAAGGCACTGCCCCCGAGTACCCTTTTCTTGCTAAGCAGTATGCAGGAGTGGGGGTGGGGGGTTCAGTGTCAGATGTTGGGCTGCTCTCACACCCTCTTGCCACATCCTCTTGCCAGTTTCTGAGAACTGAAGGCTGATTCCTGGGGTTGGGCTGTGGCCTAACCTCCCTAGACTTCCCTGTGTGCTGGGAGCTGTCCTCCTGTACCTGCTGCCAGATACTGGGGGAGCGGGGGAGGCGGGGGTGGGAAGCGGATCTTCCTCACCATTCCCCCTTGTCCCCAGGACTGCCTGCGGGCCTGTCAGGAGCAGATTGAAGCTGCCCTCAGGGAGAGCCTCAGGGAAGCCGCCCAGACCTCTCCCAGCCCAGCACCCAAAGCCCCCAGAGGCTCCAGCAGCCAGGGGCCCAGCCAGACCAGCACTCCCACAGACGTCACAGCCATCCACCTGTAGCCCTGGAGAGGCCCCCTCGAGTGGCTGCGGACAGCTGGAGGGGACCCTGCCACCCGCCTCCCTGGCTGCAGGAATGGTATCATGCCACAGCTGAAGCCTGAGGGGGCTCCTTCCCCTTGCCCCTCGCCAGCCACAGGGGTCAGGTCCTACCTATCCCTGCAGTGTGCACTAACGGGCCTGGCCGGCCACGGCTGGGGCCAGTCCGGCTCCTCCTCCTGCCTGCACCCAGCCAGCTCAGCTCTCCTGGGGGCGGGCCGGGCTGGCCAGAGATGACATTGAAGTGTAACACATGTACCAGCATTCCTTTCCAGGGGCTCCCTTATCTCTGGGGCTCTCAACTGCCAAAATTGAACCTGAGCCCCTGGCAGAGAAAGCTCGGAGTCCTAACCACTGGACCGCCAGGGGATTCCCTAATTACTGCATTTGGATTGGGGTCTTTCTGAAGACGACTCAGATGTCCTAGACACGCGTGAGGGGCAAGAATGGATATCCCCTCTCCGAGCACTTGGAGGCCCTGCATAATCCTAGCTGCTCCTAGGGAGGGGCCCCGCCACCGTCCAGGGGCAGGAACCAACCTCCTCGCTTTGCTTTCTGCTCAGCTTCTCCTGTGTGATTGGGGGGAGGGGGGTGTCAGTGCGGAAGGAAGTTGTTTTAATTTATTAATTACTTTGAGTACAACTGTATGAGGGTGCGGTGGGGCCCTTCTCCCCCCGCCGCAGGGGTGGTAACCCTGGTGGTTGCTGTATTCCTCCCCTCTGCTACTCGCTAGAGGATCTCGTGGCCAAGGAGCTGCTATGCCTGGGGTGGGGCCATGCCCTCCTCTCCCTTTGGCCCTCTGCCCCATCCCCCAGGAGTGGGGGGCGTTGTGGAATGAAGCAGGGGATGACCTGGCCATGACCAAGCCCCTTGTCCAGAGAGGGAGGCAGGCCCTGTTAACACAGGTCTTTCCTGAGGCCACAAGGTCCAGGCTGGTGGCTGAGGACCATCATGCTACCTTTATAATAAAGATTCTGGAATAAAACTGACTTTGGCTTCTTGGATTACAGGGCAGTCTGTGGGAAAGCCTATTTCTAGACTGCATGGGGTAAAAGAGGATAAAAATCAATGTCTGGAGCAGAGGTCGTCACACCTTTTCTGTCTTAGGCCAGAGTAGATACGTCAGGCTTTGTGAGCCATATGGTCTCTGCCTGTGATATCCTAAGTTCTGCTGTAGAACCTGATGTGCGCATTTCTAAAAATCACTGCACCATGCAAAATTGCACAATTAAAGCCACATGGCTTATGGGAAAATGGGGCTTGAGACACAATACTCAAATACTTAATGAAGGACACTTTTTTTTTTTTAAAGATAGTGTTTTTACACATTAAATGGCTAAGAAACACACACTGCAATAAATATGGCCCTTTATCTTGAAAAATACACACCTGAAGTTGGCTGTGGAAGCGGAGGTCGGAAGGATGTGGAAGGCAGGTTGTGCCACCAGATGAGGGTGTGGTGCCAACCCACAAGGTGAGCTGGGGGCACTGGCACAGGTCTGAGGGATGTGCATTTTGTGTATCATCTGGCGTGGCTCAGTGGGGGTAGTTTTTTGCTTTCATCTAGCGTCTCAAGACAAAATTGCATATAAATCAAATTTGCTTTATGACCAAATAGAGTAATTAGGTTGGAACAAACTCATTTGCAAAAGCAAGTGACAGGGTTCTAGCCAGACGGCCCTGGTCTCTGCTGCAGTGGCAATGAAAGCAGAGAACATGGAAGTGGATGGGTGTGGCTGTGTCCCAATAAAACTTTATTTAGGGACACTGAAATTTAAATTTCAAATAATCTTCCCCTATCACAAAATACTGTTGTTTCTTCTCTGCCTCCCCCGACAACCATTTAAGATGTAAAAATCACTTTTCTCTCATGGACTATAAGAAAACAGGCATACACAACCCTGGTTTGCCAACCCCTGGTTGAAAGCTTTCACTGGCTAAGAAAGTTAGAAAGGGAGCTGGTCTGGTGGTGACCCAGGGTCTGACCTTTCTCATCCTGAATTTCCACCTCCCTCTAGGTGCTTTCTTCTAGCTCTTCCAACCAATCTGAGACCTTCTCGTGTTTGAACAACCTCCTGGTTGCTGGCATTCTCCCCAAGTAGCTTGTGTCAGGGGAAGGCAAAGGCTGTGCCCTCTAGAGGCTGGCAGGGTGGGTAGAGCCTAGAGAAGACTCGTAGAATAAGGTGGGGGAGGTGTGTGGCTCCCGTGTAAATAGGTAAGAATCCACTGCTATGCATGAGAGGGAAGCAGTGCCTACCTCCAGCGAAACAAGGAAAGCAAAGATCTCCATCCATCACATCAAAACACTGAGCTTCAATAAACACCTGCCTTTTGTCTTTATCCACCTCCCAGCGACCTGCCACAATAGCTGGAGAGGAAGGACCCATTCCGACCCTCGCTGGGACCTGGGATTGCTGGCTGTGGGACCTCAAGTCAGGTCCCAGAACTGAGCAGGGATGCAGGCCTAGTACGCAAGAGGGAACCAGCCCTCCTCAGGGCCCCCTGTCGAGAACTGGGGAGTCAGAGGCCCGCGACCTGTCTTGGCCCTGATCCGGGTCTTCAGCTGTCAAGGCTCGGAGTCACCTCCAGTCACCAGCAGGGATCCTGGAGTCCTTCCACGCTCCGCAGACCCGGACAAGCGCTGCGTCCTCACTCCATGGTGACGGGAACATCTTCAACATCTCGGGGGACGGCACTCTGCAACTCACGCCTGATCTCTGGGGACAGCTGCGGGTGGGGCTGCAGCCGGAGCAGTTCCAGTAGGGCCTCCTTCTGCTCCGCGGCCAGGTCGGCCTTGTAGCGCTGGACCAGGGTCAGGAGGCACTGGTGCCACAGCACGGGCAGCTCCCGCTTCTCCGTCCGGAAGCCCAGGAAGTGGAAGACCAGGGCGTCCAGCACTCGGTAGGGCAGCGCGTACTTCTTGTCCAGCAGCAGCCGCAGGAAGATGCTGTTGGCCCCGCTGTACTCCATCTCGGCGATTTTCAGCATGGCCGCACTAGTTGGGAAGGGAGGCAGGGAAATGCTGGGGGAAAGCTCCTCCTTACCCCCAGCCCGTGCCCCTAAACTCTGCTGTCCCTCAGGGGAAATCTCTGCATTCTTCTCCCCTCCCCTAACTCCCTCGACCTGTTACCAGGGCTACGCTGACTCATGCCAAATCCCCACCTCTGGCTCAGGCTGCTTCTGTCTCAGAGTGTATCCAAATGTCTCCACCCCAACCTGCTTTCTTCCCATGTTCCCCATTCTCTCATTCATTCAACTCTTTACGGAGAATGTGCCAGGCTCTGGGACCTTGTTCCCACGGGACTGACACTCCTGTGGAGTTATCATATACCCATCAACTTAACTGAACTGCAAACCCAAGAGCTTATGTATGACTCCTTCCCTCCACTGTGCCCCCATCCCACCCCAAGTCCTGGGACTCTGAAGATGGGCCGATCTGTGGCTTTGCACCCCCCAAGACTACCTGGAATGCAGCACGGGGATGGAGCACTTGGTGATGATGCTGCCCACGATGATGGCTTCCCGGAGGGTACAGGTGCCCGACTCGCACAACGGGATCAGGATGCCTGGGGAGGGGCACAGAGGCACGGTCACTCGCAGTCCAGAGTGAGAGAAAGGAGGTAATGCAGGAGCTCCAGCCCCGCCCTTTCTTAATCACCTCCTGGGTCCCCACCTTTAAACCAGGCTCCAGGCTTGAACAGGGCCTTCTTCAGGGCCATGTAGAGGTGGAAGTTGAGTCGTTTGTACTCAGCAATGTCATCTCGTACCCGGGGGAGCAGAACCAGGTTATAGAAGCGCTGGGCCATCCGTTCCTTTAGGTTAGAGGCGAAAATCCTAGTGGTTTTGGAAGGAAGGGGGACAATCCCAGGTTACTTGACAGAGATGGCCCTTCAAATATCACTGTGGATGGTATTTGCATGCAAGAGATCGGATGGTCCGGGGTGGGTGCGTGTTGCTTCCAGGTCAGATTAGAGAGGGAACAGGAGGGGCTGTAAGATGTACCTGAATGGGGTGAATGCTGTCCGTCTTCGGGCGAGCCAGAGCTCTGCAGACAGACAGGAACCAGCTGTTCACCTTCCCCTCTCTATCAGGGGTCCCCTGTACCCTGCTGTGACTAGGGACCTGCACACGCCTGGGGAGCCAGACTTTTGAGGCCACCCTGACACCGCAGGGTTGTATCCCTGTAGTTAGGCGCCTCTCCCCTAGAAACTCATCACAGGATGTTCTTAACAGGATCTTGGCCCCAGAACAGGAAACAGGAAAAGCTGGGGAAGTGATCCCATAAAGAAGCACAAGAGAGAGCTCTGGGAGGGAATGTAAAGACAGAGGGAGGGAAAGCCTGTTCTTCCCGCACCTGGCCCCTCCTACAGACCCAAGGCTGCCCCGACCCCCATCAGCCCTACCTCGTGGCCTGGTACATGGCAGCAGCGGTCCAGGCCTCAGGCTCTGTGATGTAGAGGATCTGCTCCCAGTTGGAGAGTGCAGGGATGATCTTAAAGGCCTTGGGCAGTTTCCCACTGCGGTACTTAGACAATACCTGGGCAGGAGAGAACAGAACCCTCATCTTCACTGACGTACACACTGCTTGTCAGGGCCCCATCTGAGGTCCTCGCGTCCATTAACTCACTTAATCCTCACAACCATCTTGTGACGAGGTTCTAGTATCATCCTCATTTTTCAGTGGGGAATTGAGACTAAAGTCATAAGCTGGGGAGCAGGACCCCTAAGCCTGCTCGCAGTCTACAAGAGATGTGGGCCCCAAGAGCCCTGGTGGGGGTATCCAGTCATGGCTCTCCTCAGTCCTTACTTACCTCCCGAACCCCTCTGTAGACCTCTAGGACGCGGGGGTCCAGCTGGGGCACAGGGAAGCCTGACACCTCGGACATGACCGTTTCGACTTCTGTCTGCTTCTCAGTTAACTTCTCCATGATGATGTCAGCCAGGGTGCGCCTGGGGGAACAGGAGGGAGGGAGGGGGTGGCAGGGCCGTGTTCTCAGTCTAGGGAGCTCTGGACACCCCACGCCGTCTATCGAGAGCCCTCATAAACCTGCAACCTTGCTGGGATGCGTGACTGAGGTCTACTCCGCTGGGCCTACCCCCCCAGCAGAGAATCCCTACAGAGCACAAAGGACCCGGCAGTCATTCAGCTGAGGATGGAACTGCATGGAGGGGAGGAATCTGGGCTCTGAAGGTGACTGCTGGGTTCAGGTCGTGGCTCCTCTGCTCCCTGCGTGACCTTGGGCAGGCTACTCTGCCTCTCTAAGCCTTAGCTCCCTCCCCTATAAAACAGGGATGATAACATACCTACCCGCATAAAGGTAACACATGGAGTAAAACCCTGCTCTGACCTCTTCAGAGTGCCAGACACACCTCAGTGATATACCTGTGATATATTTCTGGGAGCCTGGGATCATTAGGGAGAGAGCACGGCATACCCTTTCCCCTGTTTCAATTTATTAAAATTGATGGGGAGAGGTCCAAGATGATGATCTGTTTATTCCAGCCTCCTTACACACAATCTGACTGTGATGAGTCACAATTATCATTACATTGGGCTTCAGTACGATAAAGGCATCTTCAGGGGCTGCTGAAGTCTATTTAAAAACCACTCTTTGGAGGGCAGGACTTCCTTCCAGATGTCCCCTTCCACCACAGCACTATAAAGCAATGTATGGCAGAAACCAGACATACCCTTGTACCATCTGTGCAACAGACATGGTAACCGATAGGCAGAGGGGTCAGTAACCCACCCATGGTCTCTCAGCTCTTGAGTGGGGGAAATAGTCAAAGCCTGTCTTTCAAGGTCTGAAGGTCAGGTACCTTACAGTATACACGTGCCCCCAAGCTCAGCGGCCTCTGACTGCTGAGTCCATGTGGGTCTAGCCGGCTGTCACCCCTCAAGACTGCCAGGAGCCCCTGTTCCTAGCAGTTTTACTCTTCTGTTGAAAACCACCCTGGCAAGCTTGTCAGAATGAGCTGCCAAAGCAGAGTTACAGGCGCTGAGTGACAGCCTGAGCGCCTCTCTGGAGAGACCCGCACACGCGCCGTGATATCCCGCTCAGATCCTGGGCAGCAGGGCTGGGAAAGGGGCTCAGGCCTGCGCTGTGCCCTCAAATACACAGCTGCGGAACTTGCTGTCCAGCCCCTCCTGTCTTTTCATAGCAATGATAGCAACGATACTAATATACTAATGATACTAGCATGCGTGAATCCACAAACAGCCTGAAGAACCAAGAACAGCATCAGAATGAAGTGGTTGAGGGCCTTTATCAGAGATGCCTCTCTCCTGGGCCAAAACCCATGGCCTCTGGAGCCTGACCATAGGAGCTTAAAAACCTGCATGTTTTTGACCCAGCACTTACTGAAGATAAGAATAAATTTTTTTCTAATTTATTATCTGGGGGATGATTTTGTCCTTTAGGGGACATCTGACAACGTCTGGTGACATTTCTGGTTATCACAGTGTCGGGGAGGGGATCACTACTGGTATCCAGTGGGTACAGGTCAGGAAATGTTGTTTAATAGCCTACACTGCACAGGACAGCCTCCACAGAAGAGAACTATCCAGCCCCAAATGCCAGTGGCGCAAGGGCTGGAAAACCCTGGATAAAATGACAGCTAGGGTATGAAAGAGATGTGGCCAAAGAAACCGAACTTATTGCTAAGAAAACTGAGCACACCAAGACCAAATGCAATGGGACAGATTGCCCAGAGACAGAATAAGGCCTTGCAGCGATGTCACCAGGTAATCCAGGCAGTTCAAAGACAGGTGGACAGAGGGGGAGGAGCTATTTTGAGTCTGCATCATTCTCGTTCAGAGCAGTCCTCAGAGGATGCGCCACTTTTGTCAAGGTGGCTCCCCAAACTGGCAATGCTCAGGCCCTTCCCAGAGATGGGGACTCAAAACTCTGCCAGAACACACGCTTCTCTGCATCTCAAGTTTCTTTCCTACATAGGTGCTACCAGGAGCTGCTCTCCCAAATCCCGGGCCGTGCCAGCGCTACCTGGCAGGAGGGTTCTTGTTCATGAACATCTCAATGGCACGCTCATCCTCGGGGTCCACGACCACCTCTGCCTGGTAGCCCGGCCCTGCCATCGTGGCAGCCTTCTCCAGGGTGGGCCACTCTTCGTCATCTGATCCATCCTGCGGCACTCCTGGACCTGGAAGAGGGAGATGAAATGGGTGAGCATGGCCAAGCAGTGGGTGAGGAATTCAGAGGTCAACTCAACTTTAACCATTATGGATTATGGTCTGGGCCTCACACATGCTTGTAATAAATGCACACTACCTTCCAGTCCCCATGGGTGTGCAATCCTGCTTGAGAACCAAAATATACATGTATGAACCAATGAGACAGTGACAGTAGGAAACGAGAGTGAACACACGAAACTGTTACATAACATACATAACCACCATAACCGTAAGGAGTTGCTACTATTATTACACCCAGTTTCAGATGGGGATGCTGAAGCACAGGAAAGTTGACTGACTTGCCTACCGCAGGCAGTCTGGGTCTAGATTATACATTCACCACCTCTCTCTCACACCCATGGTGGGGCTTGATTAGTGTCACCATGTATATCATTGTGACATGTGTATCACAATGCAGAGACGATGTATAACACAGGCACTCAGAAGAGACGATGGATGCTAAGGATGCCTAGGCTCTGGATGGGCAGTATGGGAGCTGGAGGAGTGTGTTCTAGACCTGGGTACCACTGGCAGGAGGGCTTGTTGGGAAGCCCAAGAGTGTCTGCTAGGAATTCTCTGGTGGTCTAGTGGTTTGGACTCCATGCTTTCACTGCAGGAAGCGAGAAATACAATCCATGCCATGGTTGGGGAACCAAGATCCCACACGGCCTGGGGTGCAGCACACACACACACACACAACCCCCGGAGATACGGTGTGATAAAAGCTAAATAAGGGGGGAGGGTTACACGTACCAGATGTTCTGTCTCACATGCTAACAACTCCCAGATCTGTACCTGTAGGGTTACGATCTCTCTTTGCTCCAGACCCTAACGCCAGCTGTCTCTTGTACAGCTTGTTCATGGATGACCCGCAGGCACTTCAATCTTCAATCACTCCCTTTCCCTCCTGGGTCTACACTACTCACCGTGTTCCACATCTGAGTAAACGGGACCACCATCCAGTCAACACTAAGCCAGAACCTAGGCAGCAGACCTGCCTTGTCCACTGCCCCCGACTCCCAACACCCAGTCAACTACCAAGTCCTTTTCCACTGAACCTCACACAATCTCTCTTGAAGCTTTCACAGCCCTGTCAAAGCCTAGGTCAGTATCACCTCTTGTCTAGATTAATTCCACAGTCCCCAAACTGGTCTCCTTAGTCTCTATTGTTTCCCACTCTTCAGGGCAGCCACTGAGACTTCTGTAGCTTTTGCTCTTATCTACCTCACCATCATTCAGCAAACACTGAGAGTGTCTACCATATGTGAGGCACTGTTGTGGGTGCCAGCAAACAAGAGGAAAACATTTTGCCCTTACAGAACTTACGTTCTCATGGTGGACACAGACAATGAACTAATACGATATACGTTATGTTAAAAAAAACAAATGCCACGACCAAGAAATACAGCAGAGTAGAGAAGTTGTGAGTGTGGAGACAGGGGTGATGTGTTGCAATTTTTAATGGAATGGTCAGGATAGGCCTCTCTGAGCAGGTGAAGAAATTAAGGGAGGAAACCAATAGGTGTATGAGGACAGAAGGACCTGCCAGGGTGAAGGCCCTAACTTGCCATGTTTAAGGAACAATGAAGCCTATGTGGATGGACTTGAGTTGATGATACCATCCAACCATCTCATCCTCTGTCGTCCCTTTCTCTTCCTGCCCTCAATCTTTTGCAGCATCAGTCTTTTCCAGTGAGTCAGCTTTTCGCATCAGGTGGCCAAAGTATTGCAGCTTCAGCATCAGTCCTTCCAATGAATATTCAGGACTGATTTCCTTTAGAATTGACTGGTTTGATATGGATGGAGAGAAGAGGGCGGTGGGGGAAAGGAGTAGGAGAGGTCAGACTGACAACAGGTGCAGATCATAGAGGTCTCTGTAGATGAGGTAATCCTCGAGTTGCTGAGCTGAGAGTACACTGTGGTCGATACGGGATACTCGGTAAGAGGCTACTGCAATCATCCAGGTGAGAGAGCACTGTGGTTTGAACAGGATGGTGTTCCAAGATGGTGCCAAGTGCTCGGATTCTGGATATATTTTAAAGGTAGAGTCAACAGGACTTCCTAATTGATTAGATATGGAGCGAGAAAGAGACAAGTCTGAGTTTTCTGTCTGGAGCAAATGGAAGGACATCATGCCATTAATTGCGGTGAAGTGGATTGGGAGTGGAGCAGGTTTGGCAAGATGGTCAGGATTTCTGTTCTGGACATGCTAAATCTGAGATGTTTCTTAGACTTCAAATCAGAGAAGCTGAAGAGAGCTGAAATACAAGAATTTGGGTTTCATGGAAGAGATCTAGGCTGGAATTTCAACTTGGAAGCAGTTAACAAATAGATAGGATTTAAACCTTGAACCTGATAACAGCACCAGAGAAGTCATCAGAGGCGAAGAGAATAGCTCCAAGGATGGAACCCTATGGCGCTACAATAAGAGGTTGGTGACAAAAGAGGAGTCAGCAGAGGGAGTTCCCTGGTGGCCTAGTATAAGGATTCTGGGCTTTCACTGCTGGGGCTCAGGGTTCAATCCCTGGTGGGGGAACCGAGATCTCACCAGCCAGGCGTTGGGAGGCGGAGAATAGGAGCCAGCAAAGAATACTGAGAGGTGCGTGAGTGTACTCAGTCGTGTCTGACTCTTTGCGACCCTGTGGACTTTTCCTGACTGTAGTTCGCCAGGCTCCCCTGTCCATGGGATTCTTCAGGTGCGTTGCCATTTCCTTCTCCAGGGGATCTTCCTGACCCAGGGATCAAACCAGCAGCTCTTGCATTGGCAGGTGGGTTCTTCACTACTGCACTACGTGGGAAGCCCACTGAGAGGTGAAAAACTAGTAAAACAGGGATGTGATGTTTTAGAAGCTGAGAACAGATACTGTAGCAAAGAGGCTAGTGTTTGTGAACACTGCTCACAGACAAATGAAAGATGAGAGTTGACAAATAGATTAAGCAACTTGGAGGTCAACACTCTCAGCATAAAAACAAACAAACAAAATGACCATCTTTTAATTAATCTCTCTCCCTTTCTATTCCTTAAACAATATTGTTCTTTGTGCTCAGAGCACTCCCCACTTTTCAGTTCTCAGCACAAAGATCATGCAATCTAGGAAGCCTGACTCCCAAGACGAATGCTATCGTTATCAGAGAAACTATACTTTATCACGAGTGCATTATTCTAATTGCTTATTTAATTCCCCCTCTCTTGGGCTACATTGTAAGATCCTGTAGTCAAGTATACCTTTATCCTATTTACATTTTTTTACCTAAACTATCTAAACTCCTAGCACGGTGGGATGTGCGTAGTAGACATTCCATGATTACTTACAAAACATAAATAAATGCTAGGAGAACTTAGCGGCCTGAGTAACCACTTCCTGTTGGCCTAACCTCGGGGATGCCTAAAAGAGTGCCACTCTAAGGAGTGGGCGTGGAGGGCTCCGGCAACCCTCAATCTGCCCTAGAGCTGGGTCTCCCACCCCATTACCTTTGCCAAGGTCCTCATTTTTTTTTTTTTTAATTCCAAGTTAGTCCCCTGCCGGACACCTTTCAGCCGTCCACCCCAGCTACCCACCCTTCTCCTCGTACCCCATCCCCGCCACTCACCCAGCCGCGTGGTGCGCTCCCGCGGCGGCGCGGGCCTGTCCCCGCTCCCATGCTCAGCCTCGAGCTCCTCTTGCTGCTGCCGCGCTTGCTGCAAAATCCGTCGGGTCAGCCGGGGCCCGACGTACTCTTCCTCTTCGTCTCCGGTTCCGCGACCCCGCCGTTTTTCTCGGGCTCCTGCCCGCACCGCCTCCCCAGCCAGGATCTGCTCGGCCAGCGGCGCATGCTTTTCCTGACCCCCGGCCCCGCGGGCCGCCTTGAATTTGGGCATTTTTTGCGAAAACCGGGCCGTAAAGTTTCCCACGTGGGTATGGAGGAGGAAAAAAAAAAAAAAAGTCCTGAGTGCGCTTGCGCAGTAAACACCCAGCATCCAAGAGCCCACCGGAGCTCACAGCGCCCCCTCGCGTCTGGAGGCCGGGTGTGCCAGAAGTCCCATCCCATCCCCCAAAAAGAGCTCACGGGTCCCGGAGCTGGATCCTCCCGAATTTAAAGTTGGCTTCTCTAAGTGGTTGTAGTCCGAGCTACACTTTCCTAGTTTCCTGGATCTGGGTGGGGTGGGGGCGGAGTCGGACAGTGACGTCACCGAAGGACCTAGACACGCCCTCATTCCGCCTGAGCGCGTCGACTGGGCGCTGTGTTTTTACGTAAGTTCCGGAGCGCCTCCCTCCGTCGGAGCTCGCTTTAGCGAGGTGGTTTCGCCTCGTGTGGGCTGCTGGAGCACACTGCATTTCACTTGTTTGATCCTCCCATCCTCCTGGCCCGACACCATGGGAGTGACTTGGTAGGACTTCAAAGGACTTTGTGGGGCGGGGTTTGGGGGCTTGAAGGCCCCTGGAGCCTCGAATATACCCGGGAGGAGGATCCCGACCGGGGTCCGCAGTCCCCCGGAAGATGAGCAAAATATCCTCGGATTGTGTGGGTGAGGGGGCCACCGTGAGGGCTGCAGAATCTGCAGACCCTTTTCCTCGGAGATTCGCCCCTTCTTCCTGGAAGGCGGCAGGTAAAAGGGTTTAAGAACCCGTTTAATGGTCGTGTACCTCCTTCCTTTTTTCTTGGTACAATTTCTTGACGTTGAAGCCCGGGGTAGAACTTTAGGGTTGAAAATAGGATGTCGGGACTCGGACCCGTCTGCAGGCAGGGCTTGGATGGGTAGGGGATAGGGAACAAGAAGATAGTTATCTTTTTTAGGTTTTTGCCTGCCCCTCCCTACAGCCACTAAATGCAGTTAGATCAGCATGTGTCCGGTTCTAGTTTGGCCCTTGTAAGATCTTGAGTCTGGAGGGAAAAAAGGAGCTGTTGGGAATTAGGAGATAGGAATTCCAAGCACATCACCTCTTCAGGGCCTGTTTCCTATTCTGTTTAATTACACGGTTGGTTTAGTTTCTGTGGACTTATTTCTAACATGTTATAAGTCATTGTGGCAGGGAAAGGTATGGGCTTAATTCTCTTGGAGTCATTAGTTCCAAAATGCTAGATTTCAGGGCTTTAAAAAATATATGTCTTGAGCATCTCTCCCAGAGAGGGCTTAGAGGCCAGGTTATCTGAAGACAGTGGCTCTAGGATTCTCATTTAAGACCCTGTGGGATCTCCTGGTAGCCCAGGTCTTGCAGATTTGTCAGTGTCTGCACATTTGCTTCCTGAAGTTGACATCATGAGCCTCTTTCAAAGTCCTGTACTGTAAGAGGGATGGGAAGAATGGGAATGAAAAGTTTGCTAGGGTCTTTCATGGCAGTCCAGTGGTTAACACTCCACGCTTCCACTGCGGGAGGCACCTTCTGCTTCAGTGGGCACGGGTTCAATCCCTGATTGGGGAATTAGATCCTGCAGGGCTTGTGGCACAACCAAAAAAAAAAAAAAAAAATTTTGCTGCAAAGAGGCATGAAACCCTGGAAGTACCTGTTCTTTCAGGGCAGAAGGCAAGCGGGGAAAGGGTTCTATGTTGGGATGCTTCTCAACTTTTTCAGGCTTCTAGGACTTCTGACCGCAGTAGCATCACCTTAGGGATTCTCTTATATTTCAGAATAAGGCACATCATCATCATTACTTGTTAGTGCTTTTTCTGATGGAGATTAGAGACAGTTTTAGCAACAGTAGGACTCTATTGCTTCATTTAGTTTATTTTGGTTGATCATAAAGTAATGCAGTGTCCCCCAACATTCAGCCACATATGATTGTACTTAAGATTTTTAAAAAGCCAGTCGCACTTAAACTATTATTTATTAATGTCTCGTTTTATTCCTCTTTCTTCTCCATAAAAGTATTTTAACAGACAACTTATTCCTGGGGAAGCATTCTGGTAGAGTTAAGAGCACAGACGTGGAGCCAGCTTGTCTGGCTTTGACTCTTGGCCACACCACACCAAGCTTTGTGACCTTGTGCGAGTTATTCAACCCCTGTGTACTTCACTTTCCTCATTGGTAACAAAGAGATAATTGTATATCTTATGGGGCTGATGTGAAGATTCAAAGAGTTAGTTCATTGAAAGGTCTTTAGGTACTACCTGGCACATAGTTGGTCCTTGGTGATTGTTACCTGCCACTCTGTAAAGGGGGAGCCAGTTTCCCTCACCATAGAAGGAAATCTTGGAAATGACTTTTTGTTTTGTTGTTTTGGTTAAATTCATGTACATGCTGTTGCCTTTCACTTCCAAGGATTAGAAACTTGAGGCTTGCTTTCTCTTTGCTCCCAGGATCCTTAAAACTTTCTGCCTTGATGGAAATGTTCTGTATTAGCGCTGCTCCCAGCCACTTGCAGCTGTCAAGCCTTGAAATATGGGTTTTGCAGCTGAGGAGTTGAGGTTTTAATTTGTTTTATTCATTTAAGTGTAAATAGTCGCATGTGGCTTGTGGCTACTGTGCTGGACAGCTTGCATGCAAAGTGTTAAAGAGAGTATTAATAGTTGGAATAATAATTCCAAGTTGAGGCTTTCTTCTTGATGTAGTCAAAACTGAAAGAAACGCGGAAGAAATCCCTTTCTCATCGTGTGACTGTGTTACTGAACGCTCAGCCTGTGTGCCACCTAAAATCTTCTCTGGAACGTTGGCGTGCTTGCCACACTCGGTAAACGGAGGTGCTCTGGACAGGAAGTTCAAAGCACTGGTATGCGTCCTGAGACCTGCTCTGGTTCTTAGTGGAGTTCTCAGAGACTGTGGGCCTCTGTTTCCTTCTTTTTAAAATGAGAAGGTTTGGGTTAGTGGTGTCTATGCACATTCAGGCCCTGATGAGCTATGATTTTGCAGGCTCGTGAATGACTCATTGATGATTTTGGTCCTTTTCCGTCCAGTGTGTCCCAGATGCCCGTGGCTGAGGGCAAGAGTGTCCAGCAGACTGTGGAGCTCCTCACCCGGAAATTGGAGATGCTTGGAGCAGAGAAGCAAGGAACATTTTGTGTGGACTGTGAGACCTACCACACAGCTGCCTCTACCCTGGGCAGCCAAGGTCAGTGAGCTTTGGGCCTGTGGGATGGCTGGAACCTGTTTTGGAGTTAATAGACGTTCATGTTCATTGGAATCTTTCTGCTCTTCTGCTGAGGGTGGCGTTCTTGGATATGTGGTATATGTGTTTCTGAATTCATTAATTTTTCTCTTCATCTCTTAGTCTGGGCCTGTGTTGTAGTCTTTTTGCACTTTTAAAGCACTTTTCATTTCTCAAAGTGTTGATCACTAATTTTCTCAGAATCATCTGGGTTGCTTGTTAGAGGTGCAGATTCCTGGCCCAGCTTACAGACTCACTGGTAATCAGTCATAGTCTATATTATAGTAAGTTTCACAGATGATCTTTATGCACTCCAAAGTTCGAAAAAGTCTCCTTTTAAGCTCAGAAGCCTTTGTATATGATTCTGTTGGAGCTTTAGAGTTTGGGGAACTTTCTGTAGAAAAACTTCCTGTTTCCCCCACCTAGCCAGTGGCCTTGGCTACCACCTTAGCATAACCTTGATAGATGAATTAACTTTTGTTTTAAATGTATTTCGAATTGAGATGCGTTGTGGCTGGTGGTGGTGGTGGTGGTCGTGGTAGGGAGGTAAAGAGGATCTCTGAATAGGAGTTAGGGAACCTGGGTTCTTTTAGTCTTGGCTCTTTGGTAACTTGACTTTGGATGGTTCCATAGCACAGTGAATAAGCCTAAACCATGGAACCAGGTAACGGAGTCCTGCCTGCCACAACTAACTGCATCTTTAGGTAATTCTGCAGTCTGTGACTGTTCCTGTGTAGGTCAGTTGCCTATTCCCCAGGGATTTATTCCCTGCCCTGCTCCTATGAACTACATTTGCCCAGCCCCCATTTAGTTCCCTTTGGCCAGTGAAAGGCACTGGCAAAAATTGGAGGGAGGAGCAAAAAGAGAGACAGCCTCTCTCCCTGTCCCTCTGCTTTGGGCTGTGTCTCTGGCTGTGACTGTGTTTCTTCCTCCTGTTAGGCAACCCTTGTTCCTGGCTCTCAGAAGAGCGAATCTGCCCTTTTTCCTTCCAGCCCTAGGGATGGTAGCGGCTCCCTGTGTTACTAATCTTTGGGTGACCTCACCATTCCATTGGATTTTTCAGTTCTACCAACTCCTATACGTCATTCCCTGTATTAAACTCCTTCTAAAGAAACTTAACTGTGTGGGCTCTGTTTTTTCACCCTTCCCAGTACAGTTGTCTGCAAAACGAAGATAATTCCAGTATTTATCTCCTAGTTAAATAAGGTAGTACACACAAAGCCCTTCGAACCAAGGTTGTCATGGAATAAATAGCTAATAAACGGTAGGTTAAGAGCTGTACTGAATTTCATGATCAGTGCAATTGCAATGTTAACATTTGTTTTGGCTGCAAAAGGCGGAATATAAGAATCAAAAGAGAGAACAGTTATGAAAGCATCTGGAAAACAGAACACTAGTATACAGATATAAGGTGACATGCTACTTCTGTGACACTCCCTGGCTTGGGCTCTGTTTTCCTGATCAGACCTTTGCTTTCAAGGAGCTACAGTCTAGTTGGAGAAACAGCAGGTTCTCAGTGGGCAGTGGGGTAGGATGGAAGGAGGTCAGGACACCTGGATTAGAGTTCCAGTTCTGTCGCTTACCGGCTCTGTGCCTTTAAATCAGAAGTTCTCACACTGTCTATCTTTAGCATCACCTAGAGGGAAGGCTTGTTATCACACAGATGGATGGGTTCCCCTCTCCTCCCCACCCCCGCAGAGTTTCTGACCCAGTGGGTGTGGGGTGGGGTGGAGAATATACATTTCTAACAGATTCCCAGGTAGTGATGTGGGTGCTGGCTGGTTGGGGGCCAAAAGCTTTTCAGAATTTTTTCAAGAGAGTGAAAACACTTCCAGACTCCTGTAATATGAATTAAGTATGTAATCACAGTGAGTCTGCACAAGAACAGAATGACAGATTGGCTTTGGATATCTTTATTGGTGGATTAAAATGTTTGGAACTAGGCTTCCCAGGTAAAAGGTGTGAATATGTAGCGGGCAGTTGGGAGGATGTGGGGCGAGGTTGGTGCGGAGCCGATTGCATTCAGGCAGTGGTAGCACAGTGGAGGCCTGCATAGAGGCCACATCGCCCACCACCTGTCTCTGCACTCATTCCATTGCTGCACCCTCATCCCTGCCTGAATCTTACCCTCTCTTCGTATCTTACTTCAGGTCCTGTTTTTTCCATGAAGGTTCTTCCAACTGACTCTTGCCGCTTTGACCACTTCCTTCCCTGAAGTCTTTCCTTCCCTCCAAAGACTTCTGGTCGATCATCAGGCAAACACTTTGGTTTCATGGTCTTTTAAAAAGTTTTCCACCTATCTTCAATGAAAGTGAAAGTCAGTCAGTCATGTCTGACTCTTTGTAACCCCATGGACTATATAGTTCATGGAATTCTCCAGGCTGGAATACTGGAGTGGGGAGTTGTTCCTTTCTCCAGGTGATCTTCCCAGCCCAGGAATTGAACCCAGGTCTCCTGCATTGCAGGCAGATTCTTCACCAGCTGAGCCACAAGGGAAGTCCAAGAATACTGGAGTGGGTAGCCTATCCCTTCTCTAGCGGATCTTCCCGATCCAGGAATTGAACAGGGGTCTCCTGAACTGCAGGCGGATTCTTTACCAACTGAGCTATCAGGGAAGGACAATGACAGTCTTCAGTGAGATTGTCAGCTGCTTGAGGCCAGGGGCTAAGTCCTCTACTTACATGCCTCTTCAGCCCTAGCAGAGTGTCAGGGCTAGTTTAAGGACTTGGAAAACTCACTTCCCAGGGACTGGAACCGGCGAGCTGGGATTTAAAACTGGATCTTCTGATCTAGATTCCAAGTTCTTTCTGCTACAGTTGTACTGCTTGCTTCCTAAGTCGGCTAGATGTCTTAAAATTCTCCAAAGGCCCCCTGTTGTCTTTAGGATGAAGTCTAAACTTGGGCACAGAAGACAAGGCTCTGGCCTCCCGTCCAGCCTCGTGTTCAGATTCTCCCCTGTGCTGCTTCTGTGTGGCCATTTCCTCTGTTTCAAAGAGGGAGGAGGCCAAGGAAGGGAATGATAGGCAAAGAAGAGAGCAGCTGCTTTGTGTGGTGTGCTCAAATGCTGTTACTTTTATTTTCCTTGTTATGTAATATAAGACTATACAGAAGACCATATGTAAATCTTGTGTGAGTTATTAATCATCATCGTTAATCATCCATCTGTGCATCACTCAACTTAAGAGTTAAACCAGGGACTTCCCTAGTGGTCCAGTGGTTAAGATTCTGTGCTTCAACTGCAGGGGGTGCAGGTTAGATCCCTGGCCAGGGAAATTCCACATGCTGTACGGTGTGGCTAAAAGAAAAAAGAGCAAGAGAGAAGAAAATAGAAACTAAAAACCAAAATGCATAACAACCAGGATGCAAAAATGCAGGGTTCACTACAAATAAGTGCAAAACTTACTCCCAACTATCAGAAATAAATATAAAAGCTGGAAAAAAAAAGTGAATTAAACCATTATCCGGACCGTCAAAAGTTCCAGTGTGCCCATCACCTTTTTCTGTAGATCGGGTGGGTTCTGCCACATGCTGCCTGGCTTCTGGTCCTCTCTGGAAAAGGCTGTTGGTGAGGGCCTTCCCTCCTCCACCCTCCAGGACTGCTGGGGCGATGCTGGATTGTCTTCTGGCCCCGTTCAGCACTTTGGCCTCTACTCCGGCATGTGCTGAGGAAGGTCTTGTCGCTGAGCAGGATCTCCATCCCTTGCAGGTCAGGCCGGGAAGCTGATGTATGTGATGCACAATTCCGAGTACCCTCTGAGCTGCTTCGCCCTCTTTGAGAATGGCCCTTGCCTGGTTGCCGACACCAACTTTGACGTGCTCATGGTGAAACTCAAGGGCTTTTTCCAGAGTGCCAAGGCCAGCAAGATCGAGACCCGGGGCACCCGTTACCAGTACTGTGACTTCCTAGTGAAGGTGGGCACGGTCACAATGGGGCCCAGTGCCCGAGGCATCTCCGTGGAGGTAAGACCTCGGTGAACTAGAGCAGATGTGGTGAAGGGCCTGGCTCTGCAGATTCCCGCGACCCTGAATGCAGGCAGAGGAGTCTGCCTCCCTGATTCCTGTCTGCAGAGCAGCTGCGCTTCCTTACCCTGCATTTTTTATCCTTTCTTTAATCACTTAGGGATGCTCTAGGCCAGGATGGGAATGGGGATCTGGATTCACAGCAGGTAGAAAGCTTAGGAAGGCTGGCTTGCTGGAGAAGAGGAGGGATGGTCAAGGAGGGGCAGGTAAACTATTACACAGAGGGACCACTCAAAGTTTTGAAACAAAGATGTGCCCTTCCCTTTGACATGCTGTCTACCTTCTTTCATGGTATGTGTGATGATTTCATCTATGACATATTTTGAAAATGACAAAGATGGAGTGTGACAGTAGCTGGCTTTGGGACCAGTGAGAGTCTGCACCATCTACCACAGTCCCAGCACTGTGTGAGATTAAAAAAAAAAAGAATAAACTACAGGGCCTTCCTTTTGAACATTT
This sequence comes from Cervus canadensis, assembly GCF_019320065.1. NCBI lineage: Eukaryota > Metazoa > Chordata > Mammalia > Artiodactyla > Cervidae > Cervus > Cervus canadensis. Next base: position 47,020,674 of record NC_057413.1, on the reverse strand, counting down.
ATGACTTAGTAAGAGAGCCAGGCCCAAACATGCGAGCTGTTTTTGAAGTTAGTCTGTAAGAAATGCCATAAAGGCAGCACAGATTGCTCTGGGAGTTCAGGGCAGAGAGCACTGCTGACTCAGAGGACTGTGATACCTCCTGCAGGAGTAGCCTTTAAGGAGGGATTTAAAATGTGGAGACCTGGGGATAGGTAAGTCCTCAAAAGCAGCACAGGTGGAGAAAAGGGCATTAGTGGTCATGACTACTGAGAAACTCCAGGGACCTCTAGAGCTAAGATGTCCTGACTCTTTTCATTCATAACACACAGAGAATTTGCCAAGACCCACGGGGAACCCAGTGTTTGTTTGTCCTCCACGTTTTCTACTTTGTAACACAAACGCACCCGGCAGTTTCTTTATTTCTCCTTGTAGTTGCCGGTAATTTCCCCTGCCATCTCTCCAGTGAAAAACTGGGAGAGGAGAATGAGCAAGCCTAAGATCTGTATCCTTCAGCCCCTGTCACATGAGTTGGGAAATTATTTCTTAGGGTCAGAGCCCAGGTTGTATCTACCTTGGGAGTAACGGTTGGTCTTGAAGTCACTTATGGGCCTATGTGGCTACTTTGCCCTCTTGTCAATTCCCCCAAATCACACACACTCACAGACTCTCCTGCTCTTCATTTTCTCTCATAAATTTTCCCGAGCTGTCCATGAATCTACACCCATCATAGCTGGGACTATAAAGTTCAGAGATAATTTGAAGGGACCGAGCTGTGCTTCTGGGTCTTGTGCGTAGGGCTGTGTGTTGATAATCCCAAGCTGAGAATGTTTGAGCTTAAAGGGTACAGTGCTGAGGGTTTCAAATTCCTGGTGTTTGAGCTGGATATTTCCTGCGGGGCAGTTGTAGGTTGGAAGGTGTGTGTCGTGGTCTCCGGGTTGGGGAAGATGGATGCAGAGGGCGGACGACCTGTCCTTGCCCTCACTCACCCTCCATCTCCCTTCTCTTGGTCCCCAGGTGGAGTATGGCCCCTGTGTGGTAGCTAGCGACTGCTGGAGCCTGTTGCTGGAGTTCCTGCAGAGCTTTCTAGGCAGCCACACCCCAGGGGCACCCGCCGTGTTTGGGAACAGACACGATGCGGTCTACAGCCCAGCGGACACCATGGTCCAGTACATGGAGCTCTTCAACAAGATCCGCAAGCAGCAGCAGGTGCCGGTGGCGGGGATTCGTTAGCGACTGGCAGCTGCTGGGCTGAGCTCTGTCACCGGGGGGCGGGGGGGAGGGCGGGAGTGTCACAGAAGGAGCAGGAGCTGCACCCTCAGGCCTCAGGACCCTGGAAATCCTGGGCAGACGGCAAGGTGTCCCTCCCTGTCTAGTTCCCAGCTGTGGCTTTTGTTCTGGGGCGCTGGACTCCCCTCCACTGACCCTCACACACAGTCCCTCCTGCGCCTCCCCCACCACAGCTGTTTCGGCCCCCGCCTTGCTGGGCTTGGCCTATCCTCAGGAACAGTGATTATCCAGGGCGGAGACGTCTGGAGCTCTCCTGCTTTAGGGGAAAAGGTCGGATGGGGGTCCTGCTGAGTATCGGTGGGAAGGCAGTCTGTGTCACCAGCTCCTGAGGATTTGGTCCAGGTCCACAGTGGACTGTATTGCGTTTGGGCTGCGCTCAGAAGATGTGGTTGGGCCTTTCCTGGGGAAGGAGCAGGAGGCCAAGCTTATTTGATGGCTGTCATTTTCTGACCTGTTTGCTGAGGTAAATCGTGAGTTCAGTTTTCTAGGGTGTTGCCTGAGTCCTCTGAAGTCTCCAGTCTGGCCATCTTTCCCTTCTGTAATGAATGATACTAAAGCACAGGCTAAGCGGCTATAAGGAGAACCTAAAGTACAGAGGCTCTTAGGAGTTTATTTTTCTCTTCTGTAATAGTACAGAGGGAATTAGATAGTCCAGGGCAGACTTAACTCCACAAGGTCATCAGGAACTTGGTTTCCTTTGAGCCTGCTGTTCAGCCACCCCTGGGGTGTTGCCCTTGGGCGGTTCAGCGCATCATCAGCTACATGTCCGGTTCCCCTGGGATAAGAGAGAGAGAACAGTTTTCTTTTATAAAGGCCATGACCTGGAGTTGCTCCAGTCACTCTGGCTACACCTGGCTGAGAGGAGCTCTGGGACGGAGAGCCTCTTATTTGGGTGGTCATGTGCCCAGTTAAAATGCCGGGGGTTCTGTGACTGAAAGGTGAAGGAGAAAATGGCTGTGGGGGCCCAGTTAGTAGCCTCTGCTCCAGGGAGCTCAGTGGATGTGCCCAAGATTATTCTTGCTATTTTGCAAAGAGCACCCCTGTAAGTAAGCCATTTGTTTCTGAGTTGTATTGGGATGGGGCTGATGTCAGAGCCACCTTAGCTGGATTATTCACATGGGGATGTCACTTCTGCACCCCTTGAGTCAGTCTCAGCATCAAGACCTCTCCAGTTCTCGTGTGCCTAGAGCTCGGGGTTAAACGGTTGACCTGAAGCTCACATTGCACTTCATGGTGTCCTGAACTCTTACTCCTCGTCTCCTGTGAGCCTCCAAGCTGCTCGTTTGACCTCCATCGCCTGCCCACTGCCCTCCTGCTACAGAGATGTTGAGTCCAGCTAACACTGAGGTCACAGTCAGAGCTGGTCTTAGGAAACGAGTTCATGTATGTACTGTGGGTTGTCCTAGGATCTGTCTCTCATCGAAAACACATAAAGAGAAATCGTTTTCAGATCTAAGTCTCTGTAACAAGAATCTGTAACTCAGATCTAAGCCTCTGTAACAAGGTAGTGGTCATGTTTCCCTTTTAACTTTGGCTGGCAGGAAGCTCAGTTCAACTTTCTAACTGTAGACTCTGTCATCCGTGTTTTTGTTCTCACCTTCCTCTGGCTTCGTTTGTTTCTTTGTGTTTGTTTTTTTTTTTTACATTTTAAAATGGAGATATGTTTTAGATATTAATTTATACATAATAAAATACATAGATTTTTTAAATGTTTTTGGCCTTCTGATTTATGTTGGCTCTTGTCCAGACTTACCTGTTTGTATTTTGCTGTAGACTGTTTTAAATATTCTATGAGATAAGATAGCATTTTGAGCATAATGTGTTCCTGAAAATAAACAGAAATTGAATGTGGTAAATATGACTCTACATTTATGCATTATAAGGAGGGATTCCTATTACTGACTCCCTAACTGTGCTTTTAGATACAATCTTGGCTCATAAATTTCCAGAAAGTCTTCACTTTTGTTCTTTTCCCTTATTTTGAGCACAAATTTGACCAGATTTAAGTCCAGTGAACACCAGATCAATCTGTAAGAGTTGCCACCTCACATACTTTTGTCCATCTTTGTCCTTTGTGTCAGTTAAAGCTTATTACTAAAAAAAAAAAAAAAAAGGTTAGTAATGCAGTACATTTCTTAATCTAACTCCACTAGCAAAGTTGCCAAGACTGAACTGGGAAAGGCCCAAATGTCATCCACCTTCTGTATGTAGGTCTGAATGGGACTTTCAAGAGTTAGTTTAGTATCATTGGCGTATAATTTTTGAAAGATGAGGTTGAGTGAAAGTTGAGGAGCTTTTGTATAAAGGGAAAGGGGGCATGGTTAGTCTTATTTTAAAAATAAAAAAAACTTACACTCAGCTAGAAAGTGGGCATGCAGTATTTTGGGTTCAAGGCTGACATTCCTCCTTCTACACTAGGCTGCCGCCTTGTCCCTCCCTCCTTTTTTCCCAGATGTCTTACCCCCTCATCATCTGTGAGTGAGGGAGTGAAGTTGCTCAGTCGTGTCTGACTCTTTGCAACCCCATGGACTGTAGTCTACCAGGCTCTTTCGTCCATGGGATTTTCCAGGCAAGAATACTGGAGTGGGTTGCCATTTCCTTCTCCAAGAGATCTTCCCAACCCAGGGATTGAACCTGGGCCTCCCGCATTGTAGTCAGACTCTTTACTGTCTGAGCCACCAGGGAAGTCCAAGCTAACCCCAAAAGAACAGAAACCAGGACGTTTCTAGGATCCTGCTAACATGTCACCTCGGTGGGTACCTTTGCCAGTCACAGAGAAATCCACTAACCTGCTGGAGCCATGCAAGGCAGCATTAAGATTTACCTGGCTCTCCTTCACTGTAAGAGCGGGGGATCATGCTAAGAGGTGAGGCTGGAGTCAGGACCAAACTCAGGACTCACGGCTCCCAGCATGTGTCAAAGACTGGCAGCTGGACCTCTGTGGGGCCAGGTGATTTTAAGTGGAATATGGGATACATTTTTATTTTAATATATATTAGAAATATAACTGGCACTTTTGCCTTATATGATGAGGATAAATAAGTATTTTAAGAAGAGGCTTCTTAAAGGGAACTGTTAAGTTATACTACGGGTGATACCTACAAGTGGCAGAATCTGGAGGAGGAAGGTGGATGCTCGAATTTGGGGAAACGCTGTGTTCTCCTGTGTGCCGTCCGCTTGTGTCCCTTGATGGTTCCTGCCCTTCGCTCCTGTGCTGCGCTGGCCTCCTGTCTCTCCTGTGCTCTTCTGATTCTCTGTCCCCCTGTTGCCATGCTGCCTCCTGCCTGCTTGCTTTTCTTTGGTCTTGAAAGACCAAGTCATCCCATGCCCCCCACTGTGTATGAGTGTCACTGCGTCACTGAAGGAATACCCAGGGATTGATCACTCCTTCCCACCGCCAGGTCTGCCCTAGCCCGCTGTATCCAGTGTTCATTCCTGAGGCTTCAGGATGAGAGGGGTAGTGAGAAATTTTCTCCCCAAATCCCAGAAGGTGAGGGGAGTGGTTAGAAATTCCCACCTAAGTGTGTCCTCTAGGTGTCAAAGTGAAGTCGCTCAGTCGTGTCCGACTCTTTGCAACCCCGTAGACTGTAGCCTACCAGGTTGCTCCGTCCATGGGATTCTTCAGGCAAGAATACTGGAGTGGGTTACCATTTCCTTCTCCCAAAGTTAAGACTTAAAACTCCCCCTCAAGGTGAGTTTCTGCCATTGTGTGGAGCAATCCAAAATCAGTCTCTTGGGTTACAAGGGACCCTTGAGGTCACACAGTTTGACCGTCATTCAGTACCTGTAACTTTATACCATCCCTCCCAGCAATCATGAAGCCTTGACTTGACCTCATCTAGGGAAGTCTCTTCCCTGTGTATTTTGCTTTTGTCACTACCTCTGAAACAAAAATCAAAACCTACCCGATCTTTCCCTCCCAGGTTGTGGACACCGTCTGGTACTTAATGAGGGAACTGATCATTAGTTGGTGCTGGAGTATGAGCGGACTGTGGTTCTAACTCTACTGCAGGTTCTCAACCCCTGAGGGAGCCTCAGAAAGCCTAAGATGCCTTGAAAGTGGACACAGCTTTGTGGAGAAGTGCAGTTCTCTGGGAATAGGATTTATAGGGTTCATTAGAGTATCTCAAAGAGCTGTGATCAAAAAAAAAAAAGAATCTCTGAAGGGAGAACATCCTGAAAGAAAAGAACAGGAAGGTGAAGATAAAGCAGGTGTGAGATACATTCAGCTGACTTACCACACAAGACCTTCCCCTGCCTTTCGGACCTTCGTCTCGGGTCCATCCCCTTCAGGGTTTTCCCTCCATTTTTTATAGTCCTTCACGCCTTTCAGTCGGTTTCTGGGAAGTTGCACTGTGTCCCTGCTCTTTTCTCACCTGTAGGTTCCTACTTCTCTTTTCTCTATGTACACATGACCTTAGAATTGAGTAGGAGGAATTATGTCAGGAGCATCTTTATAGCCCACTTTGTGGCCCAGGAGTTACTCTTCATGTGACTCAGCCCATGGGGTCTGAAGATTACCCTGTTGTAATGGCATCTGGCTTCATGAGCGTATTTTCATTTTTCAGGGTGGTATGATCAATGAGGCGAGAAATAGTTCATCGCCTCTGAAATGAAATTAGTGAGTTGAAAAGTTTCTTGGAACTCTCAGGGCAAAAATCCCTAATTCTCTTGTGGTCTCTGTTTTATTTACCAATATAGCCCTGCTCCGTCAGATGGCACAGACCTGTTTTTCAAGGTTAATATGAATTCTACTGAGTTTTCTTTGGAGGCTTTAAAAAAGAATTTAGGGACTGCATTTGTATATTCTAGATTGTATAAAGGCAGAATTCAGTATTGAACATCTTCTGTCATGTGGGAAAGGCAAGGCTAGGAATGCGGAGGTGACAGGACAGATATTCCGAGCAGCCTCCTAAAGGGAAGAGAACATGGCTTTAGGAGACAGATGGCTGCGTGCTTGCCACAGTACCGTCCCTAACCTGCCAGGTAACTTCAGTCACGTTGGCCTTTCTGGGTCTCATCTGTAGTGGGAGTGATGATGCCCTTTGTATTTCATAGGCTTGTTGAGAGGCTCAGGGGAGAGGTGTGAGAGTGCCTTGTAGGCAAGTGATGCTGCCTCTGCTCTTGCGTCTTTTTAATGGCACTAAAGGGACTGTGTGTGGTTAGGATGTTGAAGACGGGAAGCTACGGGGTCATTACTCTTTGGTGGCAGATTAAAATTCTGCTCCAATGCAAAGGAAATAGTAATAGAGAACGAGCGATGTGGGGAGAGGGTCTGGAGAAAGCGTCCATCATACAGGTGTGTTTTTGTAACCAGATCAGTGAGCATATTTGTAGGGACTGTGATTTATACTCATAGGGTTGAGATATTTACTTGTTCTCCTGCAACCTAAAGGAAAAGAAGCTGAACTGACACCAAAAAAAGGCGGGGGGTAGAAATTACTGTATCTTCTTTATGCAACACATCCATCCCTGTTTCTCCTCAGTTCCCAAGTCTTAGTTGTGCCTGCTTCTGAACTGTCTTTGATACGGATGTATGTGGTGGCTTTACTTGCAGCCAATGGTGTCTAAGTTCAGTGTTCCTGATTGTGTTTTCCATTCCTCATTGATGAACCATCTAAGCCGTTAACTCTGAAGCTATAATAAAACCTTTTTGTTAGCTATCCTACATAAGCTTTTCCTATTTTAATTATCTAAAATAGTCTTTTTATTCTTTCTGCTTCCATCTGATGCACAATTCTCAAACTTGTTGGTATCAGGATTCCTTGATGCTCTTAAAAATTAACTGAGTACCCCAAAGAGCCTTAGTGTGGGTTGTATCCTTGATACTTAATTAAAACTTATTTATAATGAAAAAAATGATTAATTAAATGATTAATTAAAACTTATTTATAATGAAAAAGTATTAATTCATTTAAAGGTAACAATAAACCCATCACATGTTAACATAAAATATTTTAATGAAAAGCAACTTTTTTCCAAAAAAATTTAGAAGAATGGCATTTATATTTTTGCAAATCTCTTGAATATCTGGCATAGTAGAAGACAATGGATCCTAGTGTCTGCTTCTTTAGTCAGTCTGTTGAAATTTGTTATTCAGTGTTGAAGAATGTGAAGAAATCCAACCTCACACATTCTGGGGCTTCCCGGGTGGCTCAGGGATAAAGAGTCCACCTGCCAAGCGGGAGCTGCAGGAGCTGCAGGCTCAAGCCGTGGGTCAGGAGGATCCCCTGGAGAAGGAAATGGCAACCTGCTCCAGTATTTTTGCCTGAGAAATCTCATGGACAGAGGGAGCTGGAGGGCTACAGTCCATGGGGTCACAAAAAGTCAGACATGACTGAGCGACTAAACCACCACCACCACAGTGATACTGTCTTCCAATAATTGGGGATGTTCTTTGATGCTCCATCACAACTCTGCTAAAGGTTAGTTGAAATGTGGAATCTCAAATTCTATCAGTGAGTTTTCTGTACTCTGTTATATTACATTGATTAGTTTATTTTGCACTGTGAAGGGCTCTTTTAACCATACATGATTTTGTAGCATGCACTGGTCATTTGGAAAATACAGCAGATCTTTTAAATGTTGACACATTTCATTATACAATATCAAAAAATCATATTTGTTAATATCACCATCAGTCTCAACAGAAAAGTCTTGGGAAGCTATTAAGCTCACAGTGGTGGATATATTTTCAAAAATCCTAAGTTTTGCTTGAGAGCTTGAGTTTGATCATTACTAACAAATGCTGTTGGGCTCAATTTATTTATTTCTGAGGAAATATCTGTCAGATACCCAAGGCTGAATGACTGTTAGCTGTTTTTCCAAGTGAAAATGATATTGCATGAATTGCTAATTCAGCTCAAAATTCAGAGAAGTTGAACAAGTGCTTTTCCTCAAGAGAAACATTATAAGGCACCAAAGTGCTTTATGTCTCTATCTACTTAATCACATACAACAATATTATTGAAAAAACATGTTCTTATATAAAACAAAGTTTTTATTTTAGTGTTTCATCAAGCACTTCCTTAAAGTGACACAGGTATAATTCTTTTTTCCTGTGACTGGATGGCAGTGAAGACTACGTTGACTGCTAGTACAATTTAGTGCCAGTTCCTCGATACTGTGTTATGGAAGCAGCAATTTTACCCATTGTTATTTTTGTATCATTAGTGCAAATGTCATCACAGTGACAAAGGCAAGTAGTATCTTACTACTATGAAAACAGTTTTGATTTCAGGGATCCTCCTGAAAGTCTCTGGGTCACCAGGGCTCCACAGGCCACACTTTGAGAACCACTGGTCTGATACATACAGTACTGAGAACTGCTTTTTTGCAAGCACTTGTTACTTCAGAAGTCTTAAGTGACTCCAAAATCCTTCACTCAAAAAAGCACCTATAAATGTGTCAGGAACTTTGTTAGAGAAATAACATAGAATAAAATACGATCTTTATTCTCTAGAAATTTTCTTGAGGGGTTGGGGAGCAGGAGGAGAAAATAGATAATTGAGGAGTTAAAATGTAAGATACGAATTCCTTAAAATTATGTTAAAGGTGTTAGCAAGGGGAGTGCTAAATTTTAGGTCTTAATTTGCGGGCTTCCCAGGTGATTAGGTGCAGGAGATGGAGGTTTGATCCCTGGGTGAAGAAGATCCCCTGGAGGAGGAAATGGCAACCCACTCCAGTATTCTTGCCTGAAAAATCCCATAGACAGAGGAGCCTGGAAGGTTACAGTCCATGGGGTGGCCAAGAGTCACACACTGAACAGGAACACTGAGCTCTTGAACCACATGGCAAATCCTCATCAAATCAATTAATCAATCACTAGGTCTTTTTCATCAGAAGTTTTTTAAGTGTTTAAGTTAGTTACCTTTGGAAATTTCAGAGTTGACTCCAGGCGTTGTAGATTCCTGCTTACACATGCACATGCCCTTCCCCCTTCTTATTTTGTTTATTGTTCTTTGGCTTCTGTTGCTTCTCTATTTCATATTTACATGTGTGTAGCTTTGAGCCAGTGTACGTAGTAAGAAATATGTTTCTTTTCCTTGCCCTTGTATTTAAACGTAAGCCTTTATCTGTTTCAGCCTTGCAGTTGGGTGATGTAACAGTGTTGGTCTTATTTGGAGGAACTCCCCCCCCCCCCAAACTATGTCGGGACAATGCACCCAAGAGGCTACTCGGGAAGGAAACTTTCTGAGGCTGAGATTTGTAGAAATAGCTGCAGTTCTGTTTCCCTGGGGTCTCCACCCCCACCTTCTGCTGAACTTCAGTTTACAGCAGCAGCGAACCCCTTCCTTAGGGGAATTTCCATAAAAAGGCGGAATCCCGACTGGGTCATCAGTGGCAAAAGTCAGACACTTGCTCACTCGCCTGGGAACCAATAGTAACTTCTTCAAAAGCTGCCTCCGGAAACCCCACAGTTCGGAAGCTACATCTTTCGGACACCGTAAAAACTGATAGTCTTATTTTTAACAGAACAAAACAAAAACCTAGACGGTATAATGAGGAAGGCTTTCCCGCTTGGCAGTGGGAAGAGATGTTAAAGACGCTCCATCCAAAAGGAGTGCGGGGAACTCCCGCAAGATTCCTTTACTGTTCCGCAGGCTGATGGGCTGCGGAGAAGGGGGTGGAGATGGGCTCTTGTGAGTCTCTGGTCCTTTAAGGAGGAGGGACGGCCGTGAGACCCTGTACCTTTAAGAGTCTTTGTCTGGAAACCTCCTTATTTACCCTCCTGTGCTTCAACCAAACTTCGACCCGCGATTCACAACGCCCCTCTACGCCGCCGCCCCTTACGCCAGGCTCAAGTCGCCCGCGCGTCGGTGGCTAACCCTAAACTTGGCGGCCGCCGCGCGAACCCCCGGACAGGATGTCTGTGCCGGGTCGGGGCCCTGCGCTGCGCCGTTGGCGCAATGCGGGGCCCGGGGGGCGGGGCTCCGGCGGGCGGGCCAATGGGCGGGAAGGGGGCGGGGCCGTGTTCGGTTGTCTCGCGCCCTGGTGACAGCTCGCGCGTGCTGATGATGGCGGTAAATAGAGGGGGGTCGGGGGAGGGGGCGGAGGAGGTGGGGCGGCCGCAAAGGGGGTAGCTCCAGGGGGTGGGGGCTCGGGAACCGGGGAGGACGCGACGGCCAGGGATCCCATTCGGAGACTCGGAGGCGGGGACAGGAGTCTCCGGCACACTGGCCCTCCCCTTTAAAGAAGCAAAATCCTCACACACCGGGTGAGGGGCGACAAAGGCGGCGCGCGGCTAGCGGGCGGGAGGAGTGGCGGCAGGGGGCGGGACCGCGGCGCCGGCGGGCAGGCGGCGCCCGGGGCGGGGGCCCGCGGGAGGCGAGAGCCGGCTGTCCTGGCGCGCCGGCCCTTTATTTTGGCGGGGTGGGCGACCGCTAGGTTTGGGGTAAAAGCCTGGAGGGGAGAAGGGAAGGCAGGCTTGGGGGGCGTTTCGGGGGAACGGATCTGAGAATGAGATGAGGAGGATTAAGGGGAGAAGGGGGTAGAAGTCAGGGAGAGAAGGAGTGAGGAAAAGCCAGCCAAGGAGGTGGGAAGGAGGCAAAGCCCAGGCTGGGTGATAAGGAATCCGGGCCGGGAATGAGGTTAGGAGGACCGAGCCCGGGAAGAGGGCTCCCCGGGTTAGGTGTGAGAGCAGGGTTCTGGAGGGGAAAGCTTGGTAGGGGATGGTAGTGGGCCGAGGGTTACAGGGGTAAGAGTTGGAAGTGGAAGGCAAGGAGGGGCAGAGCTGGGGGAGTAGTTGGGAGTAGAGGGGAGAGAGTGATTAAGAGCCAGACGTGACAAGGGTGTGAACTAGTGCAGAGCGAGATGAGCTGAACGAGTAGGACCGGCGATGGGTGGGAACTGCGAGGTTCTGAGAAAGGTATGGGTTAGTGGATGGGCAGTGGGTGTGAATTCTTGAAAGTGAGGAAGAGGGGAATTAAACACTGGACTAGTAACCAGGTGGAGTCAGGAATAAGTGTGACCGAATTGGAAGGGTGAAAAGCAATGGACATGAGAGATGGGACGTTTGTAGAACAATTCGGGGGCCAGAAAAGCTGAAAGGAGAAGAGAGTGAGGGTGTGAGAAGTGATGGCGGTCTGGGACAGGGTAACTGGGGAATTGTGTTAATCGCCTAGGTTCAGCAAGATCCGAGGTCCAGACAGTGAGGTAAAGAGACAAGGCTGAAAGCAGAGGGTGAGAGGAGCAAAGAAGAAATGGACCCCAGGATTTAAAGGATGAGATGGCGAGTGAGGGAAGAGAACAGGGTTAAGGGAAGCTTGGGGAAGCCTGATGGATTTCAGCCTGGGGGAGACTGCACAGGGGTGGGGATCAAGTGTGCAGTTGGGGGAGAGGCTCCAGAAGGTCTGCATGGGTCAGGGCACAGACACTGTAGTGAAGGATCAAGAGTAGGGAGCCTTTGGTGCAGAAGAGGAGGAACCATGGTGAGTGAAAAGAGACCTAGAGATAGGGGCAAAAACTAAAAAGTAACAGTGGAGGTGGGGGGTGCAGGAAAGGAATTCTTTGTTGAGAAGAGAACTGTTAGTGTATTGAAAGTGGTGAGTCCTTTTGTCCATGAAAGTAGGAAATTCCAGAAACCTCTTTCTCTCTTCAAGGAATCTTGAATCTGCTTCCACCTTTCATGGTTTTTTAAATCGACTTTTCATGTCCACTTTGAAAGGATGAGACCCATTTTGATTTTGTTCTTGTATGAATGATGAGGTGTCAACTGGGTGCTGAGAAGCTCTGCCTTTTACTGGTGTTGTGATCTTAGGAAACTGGGTTGTATTTCCAGTGTGGTTGTGCCTGTATGGTGTGACCGTGTTGTGCTATAGCATTGTGGTACCTGACAAGTGCTAGGCAGTGCTTTCTCGACAGCATTTTTATTTTCAGTGGAGAGCACCCTGTTGTTGAGATGGATAAAGATGAAAATCTTTTTGTTTTGTTTAATCACCCAAATTTCTGCCTACTTGTTTTTGATGGCTGGAGGATATTGAAATCATTTCAGAGAAAGGCAAATAGCCAACCAGGGGAGTTTGTAGGGGAAGAGATTTAAATCAGGGTGCTGAGGGTTTTAGCTGCCTTTAGCTTTGTGTGTGACTTTTTATACTGTAGTAGAGAACTCACCCATTTGACAAAAATGGAAGAAAGAAAGGGAGATTTAGAATAGTAGAGGATTTTACAGTGGGGTTTATCTTTCAGTTAGATAATGGGTTTATGAGTAATTTTTATCATGACGTCTAAGATGATGCGTGCTGGAGCCTTGGACAGCTCCACCGCCTCTCCTGTTTTGTAGTTGTGAATAAAAAAATTACTATTTTTCTAGAATAAGTTTTTGATATTTAAGACACTTTTGGGAATTTAAAGGAAGACAAGAAATTTGGGACAAAATTTAGGTTATTCTTAACCAAGTATTTTGTTTTGATGATTTTTAATCCTGAAGCTTTTACATTTAGCTAAGAATATGAACTATTATTACTTTGCATTTGATGGTACCAAAGGATAGCATATAATTTACTTAAGAAAAAAACCACAAACTGTTCTTGAGACTCTTATATGGGGTTATTTCATTGGTGTACATTCAGATACACAAAGATGCTTTTTCAAAGTTGTGTAAATTTTGGATTGCCACTGTTTTCTGGGTATTTGGATAAATAGCAAAGATCACCTTTATGGCATCTGTGATAGTTAGCAAAGATTAGATTTTGATTAGTGGACATCAGAAACATTGGTTGTTAATGCAGGTGAGTAATTTAGAATATTAAATTAAATTTCTGGATTCAGCTGTTGTGTTCATGGATTCCAGATTCTGTGGAGCAGGTGTTCAAGGTGACTAGATTGGTTTAGCAGTTTAACAGGATTTTTAAAAATTACTATTTTTCCTGCTAAGTTTGAAGAGGATTAGTCTGAAATGTTAACTTTCAAACTGCAGAGTAACTTTGGTATGAGGCACCTGTTTCTATGAAATGTGTGTGTGTGTTCCCTTCCTTTCTAGATGTGTTTGGCAGTGCTAGTAGGTTGTATTTTGTGTGTGGTATTGCCATTTTTATAATATAATTGTTTTGTACTTGATGTCTTAATATAAATTACTTTAGACTTACTCGGTAATGAGGAAGAAGAAAATATAAACCACAAGATAAACCAAAGGAAAGTCCATTTGGGCCTTAGCTGTTGTTTCTGTATGCTGCTGTAGTGTGTTAAATCTCCACTTCTCACTGTAAATGGTTATTTCTCAGTTGATATTTCTCTTTTAGTACAAATAATACTATTTGTCAGTAAGGAATTCAGTGATAAATTTAAGTTTTATTTCCATTTTTTCATCAAGCAGAATTCTACGCAGTTTATTTTGGCTACAATCTTATTTGCTAAGCCGAAAACTTTAAAGTTTATTTATTCAACCAGTAGGTTGTATATAATTAAATGTTTTTCTGGTTAATCGTAGATTCTTTGGATGGGAAGAGACCTTGAAAGGACCTCTAGTTTATCCTGCAACTTCAGTCAATATCCCACTTAAATCATCCCAGGTAGATAAAAATTTATCCTCTTTGTGTGAATCTTCAGAGGTAATGTGGCAACCTTTGTAGGTAATAGTTTCCAGCATTTAATTATTTTCTCTAATAGAACAGTCTGTAATCTATGCAGAATACAGAACAAATGCAGAACAAAATTACAGTATTTGTGCTTGTTCTCTCTTGCCCCATTCTTAATACTATAGTAAGCAGATATTTATACTCGAAAATCAAGATGACCTTAGTTCTTCGTAAACTCAGTAATAGTAGCTCCCCATGTATAGTGCTTTCGTGCCAGGCACTGTTGTAAGCTCTTGCAGACTGTAACTCATTTACTCCTTCCAGTAGTCCTATGAGGGCGGCACTGCTACTGTTCCCATTTTACATGTGATGAAATACAAGGTTCTTGAGATTAAATGACTTGCCCAAGGTTATATTCAGACATTTCTACAGCTACTTGTTTGATAGTTGATAATCTTGTAGTACAAATTATACTGTTTTTTTTTTAATCAGGTAATAACTAAAGGAAAGATTTAATCATTTAGTTTATAAGGTAGGGTGAGGTGGAATAGGGTTTGAACCTTGGCATTTTATGGGCAGTCTACCTTAGTATTACCTCTGCTTGACTGTTGTGAAGTGATCCAACCATGCTCGTCAGATTATTTTATCCCTGACCCGTCTTGTTTGCCAGTCCTTAAATTAGCCCTATGATTCTGTTATTAACCATTTCTCAGTTCCTTCCTAGATGGGGAACTTGGGACAGACACCATAAGGGCTGTGTTTGATGCAAAGATTGCATCAGGGTTCTTACATGGTTGTATATTTTTCCCTACAAAATTGTATTTTTAAAACAAAACAAATCCAAATCAATAAGATGCCTAATTGTATTTAGATTAGATTGATTGTTGTCAGCTTTTTTAGCTAGAAAGAGGCCCTTGGCGTTTCCTCAGTGGGTAGCAGTCTCTCATCTGCAGACCTGTATGCTATATAACAAGTTCACACAGGTTTGTAGATGAGAGATTGTTTGCCCACTGAGGAAACAATGGAATTCAGGTTTCAGTGTGGATATCTATCCATAAATAAAATCTGTTCAGATTCTTGCCGATTTTTTTCCCCACATTCTCTTTGTATGTGCCTATGCAAGCAACATGCTAAATACATTTATGCATGCTTTTTGTTGTTGTTTAGTCACTAAGTTGTGTCCGACTCTGCGACCCCATGGACTGTAGCCCACCAGGCTCCCCTGTCCATCGGATTTTCTAAGCAAGAATACTGGAGTGGGTTGCCATTTCCTACTCCAATGTGTGCTTTAATTTGCTTGAATAATTGATCCCCTCTTTTTTTTTGTTTGTTTTTTTAGAACAGTTTTAGGTTCACAGTAAAATTGAAGGGAAAGTACACAGAGATTTCCCTGCCCCTACACCTGCATAACCTCGCCCCATTAATATCCCTCACCAAAGTGGTTTCTTACAATTGACATTTAAAAAAATAAGTAATAATTTTTTATTGTTAGTGTTTTCTAAGTACCCAGCATGAGTTAAGTATGTGAATTGTTTGAAACTCAAAACAGCATTAGGAGAAAGCTTCTTTGTGGGGATTTTACTCAATTTTTTTTGTGACTGGATTTTTTTACAGTTTTCAAATTTTATAGAAAAGTTGCAAAAATGATACAAGAAGTTTATGTACACCTTTCTTCAAATCCAGGAATTGTTTTATCTTGCCCTGTTTGTTTTATCATTTTCTCTCACTTGCGTATTTTTTGTTTTGTGTTGGGGTCTAGCCGATTAACAGTGTTGTGATAGGTTCAGGTGAACAGTAAGAGGGACTCAGCCACACATATCCTCACTTGTGTATTTTTAAAGAAGTAAGTTTGAAAGAAAAATGGATATGAAGGCCTTAATCTTAAAAAGAAAAGGGAAGAATGGTTTCAGTATATCAGCAAGTTGGTATGTGTTTGATTTCAGTCAAGCATGTGAAGCAAAAGAATCTCAAGATTGGACTTTGAGTGGATTTTGTGGTTTCATGGTTTGTTGTCCTCATGATATTTTGAAAAACATTCTTCATCAGCAAAAGCTGTCCCGGTCTGCCCTTTTATAGGGGCCCTCCTTAGTACATTGGACGGTCTGCTCACACAAGGTGGTCCTCAGCATACACCAGCTCTGGATGATGTGTGGGTGATTACTGTGTAAAAACAGGAGCCATAGTACCGTTCAATACCTTGACTGAGACATATTTAAGTGAAATACATATTTTACCTAAAGACCCTTCTGTTGCTTCGAGGAACTGGAAAAGATCTAAGTGTAAAATAGACTGCCTGAGAAACATTGCTTGCAGTTAATACAAGTAGGTTTGCCTTATGGTAAGGAGATGAATATAAATATCTTAACATTCTATTACCTCCCCCCAAATAAACCTAAATCTGGGGAGTCTTTTCAGTTGTTGTGATATGAAGGGATTTCACTGACCCTCTCCCCATTGCCGCCGTCCAGCTCATCCTTCATCTTTATGAAAATGGTAGCCTGTCCATTTGATAAAGGCGTGACCTGCAGAATGAGGCCTGTCTGATTTCAGCGGAAAGGATTATGAACTGAATTCTAACCAATGTAAAATATAGCACTTGTAGCCAGCTCCCACCCCCCCATCCCTGTTAAGTGATCATCAAAGCTATAAAATATAGCTCTTACTAAAGCTGGTGATAATAATGAAAAACACTTTGCTTTTACAAGGATGAGAAAATTACAAATTATTGGAAAAGCTTTCTTTCCAGTCATGTGTTATTGTTTCTGAGTCATGGGCAGTTTTAAAGACTATACTACTGTTCCTTTGCCATTTACATGTTAATAGAAGTCTGAAAAGTAAGACACTCTTCTGAAATTTCCAGGGTTGTTTTTATTATGTGTCAAGTTGTAAACAGCATTCTGTGACAGGTATTTTCTCCCTTTGTCTTCTATTGAGCTAATTAGTAATTTACACTCTAGTAACATCTCTTTCAGCCTCGCATTTTCAGCGTGTGAAAATGCCTGCTATTCTGCGCCTTCCATGCAACCCGGGCTGGCAAATGATGGGGGGCAGATGTTGGTTAGCACATCAGAAGGATCACAGATAAAATTTATTTTTGTATTGTGTTTTTATAAACATACAGGCTTTTTGTATCTGCCGGTCCCCTGCCATGCTGCCCCCGCCCCTCCCCCATTCAAATAGAAATGTTATGACTTACAGTCCAGAGCTACTGCCCTTACTTCAACTTTGGATTGTTTTCTATTCTGTCTCCCACCCTCACCCCCACCCCGCCCCACCCCCACCCCCACGCTGTAGGATTTAGGGGGGATTAGCAGGGCAGTCTGGCATAGTTTAGAGCCCAGGAAGCTGGTCTTCACTGCTCCGTCCCTTGGACAGAATACAGAACTCCTTGTCATTGTCTCTAGGAGCCAGCAGTGCCTCTCTGGCCGGGCAACTTGTGCGAGGGGTGGGAGGACAGCACTGCTGCTAGGGAGTTAGGAACATGCTTTTATATGACACTTGATTCTCTCCAAAGCAAAGACAGGCCCTACCTTTCCATCAGTGTTTTCAAAATGCAGCCGCGAATGACCAGGAGACCATTTAGAGCTTGGCTTTAGCACTTTGTCACATTGGTGTTCCGCTCTTTCCTGGCCCCATGCTGTCTCTTTCAGTCTCTGACATGGGAGTCTGACATGGATGTGTAGTGTCTGTCCTGTGTTCACTCAGATAGGTCATGTGATGTGAGCATGGTAATGCAGCAGGAGCTTTTGACTTTGAAATAAAAGTCTTAAGGATCAGTTTGTTCTGTGAGGAATAGAAATTTAAATTGAGAATTAAAGGAAGGGTAGAGAGGGGTTTACTGATGTATCGGTTTTGAGTCAAAACCTTTCTAGAATGCTCGATAATTTGTGGTACTTATTTTTGCAGTTAGGAATCCTCATTTATCAGGGTAATAAGGTCACAATCCCTGTTAAAGCTAATTAGAGTCTCCCTGACAAAAATTGTTACCTGGAGGTGACCACAAAGAAAATCAGGTAAGAAAATGTGTGAATAGCTCAGTTCAGCCATCGTTGCTAATAGCATTGTAATCATCGATGTCTAGCTTTTGACAGTGAATCAGTTTTCGTGAACAGAGGACATCTCATTTATGTTAGCATTCACTGAGTATGTGGGGCTATGTTAGTGTTTTGAATGTTTTTGTGGTTGGCCATTGCTAACATTTACTTTCTTTACTCTCCTTTTTCTGTGTTCTAGTATAACCACCTATAACCATTGTCTTATTTATATTAGATGTTCATGGCTGGATATTGATTACACTTTTGTGCTTTCACCTCTAAAAGAGGTCAAAGGTCAGATTAATAACATGAAAAAATAAGATATCAAAGTGGCTTGATCACATGGGTATTGTGAGTTAAAAGTGAGAACGTGAATGTATGACTGTGGAATTGAATATATTCTTTTAAAAGAAACATTTCTACAATATATGGCATAGTGTGAAGAACTGATAACCGTATGTTTCAAGTGAAAGGTAAATAATTGTGCCGTAGTGAAGAGATCAAACTCATTTGTGGTGGCATCACTGTCTACTCCCAAAATGGTTAAACATTAACATTGTTCCTAGTTATACTGTTAATATACTTCTTGAATTCTTTTTTCTTCATAGGACATTCAGCTTTGCCTATAGCTAACAAGTTCAAAACCTATTTAAGCTATAAATTCTAATTCTATTCCTTTAAATAAATATAACATAAAACACAATTACTACTTTTTTACCTGTTAGATTAAGAGATTAAACAAGTTGTTGTAGCCAGTAGTAGATGAGGATGTGGGGAAATTGGAAGTCTTGCTTTTGATGGGAATGTAAGTTTCTCTGAAGATAAATTTGGCAGTGTCTGTTGAAATTTTTAAATGGAGTATAGTAGCTTTATAACGCAGTGTTAGCCTCCACTGCTCAGCAGAGTGAATCAGCCGTACATGTACATACCCCGCAGTATGTGTTCTCAGTCATGTCCCCCTCTCTGCCACCCTATGGACTGTACACCTCCAGGCTCCTCTGTCCATGGGATTCTCCAGGCAAGAATACCGGAGTGGGTTGCCATTTCCTTCTTCAGGGGATCTTCCTAACCCGGTAACTGAACCCACGTCTCTTAGGTCTCCTGCACTGGCAGGTGGGTTCTTTACTACTGAGCCACCAGGGAAGCCCTGTTGGAATTCTGAATGTGCGTATCCTGTGACCCAGAGATTTCACGTCTAGAAATTTGTCCTGTAAATATATTTATACACTTGCATGAAAAAATGAGTATAAAATTTTTCTTTATAGCATTGTTTGTCCCTGCAAAAAGAGTGATGTCCATCAGCTAGGAACTGGCTAAATAATGTGTATTGAGTCCATACAATGGAATACTATTAAGCTATTAAGGAATGCAGTGAATCTCTTATTTGCTGAAGTAGAAAGATGTCCATTTTTAAGTTTTTTTTTTTTAAGTCACGATATAGGACAATATAGGATATTCCTATTTTTGTAAGATGTTAAGAAGTGCTATTGAGGTGTTGGTGTTTAGGAGGGAAAGTATTTACTTTTTGCACTTCCCTGGTGGCTCAGTGGTAAAGAATCCACCTGCCAATGCAGGAGCCGCAGGTTTAATCCCTGAGTAGGGAAGATTGCCTGGAGAAGGAAATGACAACCCACTTAAGTATTCTTGCCTAGGAGATCCCATGGACAGAGGAGCCTGGCGGACTACAGTCCATAGGGGTCGCAAAAGAGTCAGACATGACTTAGAAACTAAACAACAAATTGACTTTTTCCTCTATGTACTTCTGTAGTGGTTGCTTTTTATAAGCAGGTGAGGAAGGGGTTAATTAAGAGCATTTTCATGAAGGAAATTTCCATGGTAGTAAGGGAGGAGTGAGAGGCTGGCCAGAGAAGAGAACTGCTCTGTTCATAAGAGATATATCAGGTATGTCAGTCAAGCTTTTAAGTAAGAAATGAGGACTGGATGGCAGGAAGAGGGGATATAGTGGAAGTAGAGAACATTTGGTGGAGATTTGAAAGGCAATGATAAAGAGCTTGCATTTGATTTGAAAAACAATCTATAAAATGGAGATGAGGATAGTACCTAGTCCTATTGAGTTGTTGTCGGGATTGAAGTAAATAATGCATATAAAATATTTGTTTTAATTAATTAATCAATTTTTGTCTTTGGCTCTGCTGAGTCTTCGTTACTGCACGGACTTTCTCTAGTTGCAGCAAGCAGGGGCTACGCTCCAGGTGTGGTGTACATGGTTCTTACTACAGTGGCTTCTCGTGTTGCAGAGCATGGGTTCTAGAACATGAGGACTCGGTAGCTATGGCACATGGGCTTAATTGCCCTGCAGGATGTGGAATCTTCCCAGACCAGGAATCGAACCTGTGTCCCCTGCATTGGTAGTCTGATTTTTAACCCACTGAACCACCAGGGAAGTCCTGTATAAAGTACTTAAAACAGTGACTGACACGTAGTAAGTGCTCAATGTTAGCTATTATTATTGAATGAAAATACCTCATCTTTTGTAAGCCTGAATAAATTTATGTGTCGTGTGTGGTGATAATTCTGCTCATTGACAGACATGTAGTTTGGATTTTTTTCCCAGTAGTATTGATGGTTGGCCTAACCATTCCTATTCTTCACCTTTGGTCCTCCCACCTGCTAACACTTAGAATCAAAATCTGAAATCTGAATACAATTCTAGAGCTTTAGACATATGATGTCCTACAAGTTGCTCTTGTGTTTGTTTACCAGTATTATCATGTATACTACCTAACATTTGGGGCCTGTAAAAAGATGGGAACAGATAATTTGGGGAGAAAAACATCATTTTCTATGCCCATGGGATGTGGAATAGATATGTCACTTTGCACCGAAAGTGTTAATCAGTTTTTGTTAGCAGTGCAATGTAATGAGTGTATTAGCTACAACACCTTCCTTGGCAGCCAGCAGTCCGCTTGTGAAATCTTTTAGGAAACAGAAATCTGGTGAGAAGTATTCCTGAGCAATTGAAATATCTTTGTGATGGTGGGGGGGAGGGGGATTACAAAGAACAGATAAAGTAGAAAAAAATTATCTACCAAAAAGCAATTGTTTCACCACTGAGAGCCATGAAAAAGATGTCCTACCTGTGGGCTAAAGATGTGACAGTGTAATTTTTTAGGGCTGTAAAGTGAATTCTTTTTGCATTTTGATTTTTCACTGAAGTTTGTCACTTAAAGAACTTCAAGGTATATTTCTATTTCATGAAAAATATTTATAAAATTTCTAAGAATGGTGGATTTCTCATTTTATACTATATATTCTAATGTAAGTTATTTTCCACTTCCAGTTAAAATGTATCTTAAAGCACTTATCTTTTTGAGGTTCAAAAAGTCAGCAGAAATAACAAGAAAAATTTATATTTAAGCACAGCACTTCGCACTTAAGAGGTGTTCTGTAAGTTTTTATTGAATAAATTAATACACGCATGAATGAAAAATATTATTCTGAATTTGGACTTCATACTCTGTGATTTGGGCACAGCCTAGCGTTGCTGTATAAAGGCCGTCTGTTCAGCTCCCGTCTCCATGCCCATGTTCCTCTCCTGCCCCACAAACACCCTTTCTGAGTGTTTGATATTGGTCCTTGATTCTATATACATCTGTATAAAATACTTAGTGATGTGTTTTGTGTGTGTATATTTAATTCTGAAATTGTTCATCATACCACACTGCTGTAGAACTTGGCTAGAGAATTCTCCCGTGTGTGTGTGTGTGTGTGTGTGTGTGTGTGTGTGTGTGTGTGTGTGTGTGTGTGTGTGTGTGTGTGTGTGTGTGTGTGTGTGTGTGTGTGTGTGTGTGTGTGTGTGTGTGTGTGTGTGTGTGTTGGGCTGTACATTTAGCTAATTGCTCCTAACTGCAGCATAGTGTTCTGTGGTGTGCATCATTTCCATAGTGATAGATGCCTAGGCTACCACAAACAGTGCTACCAATAAACAGTCTTGTCCATGTCCATTATGGACACATTTGAGAATTTCTTCAGGACGCAGACTCAGGAGTGGTGGTGTGGCATGCGTAATGTCAGGCTGCTGAACGGTTGTATCACTCTACACCCCACAGACACTGTGTTCCCAACCTCCCCAACATGTGGTATTGTCCACATTTCTAATTTTTGCCATTTAATAATGTCTCATTTTAATTTGTATTTTCTACTTACTAGTAAATTTGCGTGTTTCTTCATATTCTAATTAGCTGTTTCCTTTCTGTGAAATGAGCATAATAGATTGAACTTAGTATTTTATTAATGTTTTTAAGCTGGAGGAACTTTTGGTTACACATTGTATTTTGCAAGATGTTAATATATTTTCTTAAACTTCAAAAAGGGAAGAGTGTCTTCCTTATGCTGAATCTTATTGTTTTTCTTCCTGGTTCCAAGAGATGATGAAACAAACCTTTTTCTAAGTATTCAACTTGAAAAGCCATAAAGTATGCTACAATTAAAGCATCTTGCTAATCTGTTCTCATTGTCTTCATGTATACTGAACACTGACAGCAAGTGTTTTTGCCAGAACAGATTTGGTGGAAAAGCACTTCATTGTGTTAGTTAAAGAAAATCACCCCTGGTCAGAAATCAGTGGATGATTATCAAAAAAAATTTAGATCCAGCTGCTTCTCCCTTTACAATCTCCCTAGATGTCAGAAAGCTGAGCAGGAAGCATCATCTCTTTGCCTGGAAAATTCCCTGGACAGAGGAGCCGGGCAGGCTATAGTGCATGGTGCTTAGTTGCTCAGTCATGTCTGACTCTTTGCCACCCCATGAACTGTAGCCCCCGCCAGGCTCCTCTGTCTATGGGATTCTCCAGACAAGAATACTGGAGTGGGTTGCCATGTCCTCCTCCGGTATCGAACCCAGGTCTTCCTAATCGCAGGCAGATTCTTTGACAGCTGAACTACCAGGGAAGCCCTGAGTCAGACACAACTGAGTACATGACACATCTTCTCTAACTTGCCTGTCTCTGAAGAGCTCAACACTTGATTGAGAAGTACTTCTTAGCACTCATTGAATATAAGCTGCTGCTGCTGCTGCTAAGTCACTTCAGTCATGTCTGACTCTGCGAGACCGCATAGACTGCAGCCCACCAGGCTCCCCTGTCCTTGGTATTCTCCAGGCAAGAACACTGGAGTGGGTTGCCATTTCCTTCTCCAGTGAGTGAAAGTGAAAAGTGAAAGTGAAGTCGCTCAGTCGTGTCTGACTCTTAGCGACCCCATGACTGCAGCCCACCAGGCTCCTCCATCCATGGGATTCTCCAGGTAAGAGAACTGGAGTGGGGTGCCATTGCCTTCTCCATGTATGTAAGCAGATAACATTAAAAAAAGAAGAAAAGTACCATATTATACTTCTCATTTTTCTGTGAAACGGTATAGAAAGTATGTATGTGTGCTTAGTCACTTCAGTCGTGTCTGACCTTTTTGACCCTGTGGACTACCAGGCTCCTCTGTCCATGGGATCACCTACTCGATGGACATGAGTTTGAACAAGTTCAGGAGTTGGTAATGGACATGGAAGCCTGGCGTGCAGCAGTCCATGGGGTCACACCCTACTGAACTGAACTGAGGCAAGAATAGTGGAGTGGGTGTTGTGCCGTCCTCTAGGGGATCTTCCCGACCCAGGGATCAAACCTGAGTCTCTTATGTCTCCTGCATTGGCAAGGCGAGTTCTTAACCACTAGTACCACCTGGGCAGAGAAGGCAATGGCACCCCATTCCAGTTCTCTTACCTGGAGAATCCCATGGACGGAGGAGCCTGGTGGGCTGCAGTCATGGGGTCGCTAAGAGTCGGACACGACTGAGCGACTTCACTTTCACTTTTCACTTTCACTCACTGGAGAAGGAAATGGCAACCCACTCCAGTGTTCTTGCCTGGAGAATACCAAGGACAGGGGAGCCTGGTGGGCTGCAGTCTGTGCGGTCTCGCAGAGTCAGACATGACTGAAGTGACTTAGCAGCAGCAGCACCACCTGGGAAGCCCAATAGAAAGTATGAACGTTTTGATTTTTAAAGTGGTATGGATGGAGAAAAGCATATTTCCTAATTGAGATGCCACTTCTTAGGGTCTTAGAGAAAGTTAAGCAGCAGTTTCAGGTTTGCACATGATCTTATTCTTATTCATTTCAGGTCTCAGAAAAGGAGTGACTCTGATTCAAAATGCTCTTTCCTTGTTCCAACAGGTTTCCAGTATTTGTGCTTGCCTTTCTGAGGAAGCAGTACAGTTTTTTAAGTGTTTTCATTTCTGACCAAGATGTGATGCAATCAAATCGTTATGTTGACTTTGGTTTAGCATCTGCCTGACTGAGTGGAAAAGGAATTTTAATTTGTGATGTGATTGACAAAGCCATAAACTGTGAACTTTTCCCAATAACACCATAATATGATAAAAAAAGTTTTTTTTTTCTCCTTGTTCTGTTTTTGCTGATTTTTGTGGTTATGCCTCTTGAGTAAATTTCTATCAGCAAAACATTATTTTCTGCTCTTAATTTTTTTCAAACTAAGCTACACTCTATGCTAAGATATAGAGTTTTCCAAGGGCTTTGATTTTGTTCTTCCTTGAAGATGACTGTTTTTCTTTCACTATTTTTTCACTCAGAAATCTTGTTTGGAAAATTAGATTTTTAGATGTGATTTTAAAATACTCTTTTTAACCTTTTCAAGAATCTTTTAAAATTTAATATTTATCAGTGCTAAGTATGAATAGAGCATAAAAAATATCCTACCTGCTTTTCTTCTCCCCAACATTCTGCCTCTCCCAGAGACCTCCATTTTCTACTCCTCCAGCTGTTCTTTTGGAATTTAATGCTATTTTTTTCTAAACAGTAGCCTTTATTGTTCAGTCACTAAGTCGTGTCCTATTCTTTGTGACCCCATGAACTGCAGCACACTAGGCTTTCCTGTCCTTCCCCATCTCCTGAAGTTTGCTCAGACTCATATCCATTGAGTCGATGATGCTATCTAACCATCTTATCCTCTGCTGCTCCCTTCTTTTCCTGCCCTCAATCTTTCCCAGCATCAAGGTCTTTTCCAGATATTAGGCTGCTATGTTTAAAAATCCGTATGGGCTTTCTGTAGATCCGAACAGCTCTCATCCTGGGATTTACCTTCCTGAAGAGCCTAGGTATTTTCTTCACTTCCTATGTTGGAACTCCGTGTTTCCTGGACCCCATATCTTCCCCCTTCATTGTTTATACCTCAATTAAGCAATTCTTCCAGAAGGTTCCTAAGAAAAGGGTGCCTGAGATGTAAATCTGCATGTATGAAAATGTCTTCATTTTCTCTCACACTTAATTTATTGTTTATCTAGTTCTAGAATTCTAGATTGGAGGATATTTTCTCTGAACTTAAGAAGCATTGCTGTGTTGATTTCTAGCTTCTATTATTGCTGTGAGAAACCCTGTGGTATTCTGATTGTTGATTTTTCCCCCCTCCTTGGTTACTTTCAGGGTCTGATCTTTGTCCCTGATGTTCTGAAATATTATGATAATCTTTGTCACCAAGGCCTTGTTTTCTCTGTTGTACTGGGTACACTGAGAGCCTTTTCAATTTAGAAATAAGGATTTTTTTTTCAGTTTTGGGAGATTTTCTTTAATTCTTAAGTTCTATCCAAATCCTCCCTTTCCTCCCCCCCCCCCCCTCCCCCAGTTTTCTTATTCTTTCTCTCTAAAACTCTTATTATTTGTGTTTGGAACTTGTGGACTGATGAGTCCTTTAATTTTACCATCTTATCTATTTCTTATTTTATTTTTTGGTCTCTGTTTTACTTTCTGGGAGATGTCTTGAACTTCATCTTCAGATTCTTCTAATTAGTTTTATATGTTCTGTCATATTTTTAATTTTCAAGATTTTTTTTCTCAGTGTTGCTTTTTAATAGTTTTCTATTTTTGTTTCATGGATGGAATAGCTCTTCTCTATATTAATTACAGTTTTTAAAGTTTTCTGCAGTTTCCAGTACATCTCTGTTTTCCTTAAAGTACCTTACTTTATCATTTGTTTTGGTCTTTCTTTTAGGGAATTTCCTTAAATGTATGGACCTGGCTGTCTTACTCATATTCCAGAATGAGATGCTGAAAAACTGAAAACTGAATTTGCCTGAGTGGGGGCTTCTAAAAGTTAACTGGTGGTCTTCATTATAAGGTGATTAACCCGGAACCATTTGTGTGTGTGTGTTGGTGGAGGTGGGGGGGTTGTGTGGAGCAGCGGGTCACCTCTAGCAATCCATGTTTGTAGGTGTTTTTCTTTTCTCTTAGCCAGGTTTTTCCCCAGACAGAATGCTTCAATCATTGGCATACATTCCTGCCTACAACATTTGGGGAGCTGAGTGGGAAAAGAGCTGGGGTTATCTGCCTTAAGGAACTCAGTCTTCTTTTAATCCCTGTCTTTTTAGACTGATAGGCCTGTGTCTAGTTGTGCCTAGGTCCAGAGGCTCTTTATTTTGCAGAGAGTAAATTCCTTTCCTCTGACCAGTGGATGCTTGGAGTCAGGGTGGGGACCTTTGGTAGAACTTTCACCTTGTTTTCCTTTATTCAGCCCTGCCTGGTGTCCCCACTTTCAGATCAGTCTGAGCTTCTCTGGTATATAAAGCAAGTTCGCTTTGCTCTGGGCTTCCCCTTAAGATGCTGTTCATTTTGGTTTCTTTGCTGTGCTACATCAAGAAACTTACTAATCTTCTTTTTAGCTTCCAAAAACTTTGTTGTGGTCATTTCCTTTCCTAGTCTTTGTCCTTAGCAATTTTATGTTTTTAATGCCATTTTAGTGGAGTTTGGGAGGTAAATAAAGGTGTTCAACGGATCGTGTTTCAGTGAAGATCCAAATTTATTTCTCTGATGCCCTGTTTCAACACAAAACTTAATAGGCTTATGGTTTATAACCATTGCAAAATTTTGCTACAGTAACAGAATTGTACAGGATATAAATTAATTTGGTCTTTTGCTACCCTAATGAATTAATGCCTAACCTATAGCTTGCTATGAGAGCGTATATGCTTGCTTGGTTGCTTCAGTCGTCTCTGACTCTGCGACCCCATAGACTATAGTCCTCCAGGCTCCTCTGTCCATAGGATTTTCCTGGCAAGAACACTGGAGTGAGTTGCCATGCCCACCTCCAGATGATCATCCTGACCCAGGGATCTAACCCACATCTCCTGCATTGCAGGTGGATTCTTCACCACTGAGCCACCAGGGAAGCTTTGCTATGAAGAGCGACATCTAAATGACTTTGGGAAGTTTGCAGATAGTATAATAGAAATGTAGGTCATAAAGTAACTTCAACATTCCTTTTACAGATGTGGAAACTGAGACCCTGAGAACAGAGATGGCTTACCTATGTTCATTCATCCATCTAAAGCTAGAATTGAGTCTTCTCCAGTGTTCTTTTTTAACATATTTATTTACATACTAATTTATTTGGCTGCACTGTGTCTTAGTTCTGGCATTTAAGATCTTCAGTCTTCATTGTAATGTGTGGGATCTAATTCCTTGACCAAGGATCAAACCAAGGCCATGGAATCTTAGCCACTGGACCACGAGAGAAGTCCTTTCAGTGTTCTTTTCCTTGCCAGTGTGGTTCTGTCTTTTTTCATTAAAGTAGCTGGAAATAGGTGCTCTTTACCATGGTTTATGTCACCCAAATGTCCTGTTAATTTAGTGTCAGCTTTAAGTTGCAGTCATGGACTTTTTTTTTTCCTCTTAAAGTTTGGGGTCTAGTTTTATTGGGGTGAACTTTAAAACTCAAGAAAATTTGTGTCTTACCCCTAAGACACAAAGAATTTATTGTTTTGTTTTGAAGAATTTATATTTACCATTTAAAAGTTTTCTTTTTTCTTCCTACTGTTCCCTTCTCAGTGGCCTCCAAAAGTTCTTTGTGGGGGAGGGCAGAAACTCTTTCCTAATTGTAATTATAGCAGATAAAATTATTTAGAACAAATTAGCACACCTGTTGCAATGTTTCAGTAATAGGAAAAGGAAACATGTTATTAAAATGTCAACTTTATTTGGAGAAATCCTAGAATGCTTTCTTTGCCGAATTTTCAAAATGCAGTTCTTAGTTCTCTTCCAGGACCCCTTCTGCATTTTATCCCATGACGGAACTCTTCTGTCTTATTTTCCTTTCCCTCCTATATTTTGTACTTTGTACACTTTGCCCCAGAACACCACCAAATTCATTTTTGTTGACTAGGATTCTTTGGTGATTTTCATTTCTATGTAGAATTCTTAGGGTCAGAAACCCTACTTTATGCTTTTGAATAAATTCCCTTCTACATATATTTATGGAGTGCCTTCATTGAGGTGTTGGGTTCCTCTGTAGGTGCCAGCATCGCTGGGGTCCATGTTAGGTCTTTGACAGATGCTGACGGTTGGTATAAAATACTCACCTTTTCTCCAGTCACTATTACGAGCTGATTGAAAGAATGGGCTCTGCCCATCCCTCATGTCACGTTGTGCTGTGCTGTGCTAATTCGCTTCAGTTTTGTCCAACTCTTGTGTGACCCCATGGACTGTCACCCATCAGGCTCCTCTGTCCATGGGATTTTCCAGGCAAGCATACTGGAGTGGGTTGCCATTTCCTCCTCCAGGGGATCATCCCAACCCAGGGATCAAACCCATAGCTCGAACCCACGTCTCCAGGCAAGAATACTGGAGTGGGTTGCCATTTCCTCCTCTTGGGGATCATCCCAACCCAGGGATCAAACCCATAGCTCGAACCCATGTCTCCAGGCAAGCATACTGGAGTGGGTTGCCATTTCCTCCTCTTGGGGATCATCCCAACCCAGGGATCAAACCCATAGCTCGAACCCATGTCTCCAGGCAAGCATACTGGAGTGGGTTGCCATTTCCTCCTCCAGGGGATCATCCTGACCGAGGGATCGAACCCATGTCTTGAACCCACGTCTCTTATGTTTCCTGCATTGGCAGGTGGGTTCTTTACCCACTAGTGCCACCTGAGAAGTTACATGTCACATTGGTGACTAACAGTAATAGCTGGGAGTAGAGCAGGGACAGCCTGTTGCTGGAAGCTTAAGGAGTCAAATGTTTCCTCAACTGGAAAGTGACCACACTGAACTAGAAGCCCTCTGAGCTTCCTTACAACCTCCAGATATCAGGATCATAAAGAGGTGCTCCCAGTGAATCAGTGACACCCTTTAAAACAAATGACCCACAACGAAAAATGATGTCTCTTAGGATTGAGTGGAATTGGGTGAACATTGTTCCATGACTGAGCTAAGCTGTTACATACATAATGTGAGGTAACCTAGAACACTTAGAATGATAAAGCATAGTTTTCTTGTTGTTTTTTCTTTTCCTGTCATCCTCTTCTAAAGTTAAATAATGCTCTTTCATTATTATGCTTTGGAAATATATATATATAACTTTTACTTTTTTCAATTTTTTAAAAATTGTGAAACATGAAATACACTTAAACATAGGTGTGTTTTATTAAAGACTAATGTAACAAAAGCTGGGGTAACATCCTACAAGTGTAAAATTCCCTTTGTGATTATTCCTTATGCCCTACTCCAGGTTAACCAGTATCCTACTATCAAGAAATTTAGTAGTTTGATTCTCTTTATTATGTTTAAAATTTCTACATTTGAAAAATAGCTCCATAATGAAAGGCCTTCAGTGCTTTTACAGGTATATTTTATTTTTTACACGAGGTAATACTAGAGAAATAACAGGTAACATTTATTGATCACTTAGCCTCTTGCCATTGATTTTTCTGAACTCTGTACACATTGTAACTCCCCAATAATTGTATGAGATAGATGAGAAAATTGAGTCTTGGAGCTAGGAACTGGGTCCCACTGGGATTCTAATCTGGCCAGTCTGACTCCTAAATCTGCTCTCGTAGCCACTATACCTAATCAAGGTATTGTCTTATAATTTGATGCAATTTTATATTTTTAACACCTGCATCTATGTCTTTTGTGTCTTTGAATACTCTAAGCAGACCACAGAGTAACCATCAAGTTCTGTGCTGTTTCTGCTAAAACAAAGGAGTTGGAAAGCTCTGTAGGCTTTAATCTTATCCCAGTGTCTTAACTTCTCATTGCTTGACACAGATATATAGTCCATCAATTTATTTAACCATATTATATCTTTACATTGTCCATTTCAGAGCACTTCTAAAATGTTTATTTTATAAATATTATTTTTTATGGAAATTTCCAGGGAAAACCCATAATCTCACATTTGTAGTGTAGTGAATAGTGATAGTTTGAGAACTAAGATCATGGCATCTGGTCCCATCCCATCATGGCAAATAGATGGGGAAACAATGAAAGCAGGGACAAAATTTCACCTAAACCTCATGTTCTTTGCCACTCATGTGGAATTACTGGCAACTTTAAGCAATTATCATGGGCCTGTGCTTAGTAGCTTAGCTGACTCTTTGCAACCCCATGGACTGTAGCCCACCAGGCTCCTCTGTCCATGGGATTTTCCAGGCAAGAATACCGAAGTGGGTTGCCCTGCCCTCCTCCAGGGGATCTTCCCAACTCAGGGATCGAACCCAGGTCTCCTGCATTGCAGGCGGATTCTTTACTGTCTGAGCCGCCAGGGAAGCCCAAGAATACTGGAGTGGGTAGCCTGTCCCTTCTCCCGGGGAACTTCCGACCCAGGAGTCAAAGTGGGGTCTCCTGCTTTGCAGACGAATTCTTTACCAACTGAGCTTCCCTGCGAAGCGCTGCTCTTTTCTTGCTATAAGATATTGGACTAGTCATCTAATCACCAATTTGAGTATCCATTTCTCATCTGTAAAATGCCACTGACACCTACCTCATTGTGAGAATTAACTAAGCAAATAATGTGGTCCCCCCCGACACACGCACACAGCATGGTATCTAGTAAAAGTATGATGTTTTTACAAGTGTTCTCTTCCCATTATACATTGCTGTTCTATGCTGACAAAATTGTTGTATAGTATTTATGAAATGTGCTTGGTAATGACCAAACTAATGCTTTAAAAATGGCTTCTATTAATGCTGGCTGACTGAACTCTACCAATTAATAATATCTATCCTATGTGGAGATTATTAAAAAAACAGGGTTATATTTAAGCACAGTGATGAAATAGCAACTCCGGCATATGCTGTGTAGAAGGTGTCTTTTGTGGCTGACGCTGCTGCTCTACAAACTAAGTGGGTTTTGGTATTGCTTTTGTTTTCATATATGTATCTTACATAATTGAGGATGCACATTATGCTGTTGCTTAAGTCATTTTATTTTTTGGTGAAAAGGATTTCCCAATCTGGCTAAGGTTGTATGTTTTTTATTTCTTATCAAATACTTAATTAAGGCCAGAATGTCATTTAACTAAAATGAAGACCTGGATACCAAATACACTTTAAAATTCTTGAGCTCTGCATGAGTGACCAAACTCTTTTATCCTAGCATGCCCCCAAGTCCCTGGAACATTTGCATATCTGTGCCTCCTCTCACCAGAGTAGTGATCTAAAGCCTCTGCTTTCCTTGGTGGGAGGGGAAGAGAAGCCCACTCATGGGCAGCTCTCATCAGTTTACCGTGCACTTACACATGCATTTCCTTATTTGATCTTCACAGCAGTCTTGGAAAGGAGCAGAGCTGATATTATATCCATTAACAAGTGAGGACATAGGGGTCCCAAGATGTTCGTGAGTTGCCCAAGCTCACATTGCTAATAAGTGGATAACATGAGGCTTAAACCCAAGTCTTCTGATTCTAAATCTAAGGCTTTCTCACTCTCCCATGTTCTTATTCCTATTATAAATTAACAGATCCATTTAGTATCTTATCAGATATGAATGTCAATCAATAAGGCAGGTGGATTTCTAAAACCTTTTTGATTCTAACCACCACACAGGCATTTAGGGAAGAAAAATTTTAATGTGGCGCTTGCTAATCTTTCAATCTGAGACTCTGAATCTCTTGTACACCATATTGATCCCAAATTGTTTTTATTTAAGAAGGGTGAAACAACATGAAATGTTTTGTTCTAACACAGAAATGTATCCATGGAAAGATGATAAAGTTTGCAGTGGTAAATACCATGTGAAAATTTTAATTGAAAGTATGAATACTTTATTAATGTTAACAAGGTATTGCCAAGATGTCCCTGGTGGTCCAGTGATGGGACTTTGCTTTTCAATGCCAGGGGTGCAGGTTCCATCTCTGGTCAGGGTTCGAGGATCCCACATGCCTTGTGGCCAATGGACCAAAACATAGAACAGAAACAATGCTTTAACAAATTGAACAGGGACTTTGAAAATGGTCCACATTAAAAAAAAATCTTAAAGAAAAGTACTGCGTAAGAAGTAAAATTTGAGATAAACCTTCATTTTAAAACGGGGCAGCAGTGTGGGGCGGGGGGGAATTCTGTATATAAGATTCATTTTGTAAATGAACTTAGATTTTACCACCCAGATTATTCTACATTAAGGTCAAAGAGTGTAAATGTGCTCCCAGCACCCTTTGCATTTCACATAAAATCATAAATCTGTCTGTTTTGCGTTTCTGTTCAGAGATTCTGAATTTGAACTTAAATTATCATGCAGGGCCATTAATGGGTAAAGTGAAAGTGAAAGTTAATATCGCTCAGTTGTGTCAGACTCTTTGTGACCCCATGGACTATGTAGTCCATGGAATTCTCCAGGCCAGAATACTGGAGTGGGTAACCTTTCCCTTCTCCAGGGGATATTCCCAACCCAGGAATCGAACTGTGTCTCCTGCATTGCAGGCGGATTCTTTACCAACTGAGCTATCAGGGAAGCCCAATGGGTAAAATCCATGGCAAACTAATAACTTAGAACAGTAAAGTCAGCAGATCTTGAGCCCTTGTTCATGCGATCCATACTGTGCAATGTTTTATGTTTCTTTGAATGAAACTGGGAATCACATAGCTCTTCAGTGGCAGAGTGTGGACTGAAGCCCAGGCTCCCTGATACCTAATCTCTCTGTCTCTTCCCAACAGTCTGTACTGGGCTTCCTAACTTAGCAGCCAAGAGAGATTTAATTGTGCAGTTCTTAAATTTTATATGAGGTCTCTTTATTTAGTTATGAAAAGTGAAAGTGAAGTCGCTCAGTCGTCTCTGACTCTTTGCGACCCCGTGGACTGTAGCTTACCAGGATCCTCAGTCCATGGGATTTTCCAGGCAAGAATACTGGAGTGGGTTGCCATTTCCTTCTCCAGGGGATCTTCCCGACCCAGGAATCGAACCTGGGTCTCCCGCATAAAGGCAGATGATTTACTGTCTGAGCTACCAGAGAAGCCCTTATTTAGTTGTAGATGCATGTAAAACTTTTCCTTATCTAGTTGTGTGAGTTTCCTCTGCCTTTGTATCTTCCAAGTCTTTTGGCCTCTTTTTACTTTAGTTGGATATGACTGAACATTCATGACTTAAAAATATGTCATTCATAGACTTTGTACCCAATTACAGAGAAAACATCAAACTCAGGTTCTGAGCCATTGGTTCTTTGGCTCAGACATGAGACTGCGTTTTCATTCCAAAGCAATCAGCATTGATGTAGCTTCCTGGATTATCATACCTTCTTTGTACTCTCAGGATTGTCTTGAGGCATCTCAGATGTGTGTGTGGAAGCATTTGAAAACCATAACAATATGTTACATGCTTGCATTCATGCATGAGTCTTCTGATTAATTGTATACTTGAGACTTTTTGTCATAAGACATTTTGCTACCTGAGCTCATAAGTTGGAATAGACCAAAAATGGAATAGACTGGGAAAACACTTAAATCCAGCAAAGTCTTGCAGATAAGGAGTGAATGGGTGGTGGGAAATAAGCCACCATGGAAATAACAGATGAACTTGAAAATTTTTTCTCAGTTTAATAACCAGTCTCTTCATTCTTTCATCAGTATTTACTGAGCACCTAATGAGCACTAGGACACCACTGATGTCCACAATTAGTAAAATAAGATGCTACTGCTGTCCTCCAGGAGGTTAATAAATGTAAAACTATGAAATATGTAATAAAACATTTTGAGGCATATAAATGTAAAACTGTATTTTAATTATGTATAAATTATATAGTTTAGATAACTTTAATTACCTAAAATATGAATCTGTTCTACTTGGTAAACCATCTGAACATCCCCTACATTAATATTAGAGCACCCTTAAAGAAGACACATTGCTGTTGTCACCTTGATGTTAGTCCCTGGTACCCGGTATCTCTTAATAGTAGAAACCTGGGTTGGAATCCTAGCTCTGCCACTTTTTAACAGTTGAACTTATTTGTACCTTGGTTTCTTTCTTGAAAATTTTTTTCATTGCATTTTTATTATTTATTTATTTATTTTTGGTTATACTGGGTCTTCATTGCTGTGCACGGGCTTTCTCTAGTTGCAGCAAGCAAGGGCTACTTTCTAGTTGTGGTACGCAGGCTTCTCTTTGTGGTGGCTTCTCTTGTTGCAGAGCATGGGCTCTAGGGCTCACAGGCTTCAGTAGTTGCGGCACACGGGCTTAGGAGTTGTAGTTCCTGGACTCTCAAGCACAGGCTCAGTAGTTGTGGCACATGGGCTTAGTGGCTCCATTGCATATGGAATCTTCCCAGACCAGGGATCGAACCCATGCCCTCTGCATTGGCAGGCAGATTCTTAACCACTGGACCACCAGGAAAGTTCTGAATCTCAGTTTCAATGTCTGTGAAATGTGAATAAAGATAATACCTACCTCACAGTTATTGTGAGGACTGACTGAGTTAATATTGGGTTGGCCAAAAAGCTCACTTGGATTTTTACATAACATTTTATAGAAAAGCCCGAACAAAACTTTTGGCCAACCCACTATGTTAGAGTGCTTAGTTGAGTGTCTGGTACACTTTAAAGGCTATAGAAGAAGGATCCTCGGCAGCTATCATCATCATCATTATTGTTATTGTTTGGCAGGATAAAAGTAAGTTGAGTAAAGTTCTCAAGAAAGGATTTTCTCCTCAACCCCTGAAAATTACTGTAAATGTAGCAAGATAAAGGAAGGAAACTAAACTTTTCTTAGTCATCAGCTATGTGGTAGGCTAGGCTTCCCAGGTGGCTTAGTTGTAAAGAATCTGTCTGTCAATGCAGGAGATGTGGGTTCACATCTCTGGGTTGGGAAGATCCCCTGAAGAAGGAAATGGCAACCCACTCTGGTGTTCTTGCCTGGAGAATCCCACGAACAGAGGAGCCTGGTGGGCTACAGTCCGTGGGGTCACAAAGAGTCGGACTCGACGTAGCGACTAAGCAACAACAATGTGCCAGGCAGCTTGCTAGGATTTTACCTGCATTTTTGTTTAATCCTTATGCCGGTGCTCTGACACAGATGAGAAAACAAGCTTAGAGAAATTAAATTGCTTGCGTAAGGTCTGGCACGGCCACTGTGATGATAACTGGTCTCTGTTACTCTGCATCCTATACTCTTCTTGCCTTGCACATGCCACAAAGCCTGAGAGTTCAGCAGGTTTCACTTATAATAGGTACAATTGGAATTTGCTTGTTTGGGAGTTTATCTCTAATAACAGAGACTTGAAAACTGGAAAATTATAATGGAATTGAAGAATTAACTTCAAACTATTAATAAGACTACCCTCATTCAAATATTTTCCATTTAGGTCCCATTTATATTGTTTATACTACTGTAATATAGTTTTGAATGGGGGGGGGTGGAAATTCAGATATATAGAACAAATCACTGCAATAGGACCTAACAGTTTTCAAGATCACCATCATAAGTATTGAAGTCACTGCTCGACAAATTAATAGCTATTTCCATAACTTGGATTTAAGAGTAATTAAGTTAAGTTTTAATCATTTGCTGTTTTTATATTAAAAGTAGGGTTGAAAATTTGGACATGAAAGAGGGAAATTTTATGAGGAATTCCCTGGTGGTCCAGTGGTTAGGACCCTGTGCTTTCACCACCAAGGGTGTGGGTTCAGTCTCTGGTTGGGAAACTAAGATCCCACAAGTGGCACGGTGTGTCCCTCCCCCCAGCTAAAGCAACAAGGGAAAGTGTATAGTTGTAAAACCCCCATCCATACAGTGTCAGCTTAGCTTCCTGAGTAAGATTGCCTCAAACCCCCAACCTAGAATGTGTGCAAATTGTAAGCTCTTCTCTTCCTAAAAATATTTGTGCATTTCCTGGATTTTACCATCATGCAATTGCTTCTGCCTCCTGGGCCCCTGTTTTTCTTGTCTTGTGCCTCTGACACACAGCATGATGTCCTCAGATGCGATACTGGGCTCCTTCTCTGATTCTCAGAAAGGCCCTGTCCATACAGGGCATTTGTGTTTTTAGTACACCTAACTGAAGAAAGGAGGTAAAACAGAGGTGGGTGAGCCCTATATTGCATTCATGCAACTTCCCATTAAGGCATCCTTGTTCTGAAAATGTTCCAGACCTCCCTTGACTAGAGAACTTCACTTCCCCCTCTATCCCAGCTTCATTCTGCTATACTATTCTTTTCTAATCTTCCTGTCCCTCTCATCATCCTTCTGTTTGTTCCTTTCAGAGATAAAACAACAAGTTCTCCTCATCTAATGTAAAGCAGTTCCCCTTTCTTGACCATCATTCTGGGATCTTGACAGCCATTCTGCAGGGAACCATCAACCCCAAGGGGACTGGACCTGAGTGGTGGGAGACCCTATGGAGGGAACATATTTTCACAAAGAGAGTGTCTTTTTTTTTTTCCTCTCATTTCTTTTTTTTTTTTTTGAGAGTGTCTTCTAAGAGGAATTCTTGTGTTAGCTATTAGGATGGCAAAATAGAGAACTTTTCATCTTGTTACATGGTGGCAGACAGTGATTTAATCTCAAGCTTATTGAATCCTGTGTCCTGAATACAGTGTCAGAAACCTAAAAAGTGTTTGTGCACGTAATGTGTCCAAATTCTAGACGACTTAGACTAATACAGTGTTCTTGTGCATAGAATGTATGCTGCTTCCCTAAAAGTCATGAACCCACCTAGCACAAAGACGTCACCTCTTGGCATCTGGCATCATTACCTGTTTCACTTACACAAAAAGAATTTGGGTTTTTGAAACACAATCATTTTTGTTGCCATGAATTTGTTTTGGTTTTTCTGACAGTTTCAAGTTATATGCCAAGGCAGTGTGTAATCTTTAAAACCTAAAATAAACACAGAAGTGCGTCTTTTCAGGAAGTAAACCTTTCATACTTCCATCAGTCTATTCATAGATGACTTAATGTTTGATTGCTCTTAGCTGAAAAAAAAATTACAGCTTTTTCCCCCACTCTTTTACCTTGATTTTGAGGACTTATGGGGAGTTCACTAAACTGTATTGTAATATACTGATCCTGTTTTTGAATTTATAAATAAAATTCATGAAATTGCTTTTCTCTTGCTATATAGCAGCCTGACCTTACAGATTTTTCCCCCCTGTAGGTAATAGAGACGAGGAAACCTAACCAATGACTGTGGAGTAATATGGAAGAAGATGGGAAAAACTTGTTTAATGGGTAAGAAACAAAGCGGTAATAAAAAGTTGTTCATGAAGACTGTTCACAATAGCATTCTGTAATACTAGGCTTCCGTAGGTGGCCAGGACTGGTGTCCTGTTGGGGTGACTGCTCAGTCACTGTCTTTGTCTTATCACCTCCTTTCTTTCGTCACCTCTTTCTTCTTACCCTTGTGACTTTCTAAATGCTATGAATTAACTTAAGAGGAGACACAGCTATGTTTGAAAATGAACGCAGGACCTGGAGACCAGCCCCCATGGTAAAACAGTCCTCGGGTAGGTCGTGAAGCTTACTGTTGGTGGGATAGAGACTGTATCTGTCATGACCTGTCAAGAGTGTTAGCAGCCCCTTCCGCGCTCCAAATACTGCCAGCTGCCGTGATGTTAGGTTCACCCTGGGGATCCGTTCTTTAGCCAAGTGCAGATTGTGTGTCAGGTGGTAATCAAATAGAATTCCACGGAAAATCCAATAAAAAGGTGTTACTAAATTTATGATATCAAAATTTTAAATTATACAAGTCCATACATGCTTATTGTCAATAATTCAAACACTACAAATAACAAAAACATTCT
Source organism: Cervus canadensis (assembly GCF_019320065.1). Classification (NCBI taxonomy): domain Eukaryota; kingdom Metazoa; phylum Chordata; class Mammalia; order Artiodactyla; family Cervidae; genus Cervus; species Cervus canadensis. The sequence goes on along the minus strand of NC_057413.1, from coordinate 46,982,840 downwards.
GTCAGAATCTTAGCCACTCCCCCCACCCTGCCCCAGATATGTAAGTGCATGATGTGTCTTTTTCTTTGCCTACTGGTTAAAAACTTGGGCTTAGGAACCAGACCGTTTTTGACTAGCCATTATTAGCTTGACATTTAGGCAGGTTAATTTCTCTGTGCCTCAGTTCCTTGGTTATAAGTGGGAACAATAAAATGCCTATCTCATAGTGATGTTGAAGATTAATTAGTTAATCTATATAAAAAAAACTTGGAATAATGCCCAAAACATAGTGAGTGTTCAGTAAATGTTAGTTATAGTTTTCTTATGTATCCTAGTTAGCATTTTTATGTACCAGCCTTCCATAGATGAATCTTCTGATACACTGTGAGAGGTAAACCTTCTTGGATAAAGTCAACCCTGATGTCAAGGATTTTTAAATTTTTTCATGAATGTTGTCTCTTTTGGCTTCAAGCTTCATTTTTCTCAGAGTGGGCCACAAGACTGTGTGTGAGAACAGTTATACACCCTCATCTCTTACTACATGTCAGGTGGTGTAAATAGTGCTTACAGGTATGTATGAACTGACAAGCATCTTCGGACTGTGATAGTTTTATCTTGCCCATAAAAGTATCTGTGTCAAAAAGGATGCACAGTTCTCTTGTTTCTAGATAGCTGTGTTACATTTTCTGTTAAGATTCCTTTAATCTATTTTGAAGGACAAGTCTTCTTGAGTTTTCTTTTCTCCTTGTTTCACAGAATCACAATAGTTTTGAAAATGTCTGGTATCTTTTCCATGGCTAGTCAGCACTTCCTTAGGTGATTCAGGCAGCTACTTATTTTAAGAGAGAAGGACACCAAAACAGTCATTTCTTTTTAATATTTCCCTTTTGTATTGTTCCAGGGCTCTATTAGATTATAATGGACAATTTTTTTCTGTTGTGACTATTTTAGAAGACAAATATATAAAAACAGAGGTTGACATTCACTGAGTATTTATTCTGTGTCAGGCACCATTTTAAGTGCTTTGCTCATTTATTCATTAGTGAATTTAATCCTGTCATCCACTTATGAGGCAGATGCTGTTATTATCTTCATTTTAAAAGCTGAGAAAAATGAGGCATCGATTAACTTGCTTAAAGTCACATCACAAGTGGCAGCTTCAGGATTCAAACCCAGGTCCTCCACTCTGGAGCCTGTGCTGTTGACCATTGGGGTACTGGCCTAGTTTTTAATCAACTTAGAAGGTTTACTAAGGTGCACGTGGATTTAAATAAGATAATAAAGTCAAATACCACCTGACCAATAACCATAATACCATAACCAATCTGTTTCTGCTTGCTTGTGGGGAAGAAAATTTAAAATCATGCTTCTTCTTAAAGTTTGGGAAAAATAATGGTGTGAGATGATGTGAGATTCATAAATAATTACTTTTTTCTTGACCATACTTAAATGAATACAACTGTTTTACTTCTTCATGAATTGTTTGTAGTAGATAGAAATCACCTGAATCTAGCTAAGGAATGGTACATGTTAAGAAGTGAGTTGATTTGTAGATTACTATTTAATTGCTGTTCATGGAAACATGCAGACAGAAAGATTGAACTGTGCAGCAGTTTGGAACTGATTGGTAATTAGAAATTGTTCTTTTGTCCTGTTAAATAATATTTGACTGACAGTCATCAGGAAGTTGTTGAAGAGAAGAAAAGGCAGGAGAAAAAGCAACTTATGGGTCTCATAATTAGAGTGTCACTTATAAGTGATGGTCTAAAAAGTAAATGTACATGGGCAGTTGACATTTATATAGGAACTGGAAGGAGTTAGAGTCCGTGGTTTTTGGGTTTTGTTTTGTTTTGTCAGAAAGAAATACTGGCTTTTCTTTTCTTCAAATAACAATTTCATTTCCTGTTGAAATATGATAAAGTACAAAGAGTAAGCAACATTTAAAGTAACACAAGCACACTTGAAATATTTCGGCTTTCCTGTAAAGTGTGGCTACAAGCAGTGATGCTTTCCCCCTCCATCTTTTTGAACTCTCTTTCCTTGTTTGAGAGTCTCTTCTGAATGTTCATCACAGTGCCGGCTCTTAGCGTACTCTTTACCACACTTAGATACTCTTTACCACAGTGTCTTAAAGGGTGGCCCAGGAGCCCCTGAAACTCTTTTGGGAGTCAAAGCTATTTTCATAACAGTATTAAAACATACTTGCATAGGAGTGCAGTGGAGTTTCCCAAAGACAACATGCTGTACAAAGAATGGAGGGAAGAGAGAGGGAGTGTGGGACCTACATGAACACTCTGCTATATTTAAAATGGATAGCCAGCAAGGACCTACTGTACCACACAGGGAACTCTGCTCAGCGTTATGTGGCAGCCTGGATGGGAGGGGAGTTTAGGGGAGAATGGATACATGTATGTGTGTGGCTGAGTCCCTTTGCTGTGTACCTAAAACTACTACGACACTGTTAACTGGCTGTACTCCAATATAAAACAGAAAGTTTAAAAATAAATAAACACATTTCCTCTTCTCGGAAAGAAAGAAAGAAAAAAAGAAATAGCGGAATCCAGCTGTCTTACTTATTCCAGGCATTTAAAAGATTTGTAAAAATGTAACATACAACCACTTTTCTCACTAGATATATAATGATAATTACTGAGGTTTATTTCTACATTAGCATATTACAATGACCCCAACATAGGCAAGAAAGTCATGGCGCTCTCTCCAGTGACTGGGCGGACTGTGCCTGCCCACAGCACCCCTATGCAGATTCTAGTGACATTCCAATTGAGTGCAGCTGTGTCCCCCAGGTTAGAAAAGTTAAAGTTCTGTTCCTTTTTCGTAATTGTGCTAGAGGGTATGATTGAGATTATCAGGATCTGTGGAAACCTGCACTTAAAGGAAAAAGGAGGGTTTGGTTTTAAGAAAGCACACCATCCAACCTTGCCAATGACCCCACTGATATATCCCAGATTCCGAATGTTATTTTATTTGTTGTTCCCAACTTTGGGAGGACCAGAAGGCCTTCCTGGACAGCCTTTTATTTTTCAGTATTAATTGAGCATCTGTGATGTCTCAGTCTTGTTCTAGGGCTGGAAATGTCAGTGAACAACAACAGCAAAAAAACCCCTCTGCCCTCATGGGGCTTCCATCTCAGCCTTTGAGTCTTTTGCTGTAGTGACAGCTCCCTCTTCAGGGCAGTCTGGGTTCATGGCAGTGTAGCTACTGTGGATCTTGAACACTGCTGTTTCTCTCTGGCTAAGAACTGAGAATAAAGTGGGAACTGCTTGACATTTTGAAATTTTTTTTTTTTAAGGCACCAAACAGTTTGGGATTTTTCAATTCTTATCTAGAACCCCAATATAACAATAAAAGTGGGCCTATCCAGTCACCCGTATTGTGGTTGTTTTAATCTTATCTTGTTTTCAAAGTTAGCACCACTTTTGTCAAGAAGTGTAACTTTTTAAAAAATTCAGTACCAACTGATGTTAAATTTATTCTGATTGTTTTTTATTTGTTGAAGAAAAAATGTTCAGATATGTGTGAGATTTTCATTGCCTGGTGAGTTGCTCCCAAGACCCTATAATTTGTTTAATAGACTTTTATACAGAAGGAGACTACTTGGCTCATTAGATGGAATCACTTAATAATGACTGTAAGGTTAACTAATGTGGCCATCAGACTCCTGCTCAGCATTTGGATGTCTCTTGTATCACTCACAACTTCAGCCATTTCTGAACGCACACGACTGGGAATACTATTAGAATATTAATGGAAAAAGAAGCTGACATGCAAAATGTGAATGGCCAAAAGTCATCTCTAAAGATTATTTTAACCTTTTTAATTTCCAGGAGTTCTGCATCAAACTTGGCCTTCCAACTTAAGAAATTCTCAATTATATCAGGAATGCCATGAAATAATTGCTTTCCAGCTGCTTCTGCTTCTTTTTGTTGCTTTTCTTCTCTTATAGTTTTAATTTGACCTGCCCTTTCACTTAATTTTTCCTGCATAGCTGTCACTAAAGTAAAGAGCATCACCATACCAGCGCTTTCTTCTTGCCTGCAATGCAGATAATTTAATGTCTGTGACACCATTATCTTCTAGGTTTACCTGGGAGAGTATTCCCCAGAGGGGCACTTCATCCGGGTACTTCTCAGTGTATATAGACTTGAGGATAGTCTGGACAGTTTCATCACTTTCTTTGGCCTCAGATGCCACAGTAATGGTGAAGCTGGGTAGATTTTCCTGGGTAGCAGGACCTTGCCAAGTGAAGCACTACTGAAAGAGACTGTGGTCTCAGGAGAGTCCATTCATATTCTGGAAGACTGTTTGTTAGGGGGAGTTGAACTAATGTATAATCAAGCTATGAAGGAGTTATGGTAGATTGCATGGCTCCTTGCCATCATCTGTCCTGGGAACCCTTGATCATGCCCGTGAATTGCCTAGACATCCTGTCTGCTGTGGCATTGGCTAAGTGGGCTCAGATGCAAAGATCCAGGCTGCGAGGCCTGTGGCCCAAAGCCAGGCCAGGAGCAACACCCGACACTGGCCTCCACCGCCTCCCTTGGCAACCTTCTAAAAGAAGAAGGTAACTTCTGAATCCATGCCTTCTTCACTTACTGCCTGATCTGTGTGTAACGCTCCCTTCTACTTTCTTTCCTTTGGAAGTCCCTCAGACCCATCTTGCCGAGGAAAGCTTTGTTTACAGGCCCCTGAATGACCATGCTTGTTCTTCCCCAGTATTCTATAGACTATAATAGCCAGAAGGGAACAACCACAAGGTCAGTTAATGAAACAAACAATATAAACAGGTTCATATATAGTAAAATAGAACTGTATAAGTAGCTCTAAAAAGCAAGTGGCTTCTGTTCTGTAGATCAGCATTTCTCAAACTTATGACATGTGTATACCACTGCATGATTTTTACCACAGTCCGGTAACATCTGTTGAGTTAACTTAATGTTTTTCTGTAAACCAGATTACTTTTTTTTTTTTAAACCTAAAAGCCTACTTCCTCACCCTAAAAAAGATACCTACGGAGTTATGGATTTTCTATTATTTTATAAGACACATAACCATATTTGACTACTGCATTTAAAAATACTTGCCTCTGGGGAGTTCCATTTCTGAATAAGACAAAGTAAGCACACTCTGCCTAGTGTCTCCTGCTGAATGCAGCTAAAATCCTGGATAGAACTCATGGACCAGCGATTTAAGGACTCTGAGAAGTCAGTAGTAGCAGGTGGGTTAGAAAAGACCAGGATTTGAAGTACAGCCGTGAATATGCCCTGGCCTGGACAGAGTGCAGCCCACACCTGGAAGTGGGCATCAGGCGTGGAAAGAGAGCTCCAGGAGAAGCCCTCCGATCTTGACTTGATGGGGAAGGAGGCCTCTGACACTCAGAGAAAGAGGTGTAGACACGTCCTCCTTTAAGAAAGCCTCCCGCCCTTCTCCCAGGCCCCGGCCGCCAGGCAGTCCTGTGGCGTCCATGCTGGCAGTGACAGCAGCAGGGCCCACAGCGGCCTGGGAGTCTTAAGGGAGGGGAGCCTTCCCCTCCAGTCACTGTTGCTATTCAGTCACCAAGTTGTGTCTGACACTTTGAGACCCCATGAGCTGCAGCACGCCAGGCCTCCCTCCTTCACTATCTCCTTGAGTCCCCTCCAGTTAGAGAAGCGATAGTCCTAAAAAGGACCCCTCAGTTTTTTTTCTTTCTCTTTGTCTTCCTGCTCCCTAGCCCTCAAAATATGTGACAGAACAAGATAACAAAGGCCTTGGCTTTCTGGCTGGAAGACAGAAAGGAACTGAAAGATACCTGGGAAGACAGTGGAGAAGGAGGAGCTCAGGAAACCAAGCCTGTAGAGTTATCTGTGAACTCCCGGGTCCCCTCCTCAACAGCACATTGCATGAATCTGGTCCTGAAGAGCACACAAAAACTATTAGAATTGATTATGTGATAAATATCTGCCCAGAGTCTAGGCTGGCCACTGGCTAGCACTCATGCCAGACGATCCTAATATCTCTGCGTAGGCTTTCAATGAGGAACTGATATTTAACTATTTATTTATAATTAAAAAAATAATTTTATTTATTTATATATGGCTGTGCTGGGTCTTGTTGCTGCGAGGCTTCTTCTCATTGCTGTGGCTTCTCTTGTTGCAGAGCACAGGCTCTGGGACGTGCGGGCTTCTGTAGTTGCGGCTCCCATCCTCTGGCGCACAGGCTCAATAGAAGAACTGATATTTAGACCATACCTCACAGAAGGGTTGATTGGGACTTGTGATCTGAATCCAACCAGGTTGATTACTTACTAAAGCAAATATCAACATTTTCCTTAGGATTTAAGCAAGACTCAATCTCAATATTCAAAATGTCCAAGATACAATACAAAATTATTCAACCTGCATGTGGATTATGCCCTTCCCCTTCAGTTTGATTGACAAAGCTAGGCCACATGCCCACTGCTAGACTTGTGACCACTGCCCATGCACAAACTGGCCTCAGCCAGGACCCATCCCTGGAGCTAGTGCTGAAGTCAGCTTCTGCTGAAGCACATGGCCCTGTGGAGGAAGAGTGGCTACTCCAGGTGCAAGCAAACAAAGACCAACTCCTACTTTTAGACTTCATTAGAGCTTATCAAACTTCCTTCTCAGATTTTAAGGGACTTTTCTATAATAAGGTACAGAGAGGAGTAAGAAGAGATGATCTATCATAGGACTAATTACAAATTTTATTAAGCCCTTTATATAGTTTTCCCTTTGTGTATGATTCTATTTTTATTTTTTAGCAGATGGGTGAACATGCCTCGAGGCTAACCATCACTTTAGCTGTGAGGTAAATAACCAGTTGAAGAATACAGATGTAATGAGCTACACCTTAGCCTTTGTAGCTGAAGATGACTGACCAATAATTACCACCTAGCCAGCGGGTCCCCACCAGCTTCCCAGGCTGGTCCGTGATTTGCAGCTGTGCGGAGTTTGGCATAGTGTGCACCTGCCATCCTCTCTTCAGAAAGAAATACTCCAGGTGCTCGTCGATGCTCCCTAGGTTTATCAGCCGCTGTGATTTCTCTTGAGTCCCCAGTGGTGCTGTATCATTTGAAGTTTTGCTTTAGTGTGTCTTCAAAGTGTTTCCTTTCCGTATTCTGCTTGAGTTATCTGTGCAGCTCATCACACAGCAGCTACTTGAGAATGCAAAGCAGAGCATCTCAGAGAGCATACTTGAGAGAGAGGCTCCTGAAAGTGGTGAAGTTGATTAATATTACATATTCTTAAAGCCTTAAATGTGTCAGATTTCGAATTGGGCAAGCGTTTTTCATCTGAAAAATATCTAGGAGAAGGTAGTTTTAAATTGTAAACAAACCTGCCTCATTAAATTGGCAGGGTCAGATTGTGAGGGACTAAGTTGGATTCTACTTGAAGAGGTGTGCAGTAATGTGATTTATAATATATATATATATTGACCATGCATATGACCAAAGTATGTTTCTCATGTATATTTGGTCTTTGTGCATAGTTCCTGGCTCACAGCTCCAAATCCCCATGGGATTTCCTAAGTGTTGCGTGATGGAGGTGTATTTTGCTATGTTAATGAAATGACTTTTGAAAAGCACTTAAGGACAGGGTCTGGTTGCCCACAGAACCACCTGTGTGATTAGAGAGTGGGAACTTTTCATTTCACCACCTGACCTCTGCAGTGGGGAGAGGGGTGGAGATTGAATCAGTCCCCAGTGCTCAGTGTTTTAAGAAATCATGCCTATGTAATAAAGCCACCATAAAAACCTAAAAGGTTTGGGTTCAAAGAGCTTCCATGCTGGGAAACCAGAATGTTTCCATGTGCCACTGTGCTGAGCCCTGAGTTCCATGAGAACAGAAGTCCCTTTAGGACTTCGCCCTTTGTATCTCTTCATCTAGTTGTTGATTCATATCCTTTATGATAAACTGGTAATACAGTAAGTAAACAGAGATTCCTAACTTCTGTGAGCCGTTCTAGCAAATTCATCAAACCCAAAGAGGGAGTCATGGGAACCTCTAATTAATAGCCAGTTGGTCAGAACAACAGGTCACAAATTGGGGTTTCAATTGGTGTCTGAAGCAGAGATGGTTTTGTAGGACTGAACCCTTTACCTGTGGAATCTGATTCCATCTCTGGGCAGATAGTGTCAGAATTCAGATGAATTCTCAGACATGCTGATGGCGTCCAGGAATTAATTGCTTGTTGGTGTGGGGAAGCCTACACACACCACACAGACACACACAGACACACACACCCTTGAACTGAGTCTAGGAACCTAATGTAAGCTGACTGAGAAGAGCCCGGAGTAAGAATTTGCCCCCAGATACCTGTACATTACCTTTGTATTATTGGACCAATGGGAAGAGGAGTTTGTGTGGGTAGTGGAAGGATTTCAGCAGACAGCATAATCCTAGTCATAATCCTCCCTTCGCTGGCAGTGCCAGTTTATGATGTGGAGCAAGTTACAGGGTCATTTTATATACTGACAGTCATTTCTTGAGCTCTGACTGTGTGCCGGACATTGCTGTAAGCATTTTACAGATGTTAACTCATTTAATTCTCACAACAACCCTATGAAGTATAAACTGTTATTGTCTCCATGTTACAGAGAAGGAAACTGAGGCCCAGAAAGATTATTTTCCCAAGGTCATGTATAACTAATAATGATAGAGCTAGAACTCCAACCCCAGCAGTTTGGCTTTGAACATTTAAGTGCTATGCTATACTGCCTCTGGGGGCTTCCCAGGTGCTGCTAGTTGTAAAGAACCCACCTGCCAATGCAGGAAACATAGATGTGGGTTTGATACCTGGGTTGGGAAGATCCTCTGGAGGAAGGCACAGCAAGCCACTCTAGTATTCTTGCCTGGAGAATCCCTTGGACAGAGGAGCCTGGCAGGCTGTAGTCCATAGCGCTGCAAAGAGTTGGACTTGACTAAAATGACTTTACTAATATGCACACACATATTGCCTCTAGTTTATTTGTAAATTACACATTAAAAATATGTGCCATAAATATTTTATAGGGTAGGAAGCTGAAGATGAAATAAAAGTACTTTTAATAAGGAAATAGTTCTTTGCAAAAGAAAACATAGTCAAGAGCCCAAAACCAATGTTGGCAATTGCCATGAGAAGCCTTTCTCTGTGCCATTTAGAATCATAGGCTTAGAAGGTTAGAAGGCTCTCCAAGGTTTTGGTCTAAGAGGACTTTATCTAAAACAGTAGTTCCCAGATTTTTTTTTTATTTCATGGATCTATAAAATACACACTTGCATGCGCACGTGTATGCCAACCCAAACTATCAATCTGTTATCACTGTAAAGAAGGGGACTTAACACCAAGAACATTGGAGAGATGTAGTTTCTTAACAAAGAACAGTATTTCCCAAGAACAAAACAGATAGGAATCTTACCTTGGCCAGTGGAATTATTGGTCTGGAGAGCAGTTGGGGAATGTCTTCATCTGGACTGGTAGGTTTAGATCCATTTGTAGGGGTAAAAATTACCTTGGGGTAGAGTGAACTCCCAGGCGATTGCATCAGTCATATCAGTTGGAAGCACACTCAGGAAAATACCAGTTGAAGTGTAGTTTACCTTGCTTCTTAGTAAAACTTTTACTGTTTGCTTTGGCATCCTAATAAGGGGCCCTTACCTAGTCAGGCTCTATTTCTCATCTTCCATGTGAGATTGGGGACTCTTGAGTTCACAGGTCTCATTTGTGCTGAACAAATATCTTAATGGTTTTTCTTCAAAAAGGAAGAAACATATAAAAGTATTATCTTAACCAGTTTGGTTAAAATGTGGTTAAAAAAAAAAATGGCAAAAAAACTACTGAGATTTCACTGGTGGTCCAGTGGCTAAGACTCCTTGCTCTCAGTGCAGAGGGCCTGGGTTCAATCCCTTGTAAGGGAACTAGATCCCACAGGCCGTAACTAAAAGATCCTGTGCCCCACAACTCAGAGCCAGGGCAGCTAAATAACGAAATGTTTTTAAAAACTACTCTTTTAGCCATTTCAGTAGTGTTAAGGATATTCACCTCGTTGTGAAACAGAACTTTTTCATCCTGCACATCTAAAACCCCATACATACCCTTTTCCTCCTCTCCTCAGTCCCTGGTAACCACCATCATACTTTCTGTTTTGAGGAATTTGACTCTGAATATTTTCCATACCTCATGTAAGTGGAATCACACTGTATTTGTCTTTTGGTGACTGGCATATTTCATTTAGCATGATGTTTTTAAGTTTCATCCATGTTGTAGTATGTGTCAGAATTCCTTTTTAAGACTGAGTCTATGCCATTGTACATGTATCAGTTTATCTATTCATCCATTGATGGGCATTTCTCTGATGATTACTGATGTTGAGCATCTTTTCAGTGCATGTTGGCCATTTTGTCATATGTGTTGGCCATGTATGTCATCTTTGGAGAAATGCCTATTCAAGTCCTTTGGTTATTTGATTTATATTTACTTGTTTAATTGGGTTATTTGATTTTTTTTTTTTTCGTGTTGAGTTGTAGAAGTTCTTTATACATTTTGGTTATTAATTATTTAGAAGTATCTTTCCTATTCTATAGGCTGCCTTTCACTCTGTGATTGTATCCTTTGATGCACAAAGGTTTTTAAGTTTGATGTAGTCTTCTCTATTCTTGCTTTTGTTGCCTGTGTTTTTGGTATATATGTAAGAAATTGTTGCCAAGTCCAATGTAATGAAGATTTTTTCCCCCTATGTTTTCTTCTAGGGCTTGTATAGTTTTAGGATTTATGGTTAGATCTTTAATCCATTTTGGGTTAATTTTTGTATATGGTGTAAGGGTCAAATCATTCCTTTACATGTGGATATTAATTTTCTAACACAATTTGTTGAAGAGACAGTTCTTTCTTCATTGAGTGGTCTTGGCACGCTTGCTGAAGTTCATCTCACTGTATACACAAGAATTTATTTCGGGTTTTTCTGTTCTATTCCATTGGTGTATTTGTCTTTATGCCAGTACCATACTGTTTGATTACTGTAGCTTTGTGGTAGGTTTAGAAATGAGAACATGAGTGTGTTCTTCCAATGGTGTTCTTTTTCAAAATTGTTTTGACTCTTTGGAGTCCCTTGAGATCCTATATGAATTTTAGGATGTATTTTCTATTTCTGCAAAACAAAAATGCCATTGGAATTTTAATAGGGATTTCATTGAATCAGTAGATTGTTTTGGGTAATATTGACATCTTAACATATTAAGTTTTCCAGTCTGTGGACATGAGATGTCTTTTCATGTATTTGTGATTTCTTTCAGTGGTGTTTTGTAATTTTCAGTATATAAGTCTTTTACTTCCTTGGTGAGGTTTATTCCCAAGTATGTATTCTTTTTTATTTTATTCTACTGTAAATGAAATTGTTTTCTTAGTTTCCTTCTCATATTTCATTGTTAGTATATAGGAACACACTGAAGTTTATATGTTGATCTTGTGTACTGCAACTTGGCTGAATTTATCAGTTTTAACTGTATGTTTGTGTGCTATCTCTAGAGTTTTCTACATATAAGATCATGTCATCTATGAACAGAGGTAATTTTTTTTTAATTTTCATCACTGAGTATGTTGTTAGCCCTGCCTGGGCTTTTCATAAATGGGTTTGGGGGGCCCCAGAACTCTGCAGTCATCCAGACCTCAGGATTTTATTGTTTTTAACAGATGGATTATTGTGTCCACAACATTTTTCTTCTTTCAAACTTCAGCCTTAGAAGATAAAGCCTTATCTGCAGTTTTAGAGACATTCTGCATCATCTTCATGTATGAACACAAAGTGAGGATTCCTTATTTCTTAAAGCTGTTTAATGACATCAATACCTTAATGTGTCCTGCCATACTTCCCACTAAATTCTATGAGATATTTTCTTTACTGGAAGACTCAGGTTGGCCTCTTAGAATAAATAATGCATTAAATGGTCCCTCAGAAGACTGTTAATCGGTCTCTTGGAATATGTAATATCTGTTATTTAGCTTCTGCCGATATTAGATAAGATTTTTTTTTTACTGACAGTTCCTTCAAAGTGGTTTAGTTATTAATTCTGATAAGTTCTTATGTGAGTGATAGGTGTAGTGATAATGTATATGTTTTGGTAAATTGGCTGTAGTGGAATTGGGTTGTTTGATGGGGACTTTACCTTTGACTGTAGGCTGTTAGTGACCAGTAACTTAAAAATAACACACTGAAGTTTTCTGAGATGTCAGACTCAGAAAGCACATATTCAGAAATGAAAGGTTTAACTTGAGAAAAATTACCATTCTAGTTATTCATATGTATTAAAAGCTACAGGTAATGAGTAGCTTTTAATACATATGAATAACTAATTCTGGCCTGCCAGAATCTTGTTTTGTTATGCCTCACTGAGATTATAACTTGATGGGTATGGACAATGTTCAGCACAGTTACCATAGGCAAAATGGGAAGGATACAGGGGAAAAAAATGATGAAGTCAGTAAAGCTTATTTTCGGTTCTCTTATTGTTTTTAGGGACCTCCCTCCTTGCTGTCAAATACCCCTTAAGGCTCCAGTCCTCCTTCTCCAGGGTCTCACGCAGTGATCCATGCTTTTCTTTCACTCTCTAGTTTCTTCCTCCTTGCATTTCAGTTGTGCAGTATCTTGCCCCTTAGCACCAGCTTTCCACTTCCTGCTGTGGTAAATTAATCTACACTTAATTAAAAGCAGTTGGTTGGCTTTATGTGTTTCCCTTATAAGATTCTCTATTTGCCATTAATGGGAGTGTCAGTGCCTTAATCTAAATGGTGGGACCCACTGGCAGGCCAGGATATATTTAAAATAGGAGAAGAAGTGGCTGAGACTTGTGAGATTTAAACTACGTGAAGTTAGTTGGTTGCCTGGGTGTGCACTGGCCTTCTGTTCTCTTGTGCCAGCTCACTATAGTTGAGTTCCCAGAAGTACTTCTGCTTTATTCTTAACGAGAGATGAGGGTTCATGCACAGTTCATGTCTTTGAAATGCCTTCTATGCCTTATTTGAAAGAAGGCCCCCTTTATATTTTTGCCACGCAGCACATTCTGTTGGACCTGTAAGTATTCATTGGGCATACCCCAGTTGGAGAGTGTTAGCTGAGACCGATTCTGCTTCTTTAATTCAATGGCATTTTATGGTGCTCTGCGTTTGTTTTTAACATCTTAATTGGACTTTTACTATCCTTGCTCTATGTTACTATTAAACACAATTTTTCAAAAACCTAAGAAAAAGAGATAATAAGTAATAAAACTCCTTCATTTGTTTTGGAAAGGTACTGATTTTTCTTATTTTTAATATGAAAGTATCCTCTATTTTCTTATTTAATAATATTTTAGTATGACGGGCTTATTGGATGAAACTATTGGTAAAGTCAAGGCCAGATAGTTCGTTACTGTAAGCTGCTAATGCCAGCCCAACTCTAAGCCCTGTGGAAGCAAAAATAACTTTTGGGGAATGAGTGACAAGGTAGCCAAGTCAGCCAGTACTTTGTTTAGAGTCAGCCACTTTCAGAATGCAGTCACATGGCCATCTCATTTGCATCTCCCTCAGAACAACTCTTTGAAGTAGGTATTATTGCTCCTCAGTTTTACAGACTTAAGAAACTGAGGCTTATAATGTACCTTATGTACTTGGAGTGATACAGAGGGAGGAGGCCTCCATCATCCAGCCGATTACCTTCCCCATTCCGACACACACCCACACTGTCACACTCATGCTCCGTCAGAGAAGTGGGTTGGGTGTTGAGAGAATTACTTTGCTGCCCAGTAAACTGGAATAATGTTAGGAGCTGCCCATGAAGGAAATGAAGCTCTCTTGAGAGTTGGAAGAGTCTGCTCACAGAATTCCCTTCTATTGATAATTTTCGGTAGTGGCCTCTGGGGAAGCAGAGTAGAAATTACCTTGGTACCTTGGCTGATATGAAATTTCAAATGATTGACATGACTGACTTGAGGCTTCTGCAATAAGCCAAAGAGGTCTGCATTTTGCTGGTCATAAGCTTGTAGAAAAGAAGTGTGTGAGGGGGTTCCTTTTGTAATGTTTAGTGCTACTAGAATATAATTCCTTAGGTTCTCCATATGCCATAAATACCATCAGACTCTGTCCCCAAATCCTATTTTCTAATAAAGATAGAATAAATCATATATACTCTGTGCTTATCTTCTGCCATCTTGCTGATGCCTGACTTTTTAAGATTATTGAAACAGTTTCCTCAGTGCTGTATCCTTTTGGAAAATAGATAACACATGATTTTTTTTTTCCCCAAAAAGTACACATGTTAGTGACTCTCTTTTTTTCCCCAGCTTTACTCCCCTCCACCCCAGTTTGCCGCTACAGGGCATGTGATAAAAGAGAGGGAGATTGTGCTTGTGTAGCTTTTTTCAGTCTTGATGGCATATTATATGCACTCTTCTACCCCTTTTCTCTTTCACATACTGTATTTTAAAGTGTTGTATACCTAGGCCTGCCTCTTTAAAAAACAAAACAAAATGAAAAACGACTGGTAGTTTCAGTTATGGCCGGTTTATAATTTATAACTTATTCTCAATTAAAGTGCCTGAGTGTTTTCTTTGTAGCTTCCAGTCTTCTCCTTTTGTGTGTATGTAACAAACACCACTTTGTATTTGGCCCTTCTCTTTGGACATTTGTCTTCTTTGCTCTTGAAATAAAGTGCTCAAAAGCTGTCTCTCCATTCATGCAAAATATGAAGGGCCTCCATCCTGACGGATGTGCCCTGGCATATCATCGGGAAAGCACCGGATTAAATATACTACCATCCTTTTTTAAGAAACAAGACATCAACAAGATGGGGTTTCCTTTCCTTAGAGCAGCCACTGAAATTACCATCTCATCCGGATGATCCATGTCGAAATTCTAGTCAGATTTATTTTCTATTCACAGAAATTGTTCCTTTTTCTTCCTCTGCAGGCAGTTCCTAATGTATATATGTGTCTCCCATACAAATGGCCACGTGTGGAAAGCCCGCCTCAGCCATGTGGGGAAAGTGGGAGGAGGGAGATTCCCAATTTCACTGCCTGGGCTGCAGCTGGGAAGGCAGTTCTTGGCATTTCAAGTTGAAACTTTGAATAAATTTTCTCAGAATAATGCATTTGAGAGTTAACTTCCATAGTGGTATCACTGGTATTCTGGTATGATACCAAGGATTCATGATGGGCTCAACGATATGCCAGAGCACATCTGTCAGGACAGAGGTCCATCCTATTTTGCATGAATGAAAACACAACTTTTGAGCATTTTATTTCAAGAGCAAAGAAGACAAATGTCCAAAGATAAGGGGTCAAATACAAAGCAGTACGTTTGTGAATATTGAATTAATTCTGTGTGGCCACATTTTGCTTCCTCAAACATCACATGGACTGGGAGTAACCTTCATCTGACGGAGGTCAGGGGAACAGAAATATGTCTTGCGCTACTGTTTTTTCCTGTGACTGCAGTGAAACTCAGAAAGCATAAGGTGAGCTCCTTGCCACCTGGATAAATCAGAGTTAGTGAGGGAGAAGCAGAATTTCAAAAAAAAGAAAAGAAAAAATTTTTCTTTCCCAATAAAGAAGTTTCATAAAGAGAGAAAACATTAGACTAAGCAAGAACACTTCAACAGATCCACTAAAGTGGCCTTGTGCCCCCTAAAGACAAATATCCTCTGAAAACTTTTGTGAGCAGAATTCTGATGAAGTTTTATGGGGAAGCTAGAGTTTGCCACCTGAGTCTAAAGGCTATTTTCTTGAGGCCCAGACCAAAGGACTATGCAAGCCATGTCTGTGACTAACACTGCCTCAAAAAACTCCTCCGCTTTGTTGGGTGTATCGTAGGGGGCGGGAGGGTACCCTACAGGGTGAAACTAGATATGATGGTAAATGGCAGAGAGGAAAGGTGTCTCATAACTTGTCTATTTTGTGGACGGTTCATATCTCAAGGTCTTCTTTGCTATCAGAGAGTATATAATTTGCTTTTTTGTCTTTAAATTTTTTTTTCATGGAACTTTTCAGGCATATGCAAAAATAAAGGGACTATTTATAATGAACTCCATGTCCCCATCAATCAGCTTCAACAATTATGAACATTTTGACAATTGTGTTTCATTTATCTTCCTGCCACATTTTTCCCCTAGAGTATTTTAAAGCAAATTCCATACATCATCATATTTCACCTTTAAATACTTCAGAGATATCTCTAACATATAAAGACTTAAAAATACAGCCATCATGCTATTGTCACATCAAACTAATAACTACTTAGTATTATCTAATACTTAGTCTGTATTTAAATTTCTCCATTTTGGATTTAGGGTTTAGGGGAGGGCGTTAGTCTGTATTTAAATTTCTCCAATTTTGGACTTAGGGTTTAGGGGAGGGCAGCTGGGGGAAAGGACTGCAAAGGGGCATGAAACTTCTGGGGCTGATGGACATGTTCATTATTTTGGTTGTGGTGATTTCACAAGTACATACCATATGTCAAAATTTATCAAGTTGTACCTTTTAAATATGTGCAGTTCATTGTATGTCAGTTCTACTTCAACGAAATTGTTTAAAAAAAAAAATAGAGTGGTACAGTTAGAGACAAACAGTATTTTAAACATTTCCCCCAGTTTTCTCAAAAATACATTTTTATATTTGGCTTGTTCAAATTAGGCTCTAAAGAAGAACCACACATTGCATTTGGGTGATATGTTTCTAGGTTTCTTATGACCTGTAGCAGATCTGCTGCTGCTGCTGCTGCTGCTAAGTCGCTTCAGTCTTGTCTGACTCTGTGCGACACCATAGACGGCAGCCCACCAGGCTCCCCCATCCCTGGGATTCTCCAGGTAAGAACACTGGAGTGGGTTACCATTTCCTTCTCCAATGTGTGAAAGTGAAAGTGAAGTCGCTCAGTCGTGTCTGACTAGTAGCGACCCCATGGACTGCAGCCCACCAGGCTCCTCCGTCCATGGGATTTTCCAGGCAAGAGGACTGGAGTGGGGTGCCATTGCCTTCTCCAGTAGCAGATCTACCCACCCGCTTTTTTCCTCATGTTGTCTATTTGTTAAAGACTCCAGACCATTGATCCTGTAGCATTTGCTACACTCTGACTTGGTTCTTTGGCTAACTCCACCCTTGCAGCATGTTACTGTCTCACACTGCTTATGATCTGGTGCCAGATCCAAAGGCTTTGGTGGACTCAGGTTCAGTTATTTTAGCAAGAGTACAGTAATAGGTGATATTCCTGTGGACTTCTTATTGCATTCTATCAGGAAAGCATATAATGTCTGGTTGTCCTATTTTCAATGTAAAATTGGTCAGTGGAGTCAGGTGCTGTCAGCCTTATGCATCCATTGTAAAGTTTCCTGTCATCTTTCACCTAGTAGTTGACATAGCTACTGGCTAGATCTATTATTTCATTAGAGGTATGTGCATGTATGTGTGTCTGTGCGTGGGTGTCTATGCAATTTTTAACAAATGTATTGAGATGTAATTTACGTACAATAAACTGCATGTATTTAAAGGGCACAGTTCAGGAAGTCTAACATATGTATACATTTTTGATGACTGCCCAGCTGCTCTAGAGACATAGTGCTTTAGAGGCACACCGTAGGGACAAACCATAATTCCTGGTGGTCAGATATTTAAGGGGTAAATTCATTCTTTCAGCAGTAGCAATAGACTTTTTCCATGTGGCTGTGGAGTAGAAGGGCTTCCCCGGTGGCTCAGCGGTAAAGAATCCACCTGCAATGCAAGAAACTCGGGTTCGACCCCTGGGTTGGAAAGATACCCTGGATAAGGGCATGGCAACCCACTCTAGTATTCTTATCTAGAGAATCCCATAGACAGAGGAACCTGGCAGGCTACAGTCTTAAGGTTGTGAACAGTTGGACACAACTGAGACTCACAGCACATGGAGCAGAAGAGGAAGCCTTTAGTTTGGACCTTGCTTGAACACTAGCTTGTCAGGGAGATCAAACTGAAAGCATCATCAGGTTTGATCTGGAAGCAGCATAAACGACTAAGCCCGGAAACAGACGTGTTTAGTCCTTACAGCCAGTTTAGTTACTCCTCCTCTCTGGTGTGCCACTTCGCATAGAGTCACAGATAACATTTCCATGCGTGTGGGTGGGTGGGTGGGTATGTGTGTGCTCCCACTGTATTCAGAATTTCTCTGAATTTTGTATGTACAGTCTTCCTTGTGCCCAGTCTACTATCCTCCTGGGTTCAGTTCTAGGCACAGATCTCTTTGGCAAGAGTATTAGGTTAATGAATCAAAAAAATAGATCCCTTCAAGGGCAGCTACTTAGCTTTGTTCCACAGATGGCATCTCCTTAACCCCCTGTCTGTCATCTTATATGTCCTGATCATCAGGAGACTTGGATAATACAGTGTGTATAGCTCAATGTATGATTATCCCTGCTACCAAATGTTCAGAAGCTCCATCCTGCAAATAGCATTAACAGTAGTGTACCATAATGTGGGTATCAGAATGTGAAGATGCAACCTGAGACCAAGCCTCTGCAAGGAAATGGACAGATGTTATATGCAAGAGTATTTGTGGGGCTCTGTGAATGTACTAAAAATTATTGAGTTGTGTGCTCTAAATGAGTGAATTTTATAGTATGTCAACTATAATCTCAATAAAATGGCTTTTTCTAAAGTGTGAGATTAAAATAAATTAATAGAAATGATACTTGATGTTCTGGGAACAGATGAAATTGTCAAGAAGACAGCTGAGGACAGAATCTTAAGGAGAGTTCACATTTCAAGGAAAAGAGACACACATGAAAACAAAAAAGGTGTGTTTACAGATGCAGGAAGAAACCCAGAAGAGAGCAGTCGCCTAAAATGCAGAAGTGAGTGTGTGTTCAGTGTTGGGCAAAATAGATGTGGATGGGGACAGAAAAAGCCGATGGACTCAGCTCTGAGGAAAGTGCAAAGGCCTTTGAGGAAATAGTTTCTATGAAATAAAGGTGTGAAGGAGTGAGTTGTGAGAAACATGAAGCTGCACATTCCTCTTGCCAGAAATAAAGCGGACAGAAGGAGAAAGAGCCGAAAAATAGCATCAAGGAGGGTCCAGAAGCAGGGCAGACTTGGGCCTGTGTGTCTTTTAGACAGGAGAGACTTGGGCACGTTTGAACCTGGAGAGGACGGAGGCGAACAGAGAGCAGAGACTGAAGGTACAGAGGGCTTCCCCCAGTGCTGGCTCTTCAGACAGTCAGATCAGTTGGCACTTGGCACAGAGCGGAGCATCTACAGTGCTGGAGGTTCTGTCTGTGTCATCTCCTGGCGCTGTGGCAAGTCAGGCTTGTGTGCTGGCCGGCTCTCCAGATGAACTCTCCTCCTTCATCATCGAAGAGAGCAGATCCTAATGCAAGTGAGACATCATCACATGGACATAACCTTGAATCTGCTATAACGCGTGATTAGACAGACTCATTCTTGGACATCAGCACTCGGTTACTGATGAGTGATGGCCCACCTTGCAAGCCTCCGACACACCCAGCACATCAGCATACCATCACCTGTGGCCAAGAGCCACTGCTCAAGTGGCCGGTCTACTTTCAGGTCTAAGAGCTCAAGAACACATTGACTTAGAGCTTCCAAACCCATCTCAGAGAATTCAGTCTCTGGGGGAGTCTCTGAGGGACACCCTGACCTACAGGTTATCTCTTACCCATCCACCCACCAGCACCCACATTCAGGAAGAATGGTAATGGAGGGGACAAGGGAAAGTGCAGCGGCTGTGAGGACTCTGCACCCCTTTAGCCATCATTCCCCCAGCACCCCGCCAGTCTCCACACTGCACTTTGTCGTTGTTCAGTCACTAACTCATATCCAACTCTCTGCGACACCATGGACTGCAGCAGCCCAGGCTCCTCTGTCTTCCAGTATCTTCTGGACTTTGCTCAAATCCATGTCCACTGCGTTAGTGATGCTATCTAACCATCTCATCCTCTGCCGCCCCTTTCTCCTTTTGCCTTTGTCTTTTCCAATGAGTCAGCTCTTCACATCAAGTGGCCAAAGTATTGGAGCTTCAGCTTCAGCTTCAGCAACAATCCTTCCAATGAGTATTCAGGGTTGATTTCCTTTAGGGTTGACGGGTTTGATCTCCTTGCAGCCCAAGGGACTCTCAAGAATCTTCTCCAGCACCACAATTCAGAAGTATAGGTTTTTAGCACTCAGCCTTCTTTATGGTCCAACCTCTCACATCCGAATATGACTACTGGAGAAAAACCATAGCTTTGACTGTAGGGACCTTTGTTGGCAAAGTGATGTCTCTGCTTTTTAATACACTATCTAGGTTTGTTAGGATTTCCCTGTGGCTCAGACGGTAAAGCGTCTGTCTACAATGCGGGAGACCCCAGTTCAATCCCTGGGTTGGGAAGATCTCCAGGAGAAGGAAATGGCAACCCACTCCAGTATTCTTCCCTGGGAAATCCCATGGACAGAGGAGCCTGGTAGGCTACAGTCCATGGGGTTGCAAAGAGTCAGACACAACTGAGCGACTTCACTTCACTAGGTTTGTTATAGTTGTCCTTCCAAAGAGCAAACGTCTTTTAATTTCCTGCTACAGTCACCGTCCACTATGATTTTGCAGCCCAAGAAAATAAAATCTGTCACTGCTTCCACTTTTTTCCCGTCTATTTGCTATGAAGTGATGGGACTGGATACCACGATCTTAGATTTTTTAATGTTGAGTCTCAAGCCAACACTGCACTTAGCCAGAGGCTAACCTCACCCTTCTCAGTCTTTGTCCCTAGTTCTTGTTTTTGTTATTTTGTATCTATTTCTTTATTTTTATTTTAGCCATAATTCACAAATTCAAAAGGCTAGTTTCGTTGTACTTAAAATACAACCTTTTAAAGCCCCACATAATACTCTAAAATGTAGCATTCTTCCCTTTTGGGTTATTCACTGTGTCTTAGTTATTTTATTTATTTTTATTTTTTGGCTGTGCCACACAGTATATGGGATCTTAGTTCCCTGACCAGGAATCAAACCCTAGCCCCCTACACTGTAAGCACAGAGTCTTAACCACTAGACCATCAGGGAATTCCAATTAACTGTATCTTAATGTGATGTCTACTTTGTTTTAAAAAAAAATCTTTTTCTTAATTGTATATTGATATTAAATTACATTTTCCAATATCTCTCAGAAATAAACTGTTAGCTGAAAATAAAATTCATTTTTAACGCTAGTTATTTGTAAAAACATGTTCACTGTGTTTTCAAGCACCCTTTGCAGGTTTTGTGGGACATGTCATGTAGGGTATGTGTAGTAATTTGAAGGGTTAAAATACGCTGCACTGTCGCATATGGCAGTGAGCAGAATCGCAGATGTTGATGATACCACGTAATTAGTATTCTTTTATGTAAATGAAGGCTGTCAGCATGTTACCATAGTGTCTACTCTCTCTGAAGCTGGAATTTATGCCACTTGGTCTCACCAAGACCAGGCAGGATTTTTCCACTATCCATAGTTAAGAACTGAGAAGAAATCAAAACAATGAGAGAGAAGAAATGGAAATCTCCCTAAAGTGGATTCTTTTAAATTTTTCCTATTTTATTTTTGTTGATTTTCTCCCCAGAAATTTTCTTTCTGGTGATGAGATGCTGTTATCCATTTCAGATTGGCTAAGAAATCTGCTAATTGAGAACAGGAATGTTCCAATTAAAAAATTGTATTTTCAAGCTATAAATTTTTGAAAGATTTTGTAACATTCAGTCATCTCTCTCAAACGGGGACCTTTTAAAATAATCGAGAAGTTTCTCATAAGAACAAAAGGCTCACACTGAATAGATTTCATTAGCTTCTTTCACTATTTGGTGACATTAACTATAGTAGAATCCTTTAAATATTAATTATGGTTTTTAGCTCGAGCTGATTCAGATTTTTAAATATAAAGCTATATAGTACTTGAAGAAGCAAAAGCCAGTATTTTGTCAGGTTTGCTTTCCCTGTATGCAGATCAATCCAAGGTGTCCTGGACATTTATTTACAGTTACTGATCTACTTAATGATGGAGAACTATTAAGGCACATCTTGTTAATTCCCAGTTACACTGGGAAACTGGGTGCCTGCACACTGGATGATATGTTTTTCAATTGGAAATGTCAGGACTTTTATGACCTTCAGTGATTATGAAGGAAAAGGGGTACATGTCAGAAAAATGTAAAAGAGATTTCCTCTTTGTGCCTATGAGCATGAGGCCTTGTTCCTAAAGTGGTCGGAGGTTGTATGAGGGGTGAGTGAAGCACATGGTCTTCCTTTTGGTGTTTTTTTTGTTTTTTGTATGCTGCAAACATTTTAATGATTATTGTTGAGCATACATTTTGGAAATTTTTTTTATTTTAAGCTGCAACAAATTAAATAAATGTTTATAATATACAAAGAAAATACAACCAAAATTTTTTGAACTGAGTATACCCAAGATTGTGTTCTCTTTATTCTGTATTGTGTATTGGCTTTTGTGTCACTTTTGAATGATTTCCATTTCATGCCTCAGATATGTCTTTCCTCTAGAGAAGCTAGTCTGCCTAGGTTAAATCAGTGTAGTGAGGTACGGAGTAGCCTCGTGTCTTCCTGAATGGATTTACTCTGCCATATGGCAGGTTAGTGAATCGCCACGACAGATTTGTAACGGGAAAAAGGCTGTGCAGGAAAGGATGTGCGTGCTCAGCAGATTTATGGATCAGAAAATGAAATCGGAAGAAAGAATTTCCAGAGTGCCCTTTCCATTTGACAGCATTCCATGCAGAGGGTGTGGAATGGTTTTTTAGTGTTTTTCTATTTTTTTTTTTTCCTGTTGTTGTTGTTCCAACATGTTTTGTTTTTTGTCTTTCTAGACAGAAGCTGATTTTATAAGGTATCAGTGTTCTGGGTGTTGTGTTGCTGTATTCCCATTCACAGATATACTCTCTTTTTATAGAATTTGAAGCTGTGCTATTTCATGTGATAAGATCTCAGTAGCAATTAAATTTCTAAAGACACATCAAGGTTCTTCTTGGCTAAAGTGGGAATTTGCCAGGTTTTGAGTTATAAGAAGAGGCCATTCAAAAAAAAAAAAAAAGAAGAAGAAGCTATTCAGACATGATTCAGTGAGTACAGAATCTTCTGGAGGGAGAAAACAAAAAGAAAAGCCAAGTGAGCTAAATATAGTATGTCCTGGTGTATTTAAAGTTTTGCTATCTAATACATGTGGCTGTTTAAATTAAAATTAATTAAAAGTAAGCCCCTCTGTCTCACTGGCCACATTTCAGGTGCTCAGGAGACACATGTGACAGTAGTGCAGTATTGGGCGATGCAGATAAAGAATGTTTCCATCATCGCAGAAAGTTCTATTGGACGTTTGTCTAAGTGAAAGATCTTGGGAAATAAAATTCTTTCTTTGATTTCTATGAGGTGTTCTTCATCGCCAAATAATTTCCTGGATTACATTCTAAGGTTTTAATGTAAAAATGAGTAGAGCTTGTGAAAAATGGAGATTTTAGACCCCTCCCCCAAATCATCAAGTTTGGGGTCATCACCAGAAATCTGTACATATGACAAGTATCCTAAGGAATTTTGTTGCTGGTAGGTGGTTCAGCAACTACCTACCAAGTTTTGAAAAATATCAAGTTAATGACAAACTTGGGGGTTACCAATCTTTTGACTTCCCCTTTTCATTCTTTTTCTTTTGTGTCCCAGTAATTGGTTGTAAGCATCATGTGTATTCAACTTAAACTCTTGATTGGTAATAAGTAGCAAAAAGAAAATTCATTTATTGACCATCTTATCTTTCTAATATGTTTTTTTTAATTTGACTATGCCCTACAAAAAGTAAACAAATGGTTATTTCAGTACTGTTCTGGGCTATGTGGAGAAGTAATTCTGACAGAATACCTTTGACCACTAAAGAGGTGAGCACACCCACAAGTCTTGCAATTATAAAGGTTAAAGAAAAAAAGAAATACAACATTTGATCTCCTTTCTGAAGGAGGTTATATCTAGTTATATGGAGAAATACATCCACAGACACGACTTAAAGGGCACTTAGCAAAAAGTCAATAGTTAGAAAAATAATATAGTAGAAACTAAATCCTTACAGTACTCAAAGGATGATCTGATTTGATGGAAGATAATCTCAGTTAGTTTCCTTTGTTTGATGACTTAAGGATTTCTTATATAGGAATGGGCTGGAATGGGCAATTTAAAAATGAGAAAGGTCTGTGGTTGGTCCTGTGGTCTATTTGTGAGTTTCAGCCATAGAGCCAAGCCAGAAAGAAAAACCAACTGAAGGAACTACTTAGTGCTTTGGATTTAGAACTTCTCTTGGGTGACCCCATCATGATAGAACTGTATTTGCTCCCAGAAATGAGAGTGGACAAGAAATGAGGTGAAGGAAGTCTACTTTATAAGAGGAACTCCCTTCAGGCAATTTTAAATGCTGGTATTGCAGGGAGGTCAGCTTTCCAAAGAATAAAAGGTTTTCTTTTAAAATAGCCTCTTTCCCTTGAAGAAATTGCTTATTAGCCTTCTCTGATGAACCATATTGAAGAAGCAATGTTAGAAAGACCAAAAAAAAAAAAAAATGCTTAGTGAGTTACCACTGTTTTAAAAATAGAAAGCATTTTTGCATACATTATCTGGAAAGTTTGCTTTTTTTTTTTTGGTCTCATAGTTTGGTTAAATACTGTAATAACCAGTAGCCACTATACCACTAAGTCAGATTTGTCTAGTTCTGTAGTTACTTAGTCTTTCAGTAAGGAAGGTAAATGTTTTCCCATCCTTTTTACAAGATGTAAATGTTGTTTACAAATAGACACTTTGGCTTAGTCCCTCAGAGTTACTGTAACAAAAATGCCATAGACTGGGTGGCTTATACATAACAGTTCTGAAGGCTGGGAAGGCCAAGATCATGGCACCAGATTCCATATCTGGTAAAGACTAATTGGTTCACAGACATATGGCTGGCTTTTCACTTGTGTTCTCACATGGAGGAAGGAGTGAGGGAGCTCTTTTTAGAAGCACTAATCCCATTCTTGAAGGCTCATCCCATGAGGGTCAACCCACTCATGACTTAAGCATCTTCCAAAGGCCTCACCTCCTAATACCATCACCTGGGGGAAGGGGGTTTAAGATTTTAGCATATGAAATGAAGCACAAACTTACAGACCACAGAGAACAAATAAAATGTTAGATTGAGGCTCAGTCTGCCTACTTAGCCAGGATCTTTGGACACAAGAAAATAAAATTACGTTGTACTGCAAAGGACTTTCTCTTTCTTACCATTTCTCTTGTTCTCTTTAACCATATTTTGTTATCTTTACTTTGAAATACAGTGAAATTGACCTTTTTATTTGAGTGTCTTCATCTCTTGGGGTTTGTGATGAGGTCCCAGCGTCATCATCTGGCATCACTGGTTTGTGAGCTCTCTGTCTCTCGTCGCCTTTCCTCTGCCCAGTCCCTTTTTGCATACAGCGAGGACCTTGTCACCATGAATCAGAGAGGCTTTCACTTCCAGGACATCATCAATTCAGAGATGGCTCAGAATACGGGCTGCTTTCCCCTAGTGGCCAGTTGGGTGAAATGTGAAATGAGGGTAATGACATTTCTAAATCAGCCTTACTTAGCTGATACTCAAGAACTAAAACAGCCTTAGAAAATGTAAAATTACACATTAGTGGTAAGGTCTGTCATTTAGTATTTTATGATTGTTCCTTTTTTTAAGGAATTTAACTGTCTTTCTATAATTCCCGGGCTATGCCGAAATTGCTTTTTCCTTTTATAAAACTTCCTTCCAAAGGAACCAATTTTGAATTGAAAACTAATGAATACTAAGTGGAAGATGCCGGTTGCAAGCCTTTTTCTAGAAAAATATTTTGCTGAAAGTTTTTTTTTTTTTCTCTCTCTCTCTTTGGGGGCCCTTATCGTGCCAGGCTGAAAGACTGGAGCCTTCCCTAAGACATGGATAGATGCAAACATGTAGGGCGGTTGCGGCTCGCCCAGGACCACTCCATCCTGAACCCGCAGAAGTGGTACTGCCGAGAGTGCGCCACCACCGAGTCGGTGTGGGCTTGTCTCAAGTGTTCGCACGTGGCCTGCGGCCGCTACATCGAAGATCACGCCCTCAAACACTTCGAAGAGACCGGACACCCGCTAGCCATGGAGGTCCGGGATCTCTACGTGTTCTGCTACCTGTGCAAGGACTACGTGCTCAACGACAACCCGGAGGGGGACCTGAAGCTGCTGAGAAGCTCCCTCCTGGCGGTCAGGGGCCAGACGCAGGACCCGCCGCTGAGGCGCGGGCGGACGCTGCGGTCCATGGCGGCGGGCGAGGACGCCGTCCAGCCGCAGCGCGCTCCTCAGGGACAGCCGCAGATGCTCACGGCTCTGTGGTACCGGCGCCAGCGCCTGCTGGCCAGGACGCTGCGGCTCTGGTTCGAGAAGACCTCGCGGGGCCAGGCCAAGCTGGAGCAGCGGCGGCGGGAAGAGGCGCTGGAGCGCAAGAAGGCGGCGGCGCGGCAGCGGCGGCTCGAGGTGAAGCGACGGCTGCTGGAGGAGCTGGCCAGCGCCCCTCCGCGCAAGAGCGCGCGCCTGCTGCTGCACGCGCCCCGCGCCGCCGCGCCGCGCGTGCCCGCAGCGCGCGCGCCCGCCGGGCCCCGTCCCCCGCCGCGCCGCGCGCCCGCCATGGCGCCCGGCGTCACGGGCCTGCGCAACCTGGGCAACACCTGCTACATGAACTCCATCCTACAGGTGCTCAGCCACCTGCGCAAGTTCCGCGAGTGCTTTCTGAACCTCGACCCGTCCAAGACGGAGCAGCTGTTCCCCAGGGCCGCCAACGGCAAGGCCCCGCTCTCAGGCAGGCCGGCCAGCAGCTCAGCCCCCGAGCTGTCGTCGCTTGGGAGCGACGGGGCCGAGGCCTGCGAGCGCGAGGGCCTCTGCTTGAACGGTGGGACCTCCCTCAGCAGGAGCCTAGAACTCATTCAGAACAAGGAGCCCAGCTCGAAGCACATCTCCCTCTGCCACGAACTGCACACCCTCTTTCGCGTCATGTGGTCGGGGAAGTGGGCCCTGGTGTCGCCCTTCGCCATGCTTCACTCAGTGTGGAGCCTGATCCCCGCCTTCCGCGGCTACGACCAGCAGGACGCGCAGGAGTTTCTCTGCGAGCTTTTGCACAAAGTGCAGCAGGAACTCGAGTCTGAGGGCACGACGCGCCGAATCCTCATCCCCTTCTCCCAGAGGAAGCTCACCAAGCAAGTCTTAAAGGTGGTGAACACCATATTTCACGGACAGCTACTTAGCCAGGTAGGTGTGCTCGGCACAGCCTTGACTGCCCACCACGCTTTGAGTGGGGCTGGTATAGTATTAGGCTTCCGTGAGTGCCTTCCCCAAGTTGTTGGCCTAACGAGGGTACGTTTGCTGTAACTATGCACAGTGGAGGGCGGCCGCGGTGCCTTTCACAGTACTGTGTGGGGGCTTCGTTGGTGAACTTGCCTCCTGTCTTTCCAGGCAGATTTTTAGTTTATCACTTCACTTTCAGGAAATGTCTTTTAACCTATAATGATGATACGGTAATGTAATATTATCATTGTTACAATTAAGTACCCATTGCTGGCATCCCATCCCATTTGATCAGCTTTAGGAAATTGAAGAGTTTGCCTATAATCTTGGTTCCATGGTTGTTTGAAAGGGCATCACTCCTCCTAAAGCCTTTCTTCAACCTACAAGGGAGGGAGGTGGCTAGGAAGATGCCAAAGGCCTAAGCAACCCTCCCTCTGGTTCCCCACTACCTTTCGTTTCCTTAGCCATGTAAGGATATGAGGGAAGACTCAGGTAAGGCTTTGTGAGAGCATGCAGAAAGAATTGATAGAGTTTAAAAAGTGGGCAACTGGAGAGATTCAGGTAAAACCTCTACACTATGCTACTGAGGTAGTTAGGATTTTAAAAGAATGATGAGTAGAAAAGTTTATTTCAGAAGAATGTTTCGGAAGAAAAGTTTATTTTGGCTTTTGTTTTTCAGCATGTGAAAAGGGAGTTTTTTCGGCACTTCCTCAACCTCCCTGAGAGTCTGTAGGAAGAAAGGTGCCTCTGGGAAGGTTATAGTGGGGGAGGAGGTCAAATCACAAGCTACTTCGAGGCTCTTGGAGCACTGGCATCAGTGTAGGGATGCTGCTGGAAACAAGGGCAAAAGTAGAGGAAAGCTGGATTGGATGGAAGGAGCAGAGTCTAGAGGAGGATAAGAATATGAGGATGAGAGAAGCAGACAGGAATCTGCAAATTCTCCATCTCAGACTGTGCCTTGATGACTCCATGATAGCTTCTATCTGTAATACTGTGGCACTGAAGAAGAGAGAAAGGGGAGTAGGTAATACTGTCTGTGCTGTGTGGTTTTCCAGTTCCAGCTAGCATCATAGAGATACATACCAGAAGTAATATGCTCTAATTCTCTTAAAAGTTACATCTATCATTTAAATGCTAAATATTTTTTGAAAACGATACACTTAGCTTTGGTTGTTATGCGCTAGCAAACATGAATGTGGAAGCATGGAAGTTGCACAGCCCGTGAACTAACCTTCCGTCCTAGGTCACTTGCGTGTCGTGCGGTTACAAATCCAACACCGTCGAGCCTTTCTGGGATCTGTCGCTGGAGTTCCCTGAGCGCTATCACTGCGCAGAAAAGGGCTTTGTCCCTTTGAACCAGACCGAGTGCCTGCTCACCGAGATGCTGGCCAAGTTCACGGAGACGGAGGCCCTGGAAGGCAGAATCTACGCCTGTGACCAGTGTAACAGTGAGTGCTGGGGGAGGCTGTGGGTAACTAGAATATCAGTTTAAGGTATTTCATTTGCCCTTTTAGTCAAAAATAACACTGTAATATTGAGTGGTTCTAAAGCATATTTTAAAGATTTTTTTCCTCCTATTTTCCTGAGAAAAAGCATATGGACATTATATATTAAAAAAATAAAACCAAGCCTAGGAGTTGGACCTCCTTGGATTCCTGCTGTGATTGAAGTTAGTTGTTATCTTGAGGGGCATTTGAAAGTATGGACCTTGAAATGGGGACTCCGAGAATGGGAGTATTTAGCTTTATAGGTTATGGGGGTCCTGCTTAAATTCATGAATAGAGTTTGACAGTTCTTATTTAGTCTAAATTCAGGTGGCATAGCCTGTTTGAGTGCTATGTATTAGAAAAGTGTGCTTTTATCCTGAATTAAAGTCTGTCAGAAGTGATGCTAAGGGTACAATGAGACCAAGAGAGGAAGTCATATGGTACATTGCTCCATGGCAACTTCATCATTATTTTCACATACCTGAAAGATTCACATCTCAGAAGGGGCAGAAGGAAGTATTTCTCTATCATGGCTTTAATTGTAAAGTGGAATTTTTTCCGTATGGTTCTGAGAGCACCTTATGTATCCCCCAACCCTGTGTCTTGCCACATTAACAATGCTTTTGCTAACCCAGCATGTACACAGGAAATGCAGAGCAAATACTTTGAAGCTGATGTTTGGGGGTTTTGGCATACAGTGATTTGGAAACTAAGATAAATGGATTGTGCAGAGATCTGAGAACAATGTGCAGCCATGTTATAGTTCAGACTTCAAGTTTTGGTTTGGGAATAACAATTTTATGGTAGCCCTTTAATATTTTTGCATATGGTTTTTTAAAGTAGTGAATTGTGGAAAACCTGTTCTCTCTGAAGAATCAAGTCAAAAATCAAAAGTCACACCTGATACCATTTTGCCATTTTAAAACAAAATGTGAAATCCTGTACTTGGTTAAGCATAAACTCACCTATCCTGTTACATAGAGATATATAAAGGCAGTGATTTAAATTATCTTATTAGAACAATATGTATTTTTTTTCTTTTTAAAATAGTGAATCATGAAGTTTTATACTTGTAGGGAACAGAAAGATGTTAACAGCCTTAGTCTATCATTCTCAGACCTGATAGATTAGGCAAGAAACACTTTTATTTATTTTTCCAAGAAAGGATTGTTTTTCTGGTTGCCAGATGTGCCCATTTATCAGTATTTCTGTAGACAGGTTCAAATAGCAAGGAAGGAAAGCTATAGTGAAGGGATGAGATGCACTGATCTGTTGCTTGTGAAAGTTTCGAAACTATCAGTCTTTCACCTTTCTGTGTAGCCAGCTTAATCAAATGGGAGACAGAACTGATCAATCTCAACTGAATCAGTGATTTTTCTTCATGAACTTCATTTTAGAGAAACAAAGCCAGATTCTATATTGTCTTCATTTTAGCTCACATACTCCCTCTGCTGAGAGCAGCAGTCACTGCCAGGATTCCCAGGCAGAGAGCTGCAGTAATTTTCAAAAATCTGCTGGTGAACAGGAATGTAAAATAAGGCCAGGCCCCTCTTTGAATTCTCTTTCTGCTCATGCCCTCACATATCATGACTGCCAGCCCTAGTAAAAGCTGCAATCTAGTTGCTGCAATCTATCATCAGAAGCAACAGCTCCATTGTCAGAGAAAGCTCCTTGATACGTCATCTGCCTGTGATTTGCTACTTTTCACAAGCGGTACAGACAGGACTTCGAATCAGATGCCAGGCTCCTCAGACACTGAGACCATGGTATCAACAGCTCAGAGACAATTCGCAGACACTACAGTGGACCATGAATTTTATATTCCTATCCATTCACTGACTGAATTAATATAAAAGAGCAGTCATCAGTAAATGGTTATAGAGAAGGCTTCTGATGGAAATTAAGAGAACTTCATTTCCGTTTCCATGCTGTAATTTAGAAATGCATTTCACCCACAATTCAGTATCTTTAGAAACAAAATTGGAGTCCTGAGCATTGGTTTTGTTTTGAATGGGGTATATTTAGTCAATTGTCAGCCTTGTTCTGCATGTCTAGCAGTGCTGTTACCAAGAAACATGTTTCAGAAAATAAGTATGGCATAAAAATATAAAACCAGTGAAGTTTATTTTCTAAATATTTGTATAGGCCACAAGCAAGTCATGTGGGGAAAAAATCTCTTTAAATACACTGTCCTTTGGTAATTCTGTGCCTCTTGCATGCGTGCATGCTCAAACGCTAAGTTGTATCTGACTCTTTGTGACCCCATGGACTGTAGCCCACCAGGCTCTTCTGTCCATGGGATTTCCCAGGCAGAAATACTGGAGTGGGTTGCCATTTCCTCTTCCAGGGTATCTTCCCAACCCAGGGATTGAACCTGCATCTCCTGCCTTGGCAGGCGGATTGTTTAGCACTGGGAAAGCCCCTGTGTCCTCTTACCTTTTCCCTAAACCTGAAATACATGCATTATCCCCCATTTCACAGGAAAGGAAACTGAGATTCCTTTCAAACGGTGGGAAGGACAAAGGATGCCCCTTACAACTGCATCAGCCTTCTTTAAGCAGCCATCCCCAGAGTGCCACACAGTCATTTCTTTCATCTCAGCCAGAACTTCCGTGGCCATGCCACGTGGGCATGAGAGGCTGGGAAATGCAGTCTTAGAATCACTTTGCTGCCCAAATAAAACTGAGGTTGAAGTGCTGAGAAACTAGGAGAATGCATATTGGGTGGCAAGTCACTGTCTCTGCACAGCTCGGGAAGAATGAGTCTCCTCACGATCCATGTCTTATACCTTCCCAAACCATCTAGGCAAACGACGAAAATCCAATCCAAAACCCCTTGTTCTGAGTGAAGCTAGAAAGCAGTTAATGATCTACAGACTACCTCAGGTCCTCCGGCTGCATCTTAAAAGATTCAGGTGAGCTTGCTCTGGGGCATCCCAGGTGGCTGTGAGCTGTGGCAATAGCTCCTTCAGAGGCTTTGGTGAGGGCAGATGTCGCCTTTGGTGCTGGGGGGAGAAGCCTGCTCCCTGGAGTCCTTAGGCTTTCCATGGAGTGTATGGTTCCTGCCCGGGGAGGCAAGTGGATGCTGGGGGCCGGGACGGGGCTTCTGCTCTCACGGCCCTATTACATCAGCTAGGCTGCAGTGGGTGTCTGTGCTTGAAGATTTAATAGCCTCACGTGGGCATATATAGAGCCATCTTCAGAATAAAGTATGAGATAATCTGTGAAAAGAAGGGTAGGAAGTAAACTACAAAGAGTATTGCCTGGATTGCTTGCTTAGGGATTTCTAGTTTCAGAGAACATCTGAATGTTCACAGGAAATATATGTGAACACTGAGTACCCCTACCTTGCTGTGAAAACCAAATCCAGGTTAAGTTTTCTCCACTTCTATTTTACCTACCTCTGCCTATGATCACACATGCCATTTCTTACTGGTAAGAAGTTTATATCCATGTTACAGGTGGTCTGGCCGTAATCACCGAGAGAAGATTGGGGTCCATGTCGTCTTTGACCAGGTATTAACCATGGAACCTTACTGCTGCAGGGACATGCTCTCCTCTCTTGACAAAGAGACCTTTGCCTATGATCTCTCCGCAGTGGTCATGCATCACGGGAAAGGGTTTGGCTCAGGACACTACACAGCCTATTGCTACAACACAGAGGGAGGTGCGTGCGCTTTACTCTGTGGGGTGGGGGACACCAAAAAGGGTTGGTTTGTCCACATTTCATTCCTCTCCTTTTATTTAATCTGTAGGGGGATATTACATACATTAAAATACGGTGGAAAGAATTATGAAAGATGGATTCAAATTTTGAATATATCACTAAGTGACAACATATAACTCTTCTAAGAATTGACGGGAACTAACATGTAAAAGTGCTGAGCATGCTGCCTAGCACATAATGGTCAATTAATGCTAGAGGTTATAGCTGTTATTAATACTTCTGCTGCAGACCTGTTTCCTTCTTGGTTTTGCATAAATAGTATGACCTAGCTACTCCGTGGTCATATTCATAGTCTATGAGTCTCACTAGCATCAGCCCATAGTAAAGCTGAGGACACTTTCTGAGCATTTACAAGTATTGTAACAGACATAGTATATGTCCTGATTACCTTCTTTAACATGGGAGGTGTGAGGATCCAAGGGCCCTTCCCAAGGAGCTTTCTTTCAGTCCTTGTCCCTCAGAGCAGAGCCTCCCAGCTACTGTGCTAAGGCAGGTGGGTTGTGGATGTGTTTTTAATAGTTGACCCATCTTGAACCCCTCAGCCCTTGGGGTGGCTACCAGAGTGAGCCTGTGAAAAATAACTTTATTCCTTCTAAGTTTTCCTTTCCTTCCATACCTATATCTATGTACATTTCCCCTCCCCTCCCCCTTCTTTTCATATCTCTTAGCCCCCAGTCTGTCTTTGTATAAGTCCCTAATGGGCAGTGAAAAAGCCTGAATGAAATGAGGACAAAAATTAGTCAATACTGTAAGCAGTATTGTGGTGGGGCTTGTGGGGCTAAAACCAATGGTTTCAGGGAAGTCTGTTGGTTTCATTTACTTATCTCTTCCTCCATCACCACCAATCAAAGGTTGGCTCTATTCAGAACTTCTCTGTCCCTTTTTTCATCTCCTCTTGTGCCTGCTGATTGAAATTTAAGTTGGGTAGTCATATTTTCTCTTTCTTTCATTTGGTTTCCTAGGTTTTTGGGTCCACTGCAATGACTCAAAGCTGAATGTATGCAGTGTCGAGGAAGTGTGCAAAACTCAAGCCTACATCCTTTTTTACACTCAGAGAACAGTTCAGGGCAATGCAAGAATCTCAGAAACCCAACTCCAAACTCAGGTGCATTCCAGCAACAACGATGAGGGCAGACCACGGACCTTCCCCTGAATGGGAGGCACATTATCAAGGACTGACTTGCTTTTAAACTCTTGGTATTGGTACATCTTTCCTCTTACAGGAAATAAGGTTTACTGCAGGAACAGATTACTAGGTTTGCCTCACTGGGTCTAGAGCAGAAGGTGCCGGGTGTCTGGTGTCCTATCACAAAATCTGTAGTCACTTTCTTTTAAATGGGTTTATAAAATTCCCTCCTTTGTTAAAGCAAATCAAAAGGAGTAACTTCTATGAAGACTCTTTCAACAGTTGCTTCTGAATATAGAGGGATCTGGGTGGAGGAAAGAGGGAGTGAGTTGGTCATATCCAGCTGTGTTTTCTTCCTATTATGTGATTCCCCTGCTAATCAGGACCCCTTGCAGCACCGGAAGAGCCTCCTGACGCGAGCAGCCTTCAGCAGAGCACTGGGGAGAGCACAGAGGGGCCCTGGGCTGGCAGCTTGCTGGACGGGATTGGCTCCAAGGCGGGAGGTGAAGTCAGGACTTTTTCCTACAGAGGAAGTAGTCCTCAAGGGTTGAAAATTTAGAGACTTCCTTTTTTAGGAGATAGCAGCTGAAGAATGGAAGGAGGTGCATGGAGCAAAGTTCTCCATGCAAAATGGAGGTTTTTCACATGTCATATTCTGCCTGGCTGCTGCTGTCATTTAATCATTCCACATCTTCTGAGATGGCACGAACATCCCTTCATTCTAACGAAGGAGCAGTTCATATGGGGAAGCAAGAAACTGGCACATGACATGCTCTTTGTGGCACTCTGAGCCTAAGTGCACTCCTGGATACCCAATTCTGTAGCAGACTCTTGGTTCGGGTCTAGGGCAAGCATGCAGTTTGGTTTAAATTGGTCTTTTTAGGTCAGGTTTCTGAGGCTTTCTCAGAACTCAGAGGGTGGGGGTGGGGAGCCAGTGGTCCAGGGCTTATCGAAATGCCTGTCCCCCGTTCTCACCTTGGTGCAGCATGCAGCTTTTCTTAACCTGCAGCTTATTTCCTGTTCACAAGGTGTGGGAGCTTTTGCTTTTCGAAGGCTGAGGACTCTTCCTCCTGTATGTCTGAACAGTTTATTGCTGACACCCCTGGCTGGTTTCCTCCAAAATCTGCTAATCCCTAATGTTTCTTTACCCACACACCCTCAGTCCATCAGAGAAAAAAAGCAAGTGCCCTGTCCTTCACTTCAGTGCTAGTAAGATATGACTTTCTTTTTTAAACTGGATCAGTTTCTAA
This sequence comes from Cervus canadensis, assembly GCF_019320065.1. Classification (NCBI taxonomy): domain Eukaryota; kingdom Metazoa; phylum Chordata; class Mammalia; order Artiodactyla; family Cervidae; genus Cervus; species Cervus canadensis. The sequence continues at coordinate 46,947,960 of NC_057413.1, read as the reverse complement.
GTGGTATGAAATTGCCCAGATAGAAGCCCTCTGCGCTGTCGGGCACCACTGAATTTCCCTCCTCGGTCCTTCACTTTGACTCACTAGTAAAAGTGAATGCGACCATAACTCTCACTGGGGAGTGCCACAGCGCCTCAGCCTGCCACTCGGAATGCTCGTCTTTTGACTGAGTAGGTCATATTAACGTTCAGGTAGAAGTACAGCTGTCACCTGAAGGGAGCAGATGTGAAGGAAGTTTGGGGAGGGGTGGGAAGTTGGGAAACGAGAGGCTAAAGAATGAGGGGCGTGGCTTTAGCAATGTTGAAGGACCACATTTCCCAAGCAGATCTGTATAGCATTTGCTGTTGACCTCTTTTGAGATGAATTCTCCCATAGGACCTGCCAGACAGCACTGAGATTTGGAGGAAATCAGACAGCAAATGGCTCACCGTGATAAGGAAAGGGAGTGACTATACTTTAAATTAAACTTGCTTTTTCCAACACTGTGAGGTTTCTGTAATATTTAGCTTTTATTTGGAAGCGATAGCGTATGGCATTTTTTATGCTATTTGGTTTATATTGTCTACTGCAGGCTTCTTTGTACAAGCTTGGCCCGGGCTTACCCTCACTTGGACACTGTTTTAAAGTGTCACAGCCGCCCATGCTGCCAGAGGCTCTGATATGAGGCTATAGTCTCTAGATCCACATTTTTAAGTTGGCATGATTGGTGATGACCTTTTGTGGCAAGAGAAAAGCTCACTGACTTTAAAAAAAAAAAAAGTAAAAAGGGAAGGAAAATATAAATTGTGCCTCATCTTTCACTGAATGCTATCTTTATTATTCTAGAAAAAGAGAACTGACAAATGGAGAAATACTATACAGCATCTACTAAATCCCTCAGGCTGTCTGGGGGGTGGGGAATGAGAAAAACATCTCATGGAAAATTAAAACATCTTCCAATTTAATTTTTAAAAAGTTTTATACCAAAAGTTAAGAATTAAGCAGACTAAGGACTTTGTATTAATAGGGTAAGTGCTTCAAATTAATAAAATCATTTGAAGTGAGTTGGAACAGAAACCAATACCAGAGTCCTCAAAGAGCTGCACACACTTGAAGGTGCCCCTGCAGTCAGACACCTCAGGTACCCAGAGGCAGCAGCAATAGACGCTGTTGAGAAGTTAGTATTTATGGAGATTTTTATTAAAGAAAAAGTTTCCTGCTGCATAAGCCAATGGCTGTTGTGAGGGAAATGTCCCTTTGCCTTTAATTTATTTACATACTGGAAGTAGATGAATTTCTTAGTTGCATCTTACTTTAAGTCAAAACATTGTAAAGAAAATAAGAACCAGGTGGAAGTTGACTAGATGCTGCCAAATCAAATCCAAGATCTCCTAACTGAACCTTACGGGCCTGCTCCTCTCCCAGACAAGTAGTTACAGCCCTGTTCTAGGAACCCTTTGTAGTTGGCTGGTGTGTTTACTTTCTGCTGTAGCCAGCCAAGATGAATGCACCCTGGCCCTCAAATTTTTACCTCAATCTAGCTTGACTCTCATACTTGTGGTTGCCTCGGAGATAAGCATTCATGCTAGTGTTAAAAAAAAAAAAAAAATTAGGAATGCCCTCAATGGCTAGGAACTGAAGCTCTTATTCAAGATGGCAGACCTCTTGCCTGCTTTGATCCAGTCCCTCTCAGGCTGACGGGGACAGTGCCACACTGTAAAGAATTTCCAGATGTCTCTTAAAATGTCATGAATAAAATTGGGAACTATAGAAGTGTTAATGTGTCCTATGGACTCAATAGCAGAGTTTATTTTTGTTTTTAATGTCAAGGTTTTTAGAGTCAATGATTGTGCGTTTTCCACTCTGGCTGTGATTCCAGTTCCATCCAAGTGTAAGAACTAATGAGGTGGGTTGGCAGGCAGTGGGGCACAGCCCTAGCCAGGTCCCAGCATAAACGTGAGAGGTTGACAGTAGTACAGAATGACTTGGTTGGGTGTGTGGGGGGTGGGGTGGGATATGGGTGGGCAGGGGGGGAGAAATGGAGTTTGTTTTACGTACTGATAAAGCTTTGTGAACTAATTTTATACAATTCATAAAATTTGGTGCCTTGTACCTAATTATGGTTTGCATGGGATTGAAAAGATTAAGGGAAAGGATTCTTTCTTGTCATTTCAAGTGGCAAATGGGTCTGTATAGTGTAAAGGACATTTGGTATCACTTTTTAAAAACATTTCGTATCTTGTGTGTGTGAAAGCAAATTATTACCAGCAAGTTCTGAAAATTCTACTGTAATGTCCAAAACCTTTGTGTTTGATTATTCATCAATGTCTCCTTTTCAAGGCAAACTATCTACCCTATCCTTTTATACCACCCCTTTTATGTTCCAAACATTAACTCAGGCCTTTTTAAAATCAGGCTGGGAGGGCTTCCCCTTCCTAAACATATCCCTATCTGAGGTTTTCTTTTAAGTGGAAGGGTTACTTTTCCAGCTGGTTGGGAGAGCACAAATGTTCAGAAAAAGGTATTTTAGTTTTTCTAATGCTAGGCAACGTATGGTACAAGTCAAACAAAAACCGTTCCTCCTGAAGTGGTACCTTCATTAGTTCTGAAGTTCTTTTGCACAAAGTTTCAGGAAGCAGTGTAAAACACAATCCCCTATATGTGAACCTTTAGATTGTAAGGCAAGCCAGTGCACTGTGTAATATGCAAAAACGAAGGCTCAAAGAACCTGTCCCAGCAACCCAGTCCCACTGACGGGGATGGTACTGAGTAGCTGTGGAAGAGAAGACCCAGCCTACTCACCTGCAGGGCTGTAAACAGCGTGTTCCTTTTACTCCGACCTTTAAGGTTTCCACTGAGCTCCTGAGTCTTCACCAAAGGGTGTTCAAAAAGCTTACTCAAAGCACATTTGATAATTGGGTCCCTCAGCCTAAGGACTGGCCTAATTAGGTGAGGAGGTTGTATCTTTGGAATAAAACCTCCCATGGCCACTTAGTTTCCTTACCAGGTAAGTATGCATCTCCCTGGTGGTTGATTCTTTTTTGAAAAGCGCCTTCTAAATATGACTGTGAGTTTAGTTTTTATCTTCCATGTTTAAATAACCATTTTCTTGGTCTAAGACTTTGACTTTAACCACTGTGTATTCAACCCAAACACTGCTCTAAGCACACCTCCGTCACCAGAGCACTGAAGTGAATGGTCATTTTTGCGGACTGTTTCCATTGCTACTGCTGGCGTGTTTCTATTTCAGATCTAACTAGGTAGTGTAGGAGATCTTCATAGTAGTGTTAACTAGCCTGGGCTAAACAGCTCATGACAGGATGTAAAACTGACTTCCCTTGAGGAAAAATGTTGTGTTGAAATGGTGAAAGCCAGGATTTTCATTTACAGAATTCATAATTATCCATCAAAATTTGGTGTAGATTTGGTAGCTTTAACCTGCTAAATTCTTATCATTTTCAGGAATTAAGCCAGTTGAAATGAAACTTTACCTTATCAGCTTATGGCTTTATAAACCAATAGCAACACTGTTTGTTACTTGAAGCTAAAACATTACATTTTAAGTGAAACTTGAATTATGCTTTCGGAAGCTGCCATGTGTTTAATGTTGGCCATGCTTTGAATTTTACCTTTGGAAATTGCTATCAAATAGAACTTTTCACAATTATGAGTAGCTCAGGTAGCGGACTTCAAGGATGTAAGTTTCACTCCTATAAAGAACAACAGGTGCTGGTATTTCTAGGCTTAGCAGTGGTCTGATGCAGGCTGACAGGGCTTAAAAGTTTCCTTCCTGGTCACCATTTGGGGGGCAATGGCTTCAAACCCAAGCCTTACTTAATGTATGTTACTTTTCCTCATCTTAACAGCCTAGTAAGATATAAACTTGTCAGAGCATCCGTGATCCCTATGTAGATTCTTAAAGGATCCTGACCTCATGTTAAGCCTGCCACAGGCCTCAATTCATACAGGCTCAAACTCCTTTCTCCTAACAGACAGGACCTCCCTGATTAGAGCTCATAAGAAAATGGTGCTTTTCTTTAACATATAAAAAACCTAATTCTCTTAACAGCTTTCTTAACCAGATTTACGCCAGCAGGGTCAAGAAGGACCATTTTATTCTATTTACCTTTAGTGAACAGACTGCTAGAGATAACACCTGTCAACTTACAGTTAGGCCACTGTGGTACATTTATACTGACCCTCCTTCCCAATTCTTGTCCTTTAATCCCATACTAGTTCCAGAGGAGACTTGGCACAAAAAAGTAGTATGTATATTTTTTAAACACCTAGTAGAGCAAATCAACTAGAAAAAATTGCCAAGGGGAGCCTGTCTCTATGTCCACACCTTTCTAAGCCTACATCATTCTTTCCATGCCAGTTTCTTACATACTCCATTTCCAAAGAACCCCAAACTCCTGGACAGTGGCACTACCCTGAATTTTAGGGTCAGAAAATCTCTCTTTACTTGTGAAGGAAGCTTTCTCAAGCAGTGTTGCTTCAGAGCCCACTGCCCAGGCTTACTCACACCTTGCCTCCACCTGCACATTACTGCCCTCAAATCCCACTGTATTATAGCTACAATGCCTCCCTGGTGCCTGGAAAACCCACCTGGTGCACTGAAATGCTATGCAACACCAAATGGCTTCTTCCCATAGTCCTGCTCAAAAATGGAAATTCCTCAAGAATAAGCTATTACCTATGCTAACATCACTGTATGGTGGCTAGTTTCCATTTCTTTTTTTCTTTTACTATGAAGCAAACCATCTGTTAAAATCCATGTTTGGGACTTGTTCCTGTCTCTTTTGAGTGTGAAATATAAATCATGTTTTTATGATTTTTGTAAATCTTGACTTTTTACATCTTGTTTTTGTAAGCTGAAGTTTTCTTATTAAAAGAATAAAATGTCTTTGTGTACACGCTTTATTTGTTAAAATACTATTAGATTATTCCTCAGGACAAGAGCAAAGATAATCCCCTGCAGAAACTTAGTAACTATGTACAGCATTTTACAGAACAGAAGACAACACTTTAGCTGAAGGCTGCCTGCTGACCAGAAAAGGGTGTCCTGAGTGGACTCAGCAAAGAGAAGGAAGGCAGGGAAGGGAAGGTGCCCTCTGGATCAAACTTCAGCCGCCAGCAGGGCAAGTCTTGTGATGGTCACAGATTGGAGGCTGTTTTTGAAGGGGTCGAGTACAGCACAGGGGTTCCATGTGTCTGCAATCAGACAACAGGTGGCATTAGAAACGTAATATTACTGGAGTAAAAATTGCTAAGAGACTCAAAGCCCTTGCAACATCTGGAAACATATCTAACTAGGAACAGCCAAGGGTCTTTTGTCAGGTCTCTTTCCTATCAGTCTGTGAACAGTTTATCTAAGTTATTTCTTCTCCCAGCCTCTAGGACTTCTGAAAGAACAGTGGTCAGTGCTTACCTTCACAGGCTAGACCCCAGGCTGAGGTGCCATTAGGTCAATGTCACTCAAATTTCTGGCCAACCAAACTCCAGCAGCAAAGAGTCCCAAATTGAGAATCAAGTTCCTAAAAAAAGAACGCATCCCATTAACCCTGTGGTCACCGAGTCACGTGTCTTTGGTTAACAACAGACTTGGGGGGTGGGGGTGGTTCCCATCACCACACAAGAAAGAAACCGTCCCCTCCTGAGGCAAAAGCACTTCAGAATCTTAGGAGCACTGATCGGTACATAATAGGCTGCCAAGACCACATGGTTATTTAAGGTTCGTTTCTACGTCTAATAAGAGCAGGGTCAAACGCAAAGGCCAACTGAACACTTGTCCAGGGGCAAAAAGCCTGTTTGTTGGCGCCCCCTCCCCCAGGGTCCCCGTGAGCAGATTCTCTAAACAGAGCCCGGTGACTGAAAAGAGTGCTTCGGCAGCACGGACATCCTCCAGCAAAGACCTCAGCAAAGCACAGCCAGAGCCACAAAGAGGCCAAGATGTGGGTGGTGTAAAAAAAAAATCGGATTTACCAGCCCGGAGGAAGGGAAATCCAGGGGTACGCATAACGCGCGCGAAGGGCAGGAGAGGGACCGACCCCCGGGCCTCGGTTACCTCCGGAAGTCATTCCTGTCGGTGGCGAAGCGGTAGACGCCCCGAAGCCAGTCCCCCACGTTGTCTGGAATTTCGGGAGCTTCATTTGCTGAGCCCGCAGCGGTCACGCCTGTCCCACTGGAAGCCATGGCAGCAGCTCCGCGCTCCGTAGGAACGCTCACCACGCACCGGGCGGGCGCCGACAGATTACGCAACTTCCGGCCTCACACTTCCGCCGGCTACCGGCCGACAGAGGGCGCCGCGGCTCGCGCTCCCACAGGCGCCTGCAGAACTTCCCGGGTGCGCGTCTGCCACCTCGGCCAGGGATGGAGCGCCGCCCCGCTCCAGTCTCCCTGGTCGGGTTCCACCTCCAGCTCCCTCCTGGCCTTCGGCTGGCGCACCCGCTCACAGTCCAGGTGTTCTCCAAGTGATCACTTCATTGGTTCGGGAGGAGGACGCTGGGGATGGGGCCTCCCAGCCTGTGGGGGTGGGGCAGGGGCACTCAGCTGGGGATGCGTAGCTTTGAGGAATGGGCTTCTCCGAGAGTCTCCATGAAGAGTCATAAAGTGCGCGGGCTGAGAGGAAGCACTCAAACCTGTCATCTCGCCGACCCTCCCCAGACTTGGTCCTGATGGCATTCAGTCTAGGACTTAGAGGGGTAGGAGAGCCTCGCTCTCTCGCCTTACAGATCCCACCCCCCACCCCAAGCCCCCCTTTCTCCAGGCTGCGCCACTAGCAAATGGTACAGTGCCTCCTGGAGGTGTCGCTGTCCTCAGTTCGGAAAGGGGCCGGGGTCTCCCAAGGCCGGGGAAGGCGCTGGCCTAAGAAAAAGCCTTCGGGTTCCGATTCAGAGGAAGAGGAGCAGGTGGGACATGGAGCATCCTCCTTGGGATCAAGGGGCGTCTCTAGGCGGCCCTGCGCTTGCCCTTGGCGTGCCTCCGTGTGGTCCCCAGCTCGATACTCCTGCTCTGCGCTGGATCCAAGCATCCTGCTCCGTGTTTCCAGACTGGAGCTGGCGGCAGTGGCGAGCAGGGTTGCCCGGGAGATGATCGCGGTGTTCGGCTGGGCGCAGTCCGGATCTCCAACTCTGCAGAGCCCCTCCTCTCCTGTTCCGGGCGGGGTCAGAAACGCCCATCTCAGAGCCGCGAGTCTCCTTCTCCCAGATTCGGGCGGGGCAGTGGTCAGAAGCCAGTCCCAGTCAGGGCCCAGCCTCCCGCCCCGCCCCGAGCCGTGCGCGCCGCCGCTGTGGGTCCGCTCCCGGCTCCCGCCCCTCCCCGCCTCCGCCCAGCAGAGGGCGGCCGCGGCCCCAGCCCAGGAGCGAGTCCCGTGCCGCAGCCCCAACGGCGGCGCGGGGTGGGTTCTGGAGGCCCTCGGAGCGCGCCGGCCAGGGACGCGCGGTGAGAGCTGCGGGCCCCGAAGCTCGGGTCTGGGGGTGCGGTGGGGGGCACGGGGGCGCTGCTGGAGGGGCGGGACGGCGTGGGACCGGGGTGAGGGTCCCAGCCCGGGAGAACCACCCCGCTCAGCCCAGCCCAAGCCGCTGCCCCCTTCCCCTTTGATCTTCACCTTCTCCTCCCTTACCCGGGGACGCCCTGCTTTCCAGTGTCGGGGCCGGACTCGAACCCGCATCCGAATAGCGACGCTCAAAGCAGCTGGGGCAGCAGGGGCCGCCCCCCGGCAGGGCATAACGTCCCCCGCCCAAGGGCCCGGCGCAGTCCTGGCAGCAGAAGTGGTTTTCGTGCCAGTGCCGTCCCTCGGCCTCGGTGCAGCGCCGGGAGAAAATCAGCTGAGAGAGGGAGAGGGGAACGGTTCATTCATTCATTCACTCATTCATTCATCCAATAACCACGCCTTATACCCAGGTGACGCTAAAGCACGTCTACAGACATTCCCATTTGATCTACTTAAACACTCTCGGACGCGGGGAGGGCTGATTGGCTTAGCCAGGATCCCCCAGCTAGCAGGTGGCACATCCTGAAGAAGTGCGACCCGGGTTGCCTGGACGCCCAACCCAGGTTTCCATACTGCCTCTTGTGCAGACACTGAACGAGTTCCTCGCTGGAGCAGGCACAGCACTAGCGTACTGAGATGATCGTCTATCCTAGAGTCCCTGCTCTGGAGGGATTCAGCCCAAGAAAATTGGGGGGACTCTGCTTGTGGTGGGGGAGGGCACAAAGGCAACGGGTCCCAGGTGCCCAGAGCTCAAAAGTCAGAGCAGGGCAAATACAGAAGTCCCAGGCTGGTTTCCAGTTCTCTGTTCCCGAGTCCGTGGTACTGAAAGAGGCGTCCCCTTGCACCCTGCCATTCTTAACCCTGGGCAGACCCCCTCCAGCCCCTCCCTTCAAGGTTGTACCTGGTCACAAGCCGGGCAGCGAGGCCGCAACAGCTCTGCGTGATGACGGCCACAGTAAAGACGCCCATTGTGGTAGAAGTAGATGAGGTTGATCAGGGCCTGGCCACAGGCCTGGCAGGCAAAGCAAGCCTGGTGCCAGCAGCGCCGCTCTCCTGCCCGAGCTGCAAACACTCCGTACTCCCCTGGCCTCAGCCGCTGCCTGCACTGCAGGGCGTGGGTGCTGGGCTGGTCACAGGCTGCATATGCCAACCTCCAAGCTCTTCCATCCCAACCCCAAAACTAACTGTTCTTCCCACACCTCCAGCAAACCCACCTCCACTGCAGGCTCCACCGAGAAGCCCTACATTTGGTTTCCCTTTTTCCTGAATGTTGCCAAACTGTCAATCCCCAAACCCCTTTTCCTCTCCAAAGTCCCCAAAACCATCCCCTTCTGCAGCAGTGAGAGGGCAAAGAGAGGAGGAAGGGGAATATGGTAGCCAGGTCGGGTGTTACATACATTTTCACAGGTGCATTCTTCAAGCTTGAGAGGTACCAGGCGGGCCACCCCCTGTCCCAGGGCCTCCCGCCTCCGTTGGGCACAGAAGAGCCGCAGCTCGGCCAGCTCCTCCTCCCCAAGGGCCAGGCAGTAGCGCTCCTGCAGAAATAGGTGTCCACGTAACTGGGAGAGCCCCAGCAGGCAAGATTGAAGTTTGACTGGAGAGAGGAGGTTTAGTTGTTTGGTCAAAGAAAGACTGTAAAACCTCAAGGAGCTGCAGGAAATAACAGCTCAGATGAGCACTGAGGAGATGGCAGAGAGGCGGAATACATCTACCTCTCATTTCCCCATTTCCCAAAGGAATGGTGATCGCTCAGGTCCTGACGGCCCCTGCACTTAGCCCATCTTCCTGTACTGGGTTGGCCAAAATGTTCATTCAGGATTTTCCGTAACATCGAATGGAAGAACCCAAATGGACTTTTTGGCCAACCCAGTATTTAGATCCTGGCTCCCAATGAGCTTTAGCTCAATATCACTTCCCACTGGATTTCCCCTATTCCATATTCTCCTGCCTGGCCTCCCCAACTGAATTGTAAGCCTTTAGGCTGGGCACACAGGGGCCTCAATAAATACTTAACCACCATACGCTCTACATTTGTACATTCCATTATCAGGTTCAAAAGCTGGTCATGTTCATTTTCTCATTTGCTCTTCAGCTAAGCATGGTGGTGGGCAGAGCGGATGTCACTGCCCACATTGTGTAGACCTGAAAGCTTAGGCCAGGGGTGGGGGGATGACTTCCCCCAATTAGTGGCATATCTTGGCCGTAAATTTGTGCCTCCCTCCCTTCTGTACCTTGCTTCTTCCCACAGTAAGTAAAGAGAGGAAGGCAAGAGAGAGGAAAGCTGGGGAAAGGGAGGCCCACATCGCTGTCCTGTGGAGGGAGCTGCTGCAGGAGGCTCCGGAGCCCAGGCCAACTGGGGGCTGGGGTGGTATCCAGGCCAGGGTGCCCCCAGCTCAGAACTTCAGGATCCTGAGGAAACACAGCAAAGGGAGAAGGGCAGAGCTTGGTTTGTCCTTCCCTCCCCTTCCGCCCTCCCTCCTACATTGCCACCTCTTCATCAATCTGGAACAATGTCCACCCTCTCCTGAATTTGGAGAATCTTCCTTCAAGATCACAGAGACATTTGATCCATTCTCGTGTTTGTGGTCTCACTGAGGCAAGTTAGCAGGACACACCCCAAAACATCTTCCCTTCTTATGCTTGAAATCACCCCCTTCACTCCTTAGGGCCAAACCCCCTAGGTTCTGCTTTGGCAACATAAGCCCCGTAGGAAAGAATTCATGTATATGTGTGAATAAGTTTAAGGAAGTTGAAGAATTTCCTTGTGGTCCAGTGGTTAGGACTCTGTGCTTTCATTGCCAAGGTCCCAGGTTCAATCCCTGGTGGGGGAACTAAGATTCTACAAGCTGTACAGCAGAACCAAATTGGAAAAAAAAATAAGACAGAGAAGTTGAACCCCTGTGTTCTGAGGGGGCTATAGGAACAGGGATTCCTGCAAAGGAAAAGGGCTGCAAGAAGCTGGGCACAAAGGCCAACTACCTCCCACTGGGTGGAAATGGGAAGAGGTCCAAAGGATGAAGTGGATGTCAATCTCAGAGGGAAGGGCAGGACTCCTCCCACCTGAGCAGAAGTCTCCTCAGGATCCTCCTTGGGCATGTGGTCTGGGTTGCTGTCTGAGTTGACTGGTGGATTCAGCTCCGGAGAGGCCAGCCTCTTTACTTGGTGGGGCCAGCCAGAATTCAGCAGTGACATTGGTGGTAAAGTCTGCACAGAAAACAGCAAGAGGCCTCCCATTTATCTGACCATTACAATGCGCTAGGCTGGCTAAGTGCTTTACAGGCGTTATCTCCTTCAGTCCTCCCATCAACTACATGAGTTAGGTAGTATTCTGGTCACCATTTTACAGATGGCCCAACTGAGGCTCAGTAAGTGTAAGTGGTCTGCTCAAGGTCACAAAGCTAGTAAATGGCAGAGTCAGATCTTGAGGCCAAAGCTTTCAGCTCCAGAGTTTCTGAAGCTCCAACTCTAGGTCTCCCAGCATTGGGATGGAGGAAAGCAGAGGCCTGTAATGGAAGAGGGAGACAAGCCGCTTTCTCCGTGAGCCTTTGGGTAGACTGGCCCCTGTTCCCCACCTCCCCAGTCATAACTCCCACTGTTCCTCACTGGGCACTCAGCACCCAGGAAGCCTGCTTCCTCATCTCTCCCCACTTCTCCTGCTGTAGGCTTCAGCCAGGTGAAAGAACCACTTCACCAGGAGACCCTTCTTAGCCTCTCCAGCCCATACCAGCTCACCTTCCCCTATGCTCCAGAAATAGGTACAGTGAGTGTCCCCAGATTTCTCACCTAATGTTCCTCTTTGCCCGCTGTGCCTCTCTCAGCTCCTCATCTGGTCTATCAGCTCTTCCAGGACAGATGAAAATCCTATGCTTCTAACGTCCATCTCTAGTAGCAACTTCACTGGATAATTCTAAGTGCAATTCTTCAGCCCTCCTCTGGGTGAGCCCTGCTATGGCTACATTATCTTGGAGATGGGAGGTGACTACTGAAGTGGTAAAGGGATGAGCCCTGCCCACAACAAGCTCATCGTCTACTGGGTCAGGCATCGATGAAACCAGCCAGCAAGGGGCCAGGATTCTGAGCAGATAGACACAGCATCCTAGGAAGAAAAAAAAAAAAAACAAAAAACTTTTCTAGAATATTTACTCTGTGCCAGATACTTTTCTGGGGCTTCCAGGGTGGTGCTAGTGGTAAAGAAGCCCCTTGCCAATGCAGGAGTCAGAGGAGACTCAGGTCCAATCCCTGGGTGGGGAAGATCCCCTGGAGGAGGGCATGGCAACCCACTGAAGCGATTTAGCACCCACTGCATGCAGAGACTTTTCTAGCATCTTACATAATCCATCCTCACAACAATCCTGTGAAGTAGTTTCCATTATCCCATTTTGCAGTTGAAACAAACTGAGGTTAACTAACTTGCCTGAGAAGTTAGTTACATTAGAAATTAGTCACATGAGAAGGCTAAGGGAAGCTTTAGAGGAGGAAGTTGCCTTTGAGAGCTGGGATGGCAGCAGGGCACCAGAAGGGATCATCAAATCCCTAGCCTCCGTAAGACCCAGCTTTAGGGCTGGGTACAGGGTTTGGACCATAAAAATTCTATGGCTTCCCAGCCCCGAGCCCTCCTGTCTGCCACCCTTCCCAGCTTCCTGGCCCCACACCCATCTGCTCCCTTCCTGTTCTTTCCCCCAGGTCAGCTTTCCTGTGGAAAGCAGCCGGGATGGGCTGTTCACACTCAGGGCCAGGAGGGGACTGAGACCCTCTTTTCCAGGTTCTAGTTTGCATGAAATCGTCTCACACAGGACCAACGCTCAGAAATCAGTCTTCACACCTCACCCTCAGTCCCCACCCCAGGACTGCATAACTCCACGTTCACTTAGCACTGGACTCCATCTTACTAACATGCTGGATTCCTTCCAGAATTCTCCTCCCCCCCTTACAAATAAGACAAGACTGAACCCCCTCCCCGTCGGGCGCAGGTGTAAACGGGCTCAGGAGTTCTACTTTCCTGGAGGGCAGAGGCTAGGGATTGGGAAGTTGGGGGGTGGGGTGTAAGGGATGAAAGATTTCCCCGGACAGTGAGAGGAAGAAAGGTTCGAGAAGTTTCTGGTCCTGCCAAATGCCCTCTTGACAGATCCCCAGGTTTTTTCTTGGGTTTCTCGGGGCCCACCTCCGAAGCGGGACGCGGTGTGGTTCCCGTCAGTTGGGGTTCCCAGTCCGGCTGCTGAAGTTTAGGAGAGGGGACGGGACTCCGCTGGGGTCTCACCCTTGCTGAGCGCTGGTGTCTGGGCGGTTCTGGACAGACGCCGCGGTCGGGCCCCTCACCCAGTCTCCACCTCCAGATCTAGGCGCCCGCCTCTGCCCGCCCCCGGGAGCGCGGCCCTTCCTCTCCCAGCAACCCCCTCCCCGCCCCGCGGGCCCCGTCCACCTCCCCCGGGCTGGTAGGGCCCGACGGCTCGGGGAAGGGCCTAGAGCTGCTACGTGAAGGAAGGCATTTGAGGGATCTCGGGTGAAAACGGTGCAGGCTCCACTGCCCCCACGCCCGTGGGCTTAGTCCTGGAACCGCATCTCTGCGGGCGCTGAGCAGACACCCAGGAGCCATCATTATGCCGGGTCCTCAAGCACTCGCTGAACAGAACACCTTTCGAAGCCTGCAGGTCCCCCCAGACCTTCCTTCTGGTCTCCTAGGCCCGCCCTTGTCTGTGTGTCCCCACCCCTACCTAGTTCCCTCCCCCTTGTCCCCAGCCCCTTTCTGGGGTCCCTTGTTCCATCCCTTCAAGTCCCTCCCCCATCCTTCGTGTTTCTCCCCGGTCCCGCCCCCGGCTCCGGTCCTTCTTCTGATCCTGGGAGTGGAAACCTTTGGTCCCACCTCTCGTCCCCTCAGCCCCGCCCTGAGCCCCGCCCCCGCCCCCGGCTCCGCCCCGCCCCCGCTAGGCCAGCTCTGCCGCTGGCCCGGAGCGCCCTCTGGCGTCTGCGCATGCTCCCTGCTCGGTACTGCAAAGTCCTCCAAAGGGACCTTCTAGGCTGCGCGCCGGTCGCCCCCGATCGGGTCCGCCTGCCCGCAGCGTCTCGTTGGTGCAGCCGGTGACCTCCGACCCCGCCGCCGCGGGGCGGGGAGGCCTTAGCTCCGGGCGGGCGGCGGCTGCTGCAGCGGGACCCGGGAGCGGGGCCCGGCGCCGCCCGGGCCGCGGGGCGATGTGAGTCGGGGTGCGGCGGGGCTGGGACGAGGCGGCTCCACCGAGGCCGCACCGCGCCTCGCCGCAGTCGCCGCTCCCTCCCGAGGAAGTACCGGGAGGGCGGGCGGTGGAGCCCCGGGGCTGGGGGCGGGGATCTAGAGACTACGCGCGGCCCTGACCTCCCCTATTCCTTCCTGGCATCTAGAAATTCCCGTCAACTCTGTTACCTAAATCTGCCTCTAACCTCCCAGAACCACCCTATCCCCACCCCCGACACACCTTCGCGTGTCCTGGAGTCCCGAGAACCCCTGTCTCCTGCAAATTCCCCTGCTACGCCCCCAGAACCACCATTCTCTCTGGGATGAATCCAGATGCTTCCACCGTCCTGAAATTCCTCTGAGTCTTCATGCTCCTCCATTCTCCTGGCACCGTGCTCAAATCCAAAGCATTTATCCACCTTTCCCCAATCCATCTCACACGTTTTGAGCTGCCATAACCTCAAACTCCTACTCCCAGTCCACACCTGTCTCAGAGCAGAGCCTTCTCCTCCTGTCACCTGATGTCACCCCTTTAGCTGGGCTGTCATATGTCCTGGTATCTTTAAGAGCAGTGAAGGAAATAGGAAAAGATGCAGCATCCTCCCTCATCTTGCACCCTGCCGTTCTTGGCTTCACCCCCAGACTCCCTGTTGATGGCTCAAGCCCCGGTATTTACCCAGCTGCCCGTCTTTACCCAGCTGTGCACATCTTCCTCAGCCCGCTGCCCCTTCCAGAGAGTAGGCCAGACAGAGGGCAGGGGTCCTTTTACCTGGAAAGTACCCAAAGATGCAGAGCACCTGGGGCCCTGGGAAATGACCTTGTTTTTCCAGAGCAGGAGGGTGGGATTTCAAGGATCTCCAGGGTCCTGGCTTGTTGACTTGTCCACCTAGGGCTCACATTACTGAAATTTTGGGTGATAGCATTTGTGTTAAATTATAGGCCTTTTGGAGCTTGGAGAACAGAAAGTCTATCAAGGTTCCAAATGTGAGACTGAAGGAGCTTGTCCTAGAAGAGGAAAATGTTGATTTTAGTTGTGTTTGTCCTATGTACTTACTTCTAGAGGTGAAGCTCCATAGTTTACAGCTGTTTCCCGCAAAAACTGGAAAGCTGTTTCCCTTAAAGACGTTGGGGTGGGAGTTGTGGGTGGCGATGGAGGATCTGCTTGGCAGACTCTCTCTGATACTTAGCAGGAACATAAAAACTAGAATATTGGTTTCCTGAATCTTAAGCCATTGCTCTTTCCAATACATCTTCGTGTCTTCTTGAGAGAGCTCTCTGTAGAGTTCAAGTTCTCTGCAAAGGTAAGGTGATGATCTTGGTATTGGTTGTAACAGGATTCAGAGAGGGTCTAGAAGTGACTTAAAATGTTCTGGCCTCTCTCGGACTGCAAAGTCACTGTTTCCAGGGGAGTCTTTCCCTCTCAGGGCCTATGGGGCTTTGAATTTATGGTCCCTTTGGCCTTGATCTTTCTTCACTGGCATTTATATCCCATTAGAGCCTGGAATGGATATCCCGGTGGGATGGACTGACAGCAAGTCAGTTTCATTAACAATTGAGGGGTGAGGCTAGAAATTTTCCACTAACCTGTGGTCTCTGTCTCCTATGCTAGGTGAGCCCCAGGTGTATCCCAGGGAGATCCAAGTGACTTCTCTGCAGACTGCTTGCCATGCCACCCCACCAAGAACAGGGGGAATAAAGTGGGGGTCCTTCCCCATGCCCCTCCCATGGTCAGCTCTCCGATGGCCTGGGTGAGGTGAGACCTGTGTATAGGAGCCACTTTTCTAGAATTTCCCAAGTTGGGAGGAATTGAGGGTGCAGGTCAGGATTGTTCAAGACTTTACACTTTCAATGGGAGTTCTAGAAGGTATCTAGTCCTACTGATTCATTTCTTGCAGCAAGTTGCAAACCCATAATTTCTGGTTGGGATTGGTCCATGGGTTTGCTTGCTCCCTTAGGTCACTGTAGCCTGGTGGTGTCATCTCCATTCTAGCCACAGGCCCAAATGTTGTTACGTCTAGTTTGAGTGCCGTAATCCGAGAGGGAAAAGCCAGATAGTAAGGCCTCTGGTCTCCCGTTTGGACAAAGGGGAGCAAACCGAGTGTTTGTTTTTTTAATGAAGAAATGCCTACTCAAGGTTATGAAAATAATGGTCTGTTTTCAATTTCTATCATCTGAATGTATCTCTTAACCATAATATAACATCTCATTTGAAGAGAACATCAAAAATAAATTTGAGATAGATGTTATAACCTCAGATATGCAGATGATGCCACCCTTATGGCAGAAAGTGAAGAGGAACTAAAGAGCCTCTTGATGAAAGTGCAACAGGAGAGTGAAAAAGTTGGCTTAAAATTCAACATTCACAAAACGAAGATCATGGGATCCAGTCCCATCATTTCATGGCAAATAGATGGGGAAACAGTAAAAACAGTGACAGACTTTATTTT
This sequence comes from Cervus canadensis, assembly GCF_019320065.1. Taxonomy (NCBI): domain Eukaryota; kingdom Metazoa; phylum Chordata; class Mammalia; order Artiodactyla; family Cervidae; genus Cervus; species Cervus canadensis. The sequence continues at coordinate 46,931,834 of NC_057413.1, read as the reverse complement.
CTTGGGCTCCAAAATCACTGCAGATGGAGACTGCAGCCATGAAATTAAAAGACGCTTGCTCCTTGGAAGAAAAGCCTTGACCAACCTAGACAGCATATTAAAAAGCAGAGACATTACTTTGCCGACAAAGGTCCATCTAGTCAAAGCTGTGCTTTTTCCAGTAGTCATGTATGGATGTGAGAGTTGGATCGTAAAGAAAGCTGAGCACCGAAAAATTGATGCTTTTGAACTGTGGCGTTGGAGAAGACTCTTGAGAGTCCCTTGGACTGCAAGGAGATCAAATCAGTCAATCCTAAAGGATATCAACCCTGAATATTCATTGAAAGGACTGAAGCTGAAGCTCCAGTACTTTGGCCATCTGATGCAAAGAACTGACTCATTGGAAAAGACCCTGATGCTGGGAAAGATTGAAGGCAGGAGGAGAAGGGGATGACAGAAGATAAGATGGTTGGATGCTATCACTGACTTAACGGACATGAGTTTGAGCAAGCTCTGGGAGTTGGTGATGGACAAGAAAGCCTGGCATGCTGCAGTCCATGGGGTCGCAAAGAGTCAGACACGACTGAGCAACTGAATGAGATGTTGGGGTGGTGGTAAGAAAGGAAAACAGAGGATCTGAGTGAGGTGGGACAGGAGGAACAGGAGAAAGTTCCAGGCCAAAGTGTCTGGGACTCCCCACCTACAGTTTCTTTGCTGAATCTGGATGAGGCCCCCGGCTGGCACCCAGCTCCTGATGCAGATCCGTTCCTCTAGGTCCCTCCTTTTAGCCATGTTTTTTATGCTGCCCAGGCTGCCCTTCCTTATCATACGTCAGTCAGAATCCTACATACTTCTCAAGGTCCAGGTCAAATGTTACCCCTGAGAAGCTCTCTCCATCCCCCCATCAGCATTAATCCTTAACACATCCTAACTTGAGTTAATGTTTATCCAGTGTGTGTCTGGCCCTGGATTGAGAGTGTGAATTCCTTGAGGAAGGGACTGTGAGTCTTGGACAGAGTAGGTGATCACAGCGGGTTGGTTCTGCCAGAGTTCTCCAGAGCAGGGCTTTGGGGAGCTGGCTGTGATGATTTTACTGTCCTTTGTTTTTCCCTAGGGCAGGCAGGCTGCTCTGACACCATGGGGAGCTGCTGCAGCTGCCTGAACCGAGACAGCGTCTCAGACAACCACCCCACCAAGTTCAAGGTACCCCCAGCCCCCTCCTTTCCCACATACCCAGAATGGCCTCCTGGGTTCTGCCCAAGCTGTCAAGTTGCCTGCCTAGAGAAGGTGGAATGACCTCCTGAGGCTGTGGGCTTTTTAAGACTTATTAAGAATTCCCAAGCTCAGGATCTCTGAGCAGGCCCAAGGAAAACAGGCTCAGTCCATTGCTGTTTTTGCAGCTCTTAGTCTTACTAAGAATGAAGAAATGCTGAGAGTAGTAAAGATTGTGCTTTCAGCACGATGTTCACTCCTGTCAGTGTATCTTTAAACAACAAAAGTCTGCAATGTTAAGTTTGCTGCTTGCTTTAGGAGGCTGAGGCCAGGCCCAATGGACCTGTGTGCACCCCCCACTCCTTCCACTTCTGTAGGGGGCGCCTCCTCCTCACCCCATCTTGAAGCCCAGGTTTCTCTCGCTCACCAGAAGAGGGAGCCCTCAGTAAGGTCCTTCAGTTGGGGGAGAGGGTGGAGGCCTTTATATTTGTTGTGCCTGGATTTGACTCTCCCTGGGTCTTACGATGTTTAATTCACAATGAAACCTTTTCTTGCATTAACATCTGGTCCTTGTATACTAGCCATGGACCATTTGGATGTCTAACCTTGGATGTCTAACTATCTGACCTTAGGGGTCAACTCACTACCCCTCCCTGCACTGCCCAAATGACACAACTAAAGCCTAGAGAATTGTCTTGGGTCACAGACACTGCCTCATCCGTGTCCCAGTAATCGTGTGGCGTTCTTAGTGGCTCGTGGACCCAGACACACACTTGAGGGGCTCAGTCATTGACCCCTCTGTCCCTTGCCCCTGCCAGGTGACGAACGTGGATGATGAGGGCGTGGAGCTGGGCTCCGGAGTGATGGAGCTGACCCAGAGCGAGCTGGTGCTGCACCTGCATCGGCGCGAGGCTGTCCGCTGGCCTTACCTCTGCCTGCGGCGCTATGGCTACGACTCCAACCTCTTCTCTTTTGAGAGTGGCCGCCGGTGTCAGACTGGCCAGGGTGAGTACCAGCCCCTGCCCCACGCTGGGATAGGGACTTGTCCACGGGGATCAGGTTCTGTGGCCGGAAGTCGCAGCTGGAAGGTCAGTAGGGAAGTCTGTTGACTTGGCAGGTGTTGCCCAAAGAAGGGAAGGGTCATGGCCAAGGGCGCACAGAACTAAGTGGACTCCCAGGCCGGTGCTTCTTCAGTCACTGCAGCTCCAGCCTGGGTGGCTTTGTGGGGGCATTTGTTGCACAACCCATGGGAAGCAGGCAGTGGTCCCAGGCAGTGCCTGCGTGGGAAAGCAAGCTCCTCCTTTTATTACTCTAGTTTCAGGGTCCCTGTTGCCCCCTCAGTAAGAGCAAACAGCCCCACATCATATGCCCAGGTCCCTGTGTATAATGAAAGTTCAGGCAGGAACACTTGCTGCCTTGGGCCTGCGCGGGGTGAGAATGATAAATTCGGAGAGGTCCACAGTGTACGGAGTAACCCTCACAAGGTTAATCTTTGTCTCCCGTCACCTGTGGGCAATGGAGTGTGATATATTCAGCCTTCCTCCCCTTTCTCCCTGCAGCTGGAGGTCAGGGAGGAGTGGGTTGTTCCATGATGTTAAGTCTGGGGCCAGCCATTGCTCTTTGAAGGGCGGGCATGGTCTGGGCTTGTCTTCGAGCTGAGCTGCCAGAAGGAATCCCCCACAGGATTGTGTTCAGTGCACTGTGGGGCTGTGATGGCAGTGATGGAACTAGCGAGCTCCTCCGATGAGGCCGCAAGCACAGCAGTGCGTCTCTGTGGCTGCAGTGGGCGGGGCAGCCCTCCCCTCCACGCACCTTATTGTAGAACTCAAGAGGCAGAGGCAGATAACGCTGGCTGAGCAGCGAGAGGGGAGGAAGGGGCCTCTCTGCTCCTGGTAGGGTTTAATCCAAACTGGGGATCCCAGAGGAGCACCATAAATCCCAACACAGGGTTCTTCTAAAACTCCAGTCGTTCTCAGCCTTTTCTAAGCCCTTGACATATCTTGGAATGAGATGTAATAGAATAGAATGAGGAAAGAATAGTCCTGTTTCTTCTCCTCCCTTCTACCCTTTTCATTCCATTCCTGCAGACCTGACACCCCAGCTTAGTTTGTCTTTGTGTGGATACCCACATGCACATCCCAAGTAGCTTCCCTGAGTCCTGGTCCCCATTGTTACAAAGGAGGATGCAGAATCCCAGGCTGGCCCAACACCCCAAGGACATCTTTGGATTCCTTGAGTCATGAATCCTCAGCCCAATCCTGCTGAGGACCATGCGTTGCTGCCTTGGAGTCTGAGGGGCTGTAAGGTACCCGCATGGAGGAGCCACAATTGTTGCCATGCCATAGTTGTCCTTTAGCTAGATGGCCCATCCTTCCTTTCTATACCAGAGTTCAAGCTCCGTGAAGCCCGTACACAGTAGTCACTCTCTGGCCAGGCACTGGGCTAAGTATACAGTGAACAGACAGTGAACAGGACAGACCCTCCCACCCTCAAAGAGCTTAGAGACTGTTGGGCATAGAGCTGAGGGCTGGGGCCCTGGCAGAGCTCTTTTTTTCTGGGGAGCAAGGGGTAGCAGGTGAGGTGGAGGGTCACTCATCTGACACCATTCTTTCCACTTTGATTTTTTACTTCACTTTCCTTCACCCCTGTGGACACACATCCTTATGAAAATGATTTAACCTCAGAGGAATATAGTTGAAGTACCAGATCTTATGGCTCAGACAGTAAAGAATCTGCTTGCAATGTGGGAAGCCTGGGTTCGATCCCTGGGTTGGGAAGATACCCTGGAGGAGGGTATGGCAACCCACTCCAGTATTCTTGCCTGGAGAATCCCATGGACAGACAGGCCTGGGGGGCTACAGTCCCTGGAGTCACAGAGTTGGACACAATTGAGCGACTAAGCACAGCACACTAGATCTTAAGATGATGGTAATGGATAGTGTGTGTTGGGGGAGGGGAGTGAAGGCCTTGGGCCGGCTCCTCCCATGGCTCTTGGAGGTTGGAGAGTGTGCGAAGGACAGTTGGTCTGCTAACCCTAACCCCTCAGGCCTGGGACTGAAGTTCAGGGACATTTCCTGAACTCAGTGCATCCTTTAAGCCTCTCTGGTCCTCCCCTATAGGATGCAGGGTCAGAGGAGCCTCATTTCTTCTTCTCCTTCTTCAGGGATATTTGCATTTAAGTGCTCCAGGGCTGAGGAAATCTTCAACCTCCTCCAGGATCTGATGCAGTGCAACAGCATCAATGTGATGGAAGAGCCAGTCATCATCACCCGCAACAGTCACCCGGCTGAGCTTGACCTCCCTCGGGCCCCCCAGCCTCCCAATGGTGAGAGACCCCTCTCCTCAGCACCCCAACGCACATACAAGCATAGGTGCAGGGAGCGCTGGTCTTGGAGGCACGAGTCAGGCAGGCAGGTGGAGGGTGGCTGGGTGAGCCAGGCTTCCAGGACCATCATTCATCATTAGACAACTCCCAGGGATGGAGAAGTCCTGGCCTGGACCAATCAGGTGACTCAAGCTGAGGCTGGGAAGTCCAGAGCCTTGTATTGACGGATGGTCGGGGAGCAGACAGGAAGACATTGGGTTTCCATGGAAACGGCAGTCTGGAGCCGTTTTGCTTCCTTCCTTCTGTCTCCTGGGTCATACCCATATACCTTTCCTGACAGCTGGTGCAGCATCTCTGCCCACGGCTGTCTGGAGAGGTTCCCACAGTTTCTGCTTGTTCATTCACTGAATCACACCGAACACCTGCTCGGTGTCCTGCCCTCCATTGGCTGGCCTGTGAGGGACAGAAGAAATAGACACACGGTCCTTGATTTTGAGGAACTTCCCTGAAGCTCACTGGCAGAGCTGGAATGAAGTGTAGAGTCAGTTCAGTGACAGCAAGGTGTGCCTTAAGTGTTTCAGATAAGGCTGTGATGGGGGAAGTGGCGTTTAAGCTGAGCTTTCAGAAGAACGGCAGAAGTTGAAGATCAGACACAAGGTGAAGACAGTGGGGACTGCCAGTTCAGTGGGGTGGACCCGTGGGGACCCTGGTACTGCTTCCCTGTGAGAGTCCCAGGCTGCCACACACACGGCTGCAGGTAGCTGCCAGGTGGTTTAAGGACCGCTTGTCTCCTGTGTGCCCAGCTCTAGGCTATACCGTCTCCAGCTTCTCCAACGGCTTCCCTGGCTGCCCAGGAGAGGGTCCCCGATTCTCAGCACCCCGGCGCCCCTCAACGAGCAGCCTCCGACACCCCTCGCTTGGTGAAGAATCCACCCATGCCCTCATTGCCCCGGATGAGCAGGTGAGCAAGTGGCTGCCCAGGGTCTTCCTGTTGGTCTGGTGGGGGTGGAGGATGGGAAAATACAGCACTTCCTTCTGGTGAGGCTCATGGGAGGGAAGAAAGTGGATAGGACCCCTTTCTGTCCCAAGAAAAGGGAGGCCGGTTCCCTGAAAGGTTTGGAGGACAAGGAAGAGGAGGAGACTGCAGCCCTTTTCCCGCGTCCTTCTCTCATCCTGTCCCCTGTTCTCTGCTTCCTCCTTGCCCTTGGATTCTCCCGCCCTGGACTGTAACGCCCAGTCCCACACCTACGTCAACACGCCAGCCAGCGAGGAGGAGCAGCGCCGAAGCCGGCACTGCCTGCAGCCCCTGCCTGAGGGCCGGGCGCCCTTCGCGCCGCAGGCCCGGGGCCCCGACCAGCGGGACCCACAGGTGTTCCTGCAGCCGGGCCAGGTGAAGTTCGTGTTGGGCCCCACCCCGGCTCGGCGGCACATGACCAAGTGCCAAGGCCTCTGCCCGAGCCTGCAGGACGCCCCCCACCACAACAATAACAACGAGGGCCCTTCGGAGTGCCAAGCCCAGCCCAAGTGCACCTACGAGAACCTCAGCGGGGGGTTGCGGCCGGGGGCGGGCTGGAGACTGAGCCCGGAGGAGCCGGGCTGGAACGGCCTGGCCCAGCGCAGGGCTGCACTGCTGCACTATGAAAACCTGCCCTCCCTGCCCCCTGTGTGGGAGAGCCAGGCCCCGCAGCCAGGGGAGGAGGCCGGGGATGACGGAGACTCCAGGGACGGGCTCACCCCTTCCTCCAACGGCTTCCCAGAAGGCGAGGAGGACGAGACCCCACTGCAGAAGCCCACCAGCACCCGGGCGGCCCTCCGCAGTCACGGCAGCTTCCCCGTGCCGCTGACCCGGCGCCGAGGCTCCCCGAGGGTCTTCAACTTTGATTTCCGCCGGCCGGGCCCGGAGCCTCCAAGGCAGCTCAACTACATCCAGGTGGAGCTGAAGGGCTGGGGTGGAGACCGCCCCAAGGGGCCCCCGAACCCCTCCGCCCCCCGAGCCCCTGTGCCCACCACTCACCCGACCCGCAGCTCAGACTCCTACGCCGTGATCGACCTCAAAAAGACCGTGGCCATGTCCAACCTGCAGAGGGCGCTGCCCCGCGACGACGGGACCGCCAGGAAAACCCGGCACAACAGCACCGACCTGCCTCTGTAGGGGCGCCCCTCCTCCACCCTGCCCAGCCTCCGCCTCCCGCTCCCGTGCCCCGAACCCCCACTCCGGGGTTCCGGGCTGCTTCGCAGAAGGGCACTGAGGTGGACCAGATGCTTTCTCGCACTGGCCAGAGTCCCCAAAGATATCAGCCGCAGAGACCCCCGGTGTCCGAGCTGGGGAGAGGAGAGGGTGACCAGGCGAGGAGGGAGCCGCGGTGTAAACTGTGAAGGGCCCCCCGACGGCAATTAGCACCCTCCCGTTCTGTCATCTGTCGCGTCTGTCGTCTGTGTGTTTTTTTGGTTGAAATTTGGAAACATTTTGTACCTGTTGATTTTATTTATCAGTTTATTTTTCTATTTATTGTTTTAAATGTAATTTAACATATTTATTATTAATATAATTATTTTTAAATTCTGACGTGGTGGATGACGTCACCTTTTTAGGGAGTTTTTTTTTTCTGGCATGGTGCTGGGGTGGGAGTCCAGGAGGCCTCACAGAGTTAGGGTCTTCACTCTAGGGTGATCGTGGGTTTTGTGATAAGTAACAATCATTTCTTTTTCTCCTCTGAGAAGCCCTGGCCTAGGACTGAAAGTTTTCCAGGGACGGCTGCTCCATCAAAGTAAAGTGACAGGACAGCTGGGGTCCTTGATACCCAAGGGGGATCTGTAAGAAAAACTACCCTGACCCTCTGAGGTTGTAGTCGGTGAGAGTGGAATTGAGGGGTGGGGTGCTGCACCATATTCACCTTCTCTGGACTCCCTCACTGAGTCCCCCTTCTGCCCCCAGGTGGATCCGATTGGGTACTGCCCTCCTTTCCCACCTTGGCCCCAAGGGGGACCCGGGATCTTCCTTCAGCGCCATCCGCTTGGCAGGGTCAAGACTAGAACCTTTAAACAGGACTTGACTAAAAACCCAGGAAAAGCAAAATTAAAAAGGGAAAAACAGTAATATAGAACTAAATAGTCGGACTTACAAAGTGTGACTTTCCCAGGGAAGTCCTCCCTAGGAATGAGCTCTTTGGGGAATTTCTGACCGACTGCAGGGATGGGGCCCTCACAGAGCCAGCACATCCAAACTCCTGCCTGGGCCCCTCTGCCCGGGGCTGCACGCTCCCCCTGCCCGAGGCTGTGGTTGCGGAAATTCCCTTTCCATATCCGGAGGCTGCCTCTTTCCTTTTCCTCCTCCCACCAGCCTCCCTGCCTCAAAATTTCCCTTTCTGTTTCAAACCCCTGAGTGGTTAATCTCCAGAAAATCCAGTGTCTCTAATGAGGCACTCAGGGCCCTGCGGAGGAGAGGGAGCAGGGTTTGTCCAAGCCTTGGGGGCAAGCCTTCTTGTCTCTGGTCACTGTTTGTGCCCCAGCTCCCTGCCCTGTGGAGTGAGCAGACCTGTCCTCCACACCAAGGAAACAGGCCAGGGCAGGGCCCGCCCGCCTCCCTCCCCTGCTGCTGTTCAACCACTGCCCGGGGCCTCAGTTCTAGATGTGCCCTTTTCCTGAGCAGGAATTAGACCAACCAGCTTCCAGAACCCTCTGACCTTGGGTGTCCCTCTCTGTGCAGGAAATGGACAAAGAGAACTGGCCACAGAAGGCGTGAGAGGCCCTTCACCTGGGGCCCAGTAGGATCCCAGGGTGCGCCTGGCTCTGAACACTTCTTTACACCCTTTTGATCTCTGGACCGGAGGGCTCACCCACGGCAGGCTGGGTTTCATGCACTTTTCCCACACTGCAGTAGGGCAGTGCTGTCCTCTCTCTGCTGCTCACCCAGGGAGGCAGCTCAATTCTGCTTTCTCTGTGTCCTCACACATGACCCCTGCTCCTCCTTTTGGCCTCCACAGTCAGGAGCAGTGGACCCTTCAAACAGGATCACCAAGATTGGGGGGCAGACATGGCCGTGCCAGGACCAGGCCTAGGGCCCCTGGCTGTGCTAGTGACTCATGAGGGTGCTCAGGCCCCTCCTTACTCGTGAACTCTGTCATGGGGGAGTCAGGAGCCTGGCTTGAGTCGAGGCTGCGTTCTAGTGCTGACTCCTCCGCTGTCATCTCCGCTCTTTTGAGCATTTGGTCACCCCAAGTAGGCCTTGGATTTGCCCTTGGAAAACACAGAGCTAATTGTGAGAAGTAGCTAATGAGATGATGAAAATAGCACCGCTTTGGCAAGCAGAGCCACCTGGGCAGGCTCTTGCCCCAGCCACTCCCCAGGGAATAAAAACCACTGGCCGTCATAACTCTTCAGCCTCAGAGACCAACCTCAGGCTTGCTGCTGCTCCTTTGCTGAACAACTCACTCTCAGGGGTGGCCAGGTCTTGGTCAGGCCCAGAGCTTCCCCCAGAGTAAGCTGTAATCACTCTAGTCTACATATTTGTGGAGCATTGGGTGGGGGTCCAGGGCACATCCCAGGAATTGGCTCCCAGCCCAGTGTGGCCACCAAGCTTCCCTGTTCCCTCCCCAGGTCACTGCCTGTGACCCATGAGCCTGCGGCAGGAATTTTCCTCTGGTGTGGCGGGTGGGCTGTGAGTGGACAGCTTTCCTGGTGGGGAGGGGAAGGCTGGGGATGGAGTGATGCTCAGGAGGGCAACTGCAGCTCCTGTGTCTGAGCCTACCCTGCCAGCGTTCAAGGCGTGGTGTGCGGACCGAATCCGTTTCCATTGCCATCATCATCCAACCATCTCCACCAACATGGTGAATGTTTGCTGACTGCTCAATTCTCTTCTTTAGAATCAGGCCCTACCCACCCTCCAGACTGCCCTCAGGAAAGAACAGGAGCCAGCATCCTGTCCAGGAGTGACATTTCAGGTCAGACCAGGAGGGGCCCTCCCGGAGCCCACCCCTGGGTAATAATAGCACTTGACAACGGTATAAACATGGGCGGCTTATAGACGATTTATCTCTTTGAGCTCACTGGGCCGGATTGTTATCACCGCAGTGCAGAGGAGGAAACAGGTCAAGAGGTGAAGTGACTTGCCTGGGGCCGTGGAGTTAATTAGTGGCTTGAGCGGGGGCTGCCTGCCAGTCGTGTGTCTTTTCCAAGCCCTTCTCCCAACCTGGCCTGCAGGTGCTGAGTTTCCTCAGGTGGGCTGGGGGCGAGCGTGTTGGGTGCTGCCCCAGACAGAAGCAGGCCAGGTGGTGGTGGGGGCCACATTCCAGTGTTCTCACTCAGGAATCCTGAATTCCAAGCCAGGGCTTTGCCTGGCTGACAGCAAGGTGAACCTGCTTTCCCCTCGGGTTGGCCTGACGCCCACCCACAGATCCTGCCTCTCTATTCTTTTATATATTTAAATTAAAAAAAATTTTTTTAAATTTATTTTTCTGGTTATACCTTGAGGCATGTGAAACTCCCCGAACAGGGATCAAACCTATGCTCCCTCCAGTGGCAATGCAGAGTCTTAACCACTGGACCACCAGGGAAGCCTTAATGCCCCTCAACTCTTTCAGTGCCTTAGAATGGCTCCCATTCTGTAGGTGAGTGTGCAGAAGGGGCTTGAACTCTCTCACCCCCACCACCCTCTCCTCCAGGCATCTCAACCCCACAAGAGGCTTGTCAGGTCAGGCCAGGACTCCCCTGGGCTCTGGGGGGTTCTCTGACCAACACCTTAAAGAGGAGTCATACTCCCAGGTGAAGGAGGGTTTATAATGAGGGATCCCCGAGACTCCAGGAAGGCCATGGGCGGCTGAGGCCGGGTTGAGAGGGCCTGGGTGTACCCCTCAGGGTGCCATGTCTACAGAATCACAAAGTTAAGATGGAATCTTGTAGGTTGGCTAGGCTGGGACCCATCCAGTAGTCCCTTCGACAGGATTCCTCAGGATGCTTATCAGGTTTCTGCTGACACACTCCCCGAATGCGGAGCTCACTGCTTCACAAGTGCTCTCTCCAGGGGGGTCTTAGGATGTCCCTAAACCATCCATCGCTGGGCCCTAATTCTGCTCACAGACCCACACACAGTTAAGGCTAGTCTCTCTGCTGCGGGAGCCTGAATTTTGAAACCTGGCCTCATTGATTACTAACAATTTGACGTCTTCAGGCTTCGGTTTCCTCATCTGTGACACGGGGATTATAACAGTTCTTCCGTCTTGAAACTGTGAGGATCAGCGAATTCCCTGGTGGTCCAGTGGTTAGGACTCCACCCTTTCACTGTCAGAGGTGTGGGTTCAATCCCTAGTTAGGGAACCAAGATCCTGCAAGGCATGTGGTACGGCCAAAAAGAAAGAAGGAAAGAAATTGTGAGGCTCAAACAGGAGACTGTCTTCCCAGCATGAGCTGTGGCACTGCCCCATCGTAAGGGCTCAGTAAATGGCAGATGTTTTCATCTGAACATGATTCTTTCTGGCATAACCAGAAAGGTGTCTTCTGCTCTGTCCAGCCCTTCGTGCCCTAGTTTGACCCAAAACTACTGAATGCAGGGCTCAGGACTGACCTGCACCTTCCTTCAGCCCAATGTCATTGTTGTTCCAGGTGTTACACCTCTGCCTGAGTTTGCACTCACTCCATGGGTCCTTCTTGTTCTTAGGACCTCAGAGCTGGCCTGACACCGGGTCTTTCCACACAAACATCAGTAGCTACCTGATGTGGAGTCCTTGGTTTGTTAAATCAAAGTCCAGACCCTCCTGCTTATTTAGCTGACATCTCTTGTTGTTCGCCTGTGTCTGTCCTGGCATCTGGCCAGAGGCACCAGCCCTGGCAATGGACCTGGAGGTGATGGGAAACCAGAGGTGGGGAGTGGGAGGGGCTCTCCATGGGTGATGGATCACGAGGGGTCTCCACAGCATCTGGGGTTCTCAGCCTAACTCTTCTGGAAGCTTCACTCTGCCTGCCAGTGGTTGGTAGGAAGCCTTGCCCCCACTTGCCTTGCTCGCAGGTGGACCCCTCTCCTGGCTTCTCTGGGGATGGATATTCCCACCCCAGGGCCCCGTGGATGCTTGTGGACAGGGGCTGGGGAGGTCAGGAGAGTAACAGCATCACTCGTGCTCCAGGTGGGTGCTGTCATTATGCTCATTCTTAAGGGGTTATTAGTATGATGACTGAGCTAATGAGCACTGTGGGGGTGGGGAGGGGACACTTTAATCCCGCCCAGTGCCTGCTGATTGATGGGGTTGTCTCCTCAGCCATCTCTTCAGCTCCTTTAGCTGGGGAGACCTGGCCCCTTGGGGGCCCCATCGCCTCCCTCCACTTACCTCTCCTTTAGCCTGACCTGGTTCCCCTCTGGGTGAGAAGATCTCAGAAAGGGTGTGGCAGGGACAAGATGTGGGGGTGAGAGATGAGGGACTGGGGACTCTGGCTCTGGGGAAGGGAACGTAAAAGCAATGAAACCTCTGATCTTGACTGCATGCTGCCTGGGCTGGGGAAAGCCAGGCAGCTGAGTCTGAGGAGGGCTTGAGGGGAGATGGGAGCAGCCATGGAAGAAAGGGTGAGGGACATCAGGGTGGGAGTGAGGAAGTTTCCAGGTGTTCTTTGAGGCACCTTGCCTCTCTGGCCCGGATGAGCTGGTGCTGGCCAAAATCTTTCCTTTTAAGCGCCTTTCCTCTTGGGATGAAAGGGCTTGGGGAATCTCTCAGTGTATTGCTATATCAGAGAGGGGGTGGGGGACCCTACGAACCTATGACTTGTGTACAGTCGTACAGGTGTGTGCTGAGCTGTGCTAAGCCACTTCAGTCGTGTCCATCTCTTTGTGGCCCCAGGGACTGTAGCCCACAAGGCTCCTCTCCATGGGATTCTCCAGGCAAGAATACTGGAGTGGGTTGCCATGCCCTCCTCCAGGGGATCTTCCTGACCCAGGGATCAAACCTGCATCTCTTATGTCTCTTGCATTGGTGGGTAGGTTCTTTACCACTAGTGCCACCTGGGAAGCCTTGATTTCTCAAGCCACGGTTAGACACAGTGGGTCCAAGATTCAAAATCTGGGTCATGGGGGCTAAGTCCTGACAAAACCCCACCTCCCCGGAACTCACTGTCAAGTTGGAGACGTGAGGCTCACACAAGATAGGATTATGGACCATGTGCCTCTGCACATGGAGAGCTGTGTGACCTCAGACAGATCTCCCAACCTCTCTGAACCTGTTTCCTCATTTATTAAGGGAAGCTAATAACAACCTTCCAATGTTGTTATGTCTTAAATAAGAAAATGCACATAAAGTGCTCAGTGGGCCCTTGGCACAGAGCTGAAGCTTTCCTATGCTATGGTTGTCACAGCAACAGCAGGTGAAATGAGGAAGCTGGCTGAAGGTGGATCATGAATGATGGGAAAGATCAGGGGAAGGAATTGGAAGTGTGGGCCTAGCAGTTAAGCTGGGGGCATGGGAAGAGAGGAGCCAGTGGGGTGGGAGCCTGATGGTTGGGGAGGAAGGAGAAGGAGGTGACTATACTTGATAGGCCATGTGCCCATGATTGGAGGGGGCAGCTATGGGGCTCAGACCAGATCAGGTGTGGGCATTCACCTGTCCAGTCACTCAACAAATATTTAGTGAGTGCCAGTTAGGTGCCAGGCACGGTGACGGGTGGGGACAAGGCAGCCATCAGGACAAATAGGGCACTGCCCTCCTGAGCTTACCTTTTCCTGATGGTGAGAGAATTAACCACCTAATTAATTACAATGAACAAGTTAAGTTCAGGGACGAACATTCCTTTGAAGAAACTGCAGAAGGAGCAATGTGATTGAAGGGCAGGAAGGGGCCACATGTCAAGGAAGGTCTTGCTGGGGAGATGACCTCGGGGCGGAGGCATGAAGAAGGCTGAGTGAACAGCCAAGGGAAGGAAGGTCCAGATGATGGGGACAGCATGTGCAAAGGACCTGCAGGAAAAGTGACAGGGTCCAAGGAGGCCTGTGTAGCTGGAAAGGGGTTAAGGAGTGGAGAGAGCGGGGGCAGGATCCACAGGGAGTCCTGTGGTCCGGGGGAGGCGACTGGACTAGCTGCTGGCGGGTTGGGAGCAGAGACCTGACTTGAGTTCTAATAGAGTGGCTCTGGCTGCGGTCTGGGGCGGGGGTGGGGCTGTTGGATAGAAAGGGCAGAAGTGGGGAGACGTATGAGGAGGCTACTGCTGGAATCTAGGGAGACGTGCTGGGGAGCTCATTGGTGGCCATGAGAAAGGAGAGAAGAGGACATATTTGGGATCTATTCTGAAGTAGATCCAACGGAAGATTGGCAAAGGAAATGAGGTCTGGGGTCTGCTCCTTATCTAGGCCTGTGTGGAGGGATGCCTTCTACTGAATGGAAAAGGAATGTGGGGGGAGGATGGGCAGATTTCACTGGGAGGCCTGGGAGAATGCCCCCTGACAGTGACCCATGCCTGGGACCAGAGGTTAAAGAGCTGGGTCCTCAGACACCATGACTCAGAGCTGAGGGCTCCACCACACACTCCTGGGCCAGGCCAGGCCTGGCCGAGGCCCACCTTGCTGTTCCTTCCCCTGCGATTCTGTGTCTGTTCTCTGCCGGACCTGCAACCAGGGGAGACCTGGATGCTGAGCCCCCACCCTGCCCCCGGGACTTTGGGAGGTGAGGCTGCAGTGATGCAGTGGGAGGGAGCACTGCTGTCCAGAGCAGGCCTGGGGGAGCTTGGCACACAGAGGGTGGCCCATGTAGGCTGAAAGTGCCCGGAGGATGAGCCATTGGAGGCTGGCCCCGACACGGAGCAGCGGTGACACCTTCTCCTACAAAGGGACAAAGGTGAGACCCTCAGAAATCCTCCTGGAGCCTCTGGATCATGGTCTCAGCTTCCTAGAATCTGGGCCAGCTATGGGGGTGTGCCTGGACTTGGCAGGAAGCAGGGCCAAGGTCAGCTAGACTCCTTCCAGACAAGCTCAGAATCTGGAAAGCAATAGGGGTGGCTTTGGGGAGTGTCCAGGCATCTGGATGCCTCTTCTCCTCCATCTCTGCTGGGTGAGTGAGGACCCCCTGATGTTGTGGGTTTCTCTACAGTGGGCAGAGCCAGCCCTCCAGACACCAGAATGTGAGGAGAGCTGGGGAGGCTGACGATATGTTCCAGGAGGGGTCCCTCCCGAGGCTGCCTGTCCCCAGCTGCCTGCCCAGAACCCCCGGTCCCCACTTTGCCCCCAGGTGTCCCACACAAGGAGCGCTGAGCAGAGGGAAAGCCCTGGCAGGCTCCATGCTGTAACTCACAGGTCCACCCCTCCGGAACTCAAACTCGATGGGCTGGGACCTGGGCTGGGGCCAGCTCTGGCTCCTCGGTCCTGGGACCATAACCACATCTCTCTGAGGCCCAATTAGGGGCCCTGAGTGAGAGAGGTGACGGAGCTTCCTGGATGCATTATCAGTGTTTGGTTTGGGACTTTCGGAACAGGTTCAGTTCCTGCTCCTTATCCAGGCCCTGATAATTAGAGTCTCTGGCCTTTGATATGCCTCAGTCTGGGACACGGGACTCTCAGCCCTGCCACCCAGCCCCAGCATTCACCACCCACAGAGACTGGTCTGTGGTCAAGGCCAGCTCCATCCAAATCAAACCCCTCCCCGTGGCCTGTCTGACCTGCCCAGCCCCCGCAGAGTCTCAAGAGGACACGGGGCACAGGAGCATGGGTTCCTGGCCCCCCTGGACAGGTCTAGGGACTTACAGGCGAGACTGGTCAAGAACAGGAGGGAGTCTCTGGAAGTTTCCAGCCCCCACTGCCAAGTGGGCCACTCTCTCTGGGGGAGGAATTGAAGACAATGGTGCGGACCCATGGGGTGAACCACGGACTGGCCCGAGGTTGACTGCCTCGTGCTAAAGCCAGACCCCTTGTCCTCATTTCCTCCTTGGGAGATGCAGTCACACAGAGGGGCTTTCTCCGGTCTGGATGCTGCACTGAGAGGAGGTCTTGGGCTTACCTTTCAGCAAGAGGTCAGGGGGGACATGGCCACTGTGGAGGCGAGGTGCGGAGAAGGGTGGGAAGGAGGAGGGAGAAGAGGAGAGTGGAGGGTCATATGGAGTAAGAGAAGGAAGGGCGGGGAAAGGAGAGGAGGACAGGGACAGGATGGAGGAGGCCTTCCTTGCTGCCCAGCTTAGAGAAAGGTGTGTCTGGGGCACGCGGGAGATACACACAAGCTGCCTCTTGGGGAGCAGGAGCTCGTGCACCAGCCTGGGGCTGGGCATGAGCATGTAGATGGGCAAGCGTTGTCCCTGGCGTGTTTGTGCGTGGACATCCTGCACCGAGTGAGCGTGGGGCCTTTCAGCATTTGCATCATGAGCAGACACGCATAGACACACACACAGAACACTTATCTGAACAGGCACTCTGATTTATTCTGTTCCAATTTGAAAAAGAGCCCTTTTTTAGGACTTCACACAGCCTGCCCTCAGGGAGCCCCAGTCTGAGGGGAGACACAGCCTTGCACAGGGAGCCCCAGTCTGAGGGGAGACACAGCCCCGCCTCAGGAGCCCCAGTCTCTGCAGACCAGGAAGACACAGCCCGCCTCAGGGAGCCCCATCTGAGGGAGACACAGCCCTGCCTCAGGGAGCCCCAGTCTGAGGGGAGACACAGCCCCGCCTCAGGGAGCCCCAGTCTGAGGGGAGACACAGCCCCGCCTCAGGGAGCCCCAGTCTGAGAGGAGACACAGCCCTGCCTCAGGGAGCCCCAGTCTGAGAGGAGACACAGCCCTGCCTCAGGGAGCCCCAGTGTGAGGGGAGACACAGCCCTGCCTCAGGGAGCCCCAGTCTGAGGGGAGACACAGCCTTGCACAGGGAGCCCCAGTATGAGGGGAGACACAGCCCCGCCTCAGGGAGCCCCGGTCTGAGGGGAGACACAGACCAGCCCTCAGGGAGCCCCAGTATGAGGGGAGACACAGCCCCGCCTCAGGGAGCCCCGGTCTGAGGGGAGACACAGACCAGCCCTCACGGAGCCCCAGTCTGAGGAGACACTGCAGAGTCAGGTTGATTGGGCAGTCATGTATAAGAGTCCAAGTCAGACCTTCAGGGAGCTGTTGGAAGCCAGAGGCTATAGGTCCCTGGGGGCCTGAGGTCCAACATCCTCAATGACAGAATTTCCCTCTTGGATGTACTACTATGGAGATATCAGTGTGAGGACCCCTCCTCAGAATTTCACGATCTCTGACACAGGCTCCGCCAATCTGCGGGTGTCCAATTTCCTGTGAAAGTCCAGCCTGCTGTGAATATCACAGGGAGGTCACAGGAGGTCCCTGTGACCAGGTGGGGTCTAGGTCACTGCAGAGGGGGTGACAGAAGTGAGGAGAGAGGGAAGGAGCAAAGGGCCCTGCTCTCCATTCCTTGCTCCAGATGCACACACACCTCCAGCCTGGAGAGTCCTTTGTGGACTAACTCCTCGCGGAGCCCACTGCTCCTTTGCCACACGGGACCCAGGTTCTCACCAAGTCCTAGGGTGGGAGTTGAACCTCCTTCTTGCTGAGGGAGGCTGCTGGACTCCAGCCTCCAGAGGACCACTCCCAGGGGCTTTCTCTCCTGTCACCAGCCAGATTCAGGGTTTGCCCATCACCAACCAGGGGTTTGGCCTGAACCAGATGGAGCTGGGCACCACCTTCAAAAGCACCCACTTTGATGGCATAATGGACCTGGCTTCCTCTTCCGTGTCTGCCTTGGGGCTGGCTGGCTTTTTCCATGGGCCTGCGTGGCTTTTGGAGCCTGACACCAGAGCCCGTGGTCAGTTTCTATCTCACCACGACAGAGGACCCCACGCCTGGGAGCTCCCTCTGCGCTGCAAATGGTCAACCCATGACTAGACAGGGCCTTTTGGAGGCCTGGCTGGAAACTTTGCCCCGAGCCAGGGGCTGGGGGGGGCGGGTGGGTGGTGCAAGAGGAGCAGGAGGGTGGTACCGGGGATCAGGCCCACTGGGCTGACTCAGAGAGTAGGCTCCAGAAATAGGGGTCCAGTCACCCTGCAGCTGCCTCCTCCACAGTCTGACTATGTCTCTGGTCCCTGGTTGACAAGATGACATCATCATGGGAGAAGTCACCTTTGGGGGCAAGAATAGCCAGCTGTACACAGGCGAGGTCTCCTGGAGCCCTGTGGTTGCCTAGGTTACTGGCAGATCACCTTCCAGGGGTGGGGAGATTCAAATCCCATACCCTGCTAAGGGAGGAGGCCTGGGGGGCTTCCTTTGGGAAAAATATAGGGCTTTTCCCAGCCTGGGGCAGACCTGCGGATTGCTCTGAAGGAGAGCCTGCATGGAGGCTGGAGGAAGACTGGAATGACCTCTGACCTCTAATGGCTCCTGCAAGTTATCCATAGGGGACCGAACCACTGACTGGTGCCCCCAGGGCTGCCTGGCTGTCATGGACACAGGTACCTCCCTCATCATTATCCTTGAACAGATTTGTGGTCAGCTTATCGGGGTCCCAGGGAGCAACTGAGGAAAAGGAGGCACCCCAATCCACTGTCCCTGGGAAGTCAAAGGATACTGACCGGAGGGGCTCCTCCTGAGGATTTGCATGCCATTTCCCTGTCAGGTGTCTTGTGCCAGGTACACTGGGATCTCCCTGCCCTTCCCCCCAACCCCCTCTTCCTCAAAGACTTCCCCAGAAACAGCCCTTTGCTCATATTTCACTCCTACCAGCTTGGACTCCATCTTGGTGTCTTCACTGGGGCATTCGATCTGGGGTGGGGACTTATCTGCAGTGGAGCCGGGAGAGGAAGGTTGGGAGGTTGAGGGACCAGGGGGAAGGATTTGGGCGCAGGATGGATTTCCAAGTTGTGAGACCAGCCACCTCTGTCCCCTGGAGCCCTGAGGGAACAGGTTCTGACTCCCTGTCTCAGTTCAGTTCAGTTGCTCAGTCGTGTCCGACTCTTTGCAACCCGAAGGACTGCAGCATGCCAGGCTTTCTTGTCCATCGCCAGCTCCCGGAGTTTACTGAAACTCATGTCCGTTGAGTCGGTGATGCCATCCAACCATCTCATCCTCTGTCGTCCCCTTCTCCTCCTGCCTTCAATCTTTCCCAGCATCAGCTACCTGTCTCCTCCTCCCTTTTCATTTCTCCAGCTTGTCACCAGCTGTAGTAGTTGCCAGAGCCCACCTACCATTCCCTTCACCATCAGTGGCATCCACTTTCTCTGCTGAGTGCTCAGCACCTCCTCCCTGTGATTCTCCACATCTCTCTCCCCTTTCTCTTTCATACCTGGGCACTGGGGAGCCCTGGAAGCTGGGTGGGAAAGAAGCTCATAGAGCTCTGGGGTGTCTGATTTGCATAAGACTTTAAGGGTCATCTTATTGACTTCTTCCACAAGCATAATACCAGGAACTGCCATTTATCCAGAGCTTCCTGAGATGCTGTATGTGCAGTGGTTGAGGTTCCATCCGTCTGCACTAGGATCCTTGTTCTGCTGCTTCTGGGCCTTGTAACCTTGGGCAAGTCACTGAACTTCTCTGAGCCTCTATTTCCTTATCTGTAAAATAGGGACAAGACAGTGTTTCCCTTATAAGGTCCTGGTGAGATTTACTAGACTGGCAGATGTAGAGTGATTAGAGGGGGGTCGGGCACATGCTGAACACCCCATAAGCGCTGGTGGTACTTCCTGGTTCAGATGCTGAGCTGAGGGTTCTGTGTATGTTTGCTCTTAAAATCCTCCAGATAATTCCAGAAGTGGGTACCACCATCACCCCCTCCCCGACAGGGGGATCTCTCAACCTCCTCTTAAACCTGAGACATGGCCTTTACCACATTTAGGCAGTCCCCATTCCATTTGCCCAAGAGGGATGATGGTCACAGGGTCCTCTCCAAATATTCAATTGCAATGGGCTGGGCCCCCCTTCTCTCCCAGCCTTCCACCCTGCTCCTGACTAACAAATATGCATTGAATACCCTCTGTGCTGCTCCTGCAGGGTAACAAAGGAAGGAGGAGACACTATCCTGTTCTCTGAACACTTGTGATTAATAGTTCATGTGACAAATGACAGCTAAGAGTGCAAGAATGTGTGTGTGCATGCGCACACATGGGCTCAATGTCATAGAGATGAGTGTTTTTCAAATCGAAGCTCATGGACTTTCCTGGTGCTCGAACGGTTAAGAATCCACCTGCCAATGCTGAGGATATGCACTCCATCTCTGGTCCAGGAAGGTTCCACATGCGGCGGGGCAGCTAAGCTTGTGTACCACAACTACTGACCCTGTGCACCCTATAGCCTGTACTCCACAACAAGAGGAGCCACCACAATGAGAAGCCCAAGCACCACAATTAGAGAGTAGTCCCGGCTTGTTACAACTAGAGAAAGCCCATGCACAGCAAAGATGACCCAACACAGCCAAAAATGAATAAACATATAGATACATACATTAAAAAAAAGCATCACAGCTCACAAACAACACATTAGAAGTCAATTCAGTTGACTGGAACCAGCACTTAAGAAACAATTAAATAGAAGAGAAAAACTAGAGTGCATCCCATGTATTATGGACTAGAATTTTATGAGGGGGAGGGTGAAGCTTTTGTTTTAATTAGACTTTGTATGTATGTGTACATAAGGTCATGGTGTGAAATATATTTCTAATTGTGAGTTGTGGTTAAAAAAAACCCCAAAGGCCTCAGTTCAGTGATTGGGCCTTTGTCTCCTTCAGGGGACCCCTCTTCTTGCTACACTCCAGCCTCGCTGGCCTCATCACTTCCTCTTTCCTACCTCAGGCCCTTTGCACATGCTATTTTGCTGACAGAAATGTTCTTTCCTCACTCCCTTCACCTACCTGACTTGTGTTTGTCATGCAGAACAGAGCAATGGGTCATATTACCCCCGTCTCTCAATTGATGGAGAAGCTGAAACTCAGAGAGATTAAGTGACTTGCGCAAGGTCACGCAGCCAGGCAGAGGTGGGCTGGGATTTGAATACAGGCTTCTCTGATTTCAGAGCTCAGGTTCTTTCCTTAACCCATGAGACCTGCCTGCGGACAGCTTCAACTCCTTTTCCTCCAGGTCAGCGCAGTAACGGCCTCCTCGGGTTTTAGCCCACACTCTTGCTCTTGAAGAGCCGCCAGCCCCCAGGGCTCCCTGAAGATGTCTTCTTAAGGACCTGCTACTCCATCCTCATGCAGGCAACAGCAAGGTGGGTGTGGCTGCTGTTGTACTGACTGTTTCCTGGTCTGTTTTCTGTTTTCTGCCTGTTTCCTGCAGAGGCATTCCGTCTGGGTCTCATGGAAGCTGAGAAGCGTCCACTTTCACTCACTCCAGCCAAACTCTCCTTCTCAGGGCTGAGAGCTGGGAGACCCCAAATAAAGCAGCTGTAGGCCTGGCTTTGGGGAACAAGGTGGGTGGCTGGGGAGTTAAATAGGAGGTTGAGATCAGTTCCATTCTCATGCCCACTCAATATAGGTTAGTGGGTCCCAAATCTGTCATTCAAATACCACCCTCATGATCTCTGCCCTAGCTGTGTGTGGCCGCTGGTTAGAATCTGCTGATGTGGGAATGGGGGGGGACGCCAGGTCAAGTTTCCCCACCAGTTCTCTGGCTTGTGTAAGGTGCCGTTTCTGGAGATGTGGGACAGTAGTTGGGGAGGAAGCTGAGCCGGTGGTGTGGACAGACGCACAGACACGGAGTCTCCAATTTGGCAGGACGGCTGACCCTGAGACGCTCACAGTTGTCCTGCCTGTCAAATGGACAGGGCCACCTCCCGGCAGTGCCTTGGCGGCGGGCGACAAGCTCTGGGAGTTCCTGGCTGGATTTCACATGTAGGAGGCTGTCTGTCCCTCCCCATGGGGCCCAGGGCTGGAGTAGGGGGAGAAGAGAAATCGAACACCTAGATTCCAGGGCTGGGGCCCCCAGGCCCTCGGCTCTGCCCCTCTGCGAGGTGGCTGGCCTTGTCATTCCTTGGTGACAAGGATTTCAGGCTGCAATTCTGCTGTTTCCTGGCATTCCTCAGTTAAAAGTGTGTCCCGAACTCCCATAGTCCATGAAATCATGGGTGAGATGAGTCTGATATGTGTGCTAAAATATACAACAATAAACACAGCTACATATAAAAGACATGCTCATCCTCATTGCACCTAAAGTCATTTCTTCTTCTCATTTCTTGTGGACAGTGTCAGCCCAGGTGAATGCATGCTTTTCCCACCAGTTCAGGACTCCCTGGACAGGGGCTACCTCCCTGCTTCATCTTTGGCTGGGGCGGGGTGGTGATGGGTCTCTGATGACAGGTGTTCTGTCTCTCTCTCTCTCTCTTTTTTAGTTTCAAGTATATAATATAATGATTCAATATTTTTATATATTGCAAAATTATCATCACAATCATTCTAATTAACATCCATCTTCATACACAGTTACACATTTTTTTCATGATGAACTTTTAAGATTTACTCTCTTACAGATTTTCAAATGTATAACACAATATTATTAACTATAGGCAACATGCTATACATTACAAACCCGTTACTTATTAGTATTTATAACTAGAAATTTGCATCTTTTAATCCTCTTCACCCATTTTGCCCAACTCTCATGCTTTGCCTCTGGCAATAACAAATCTGTTCTCTGTACCTATGAGCTTTTTCTTTTTTTGTTGTTTAGATTTAGTATTTATCTTTCTCTGAATTATTTTATTAGCATAATGCTATCAAGTTCCATCAATGTTGCCTCAAATGGCAACATTTTATTTTATATATATATATGTATGTGTGTATGTTGTCATATGTGGTTGCTGTTTAGTCGCTAAGTTGTATCTGACTCTTTGGGACACTATGGACTATAGCCTGCCAGGCTCCTCTGTCCATGGATTTCCTAGGCAAGAATACTGGAGTGGGTTGCCATTTCCTTCTCCAGGGTGTTCTGTCTCTTTATTCCTCCTTTTCCTCCTTTTTTGGCCATACCACATGGCTTGCAGGGTCTTAGTTCCCCAACTAGGGGTTAAACCTGCACCCTCAGCAGTGAAAGCTAGGTCTTAACCACTGGACCACCAGGGAATTCCCTTCCTTCTTCTTTTTAAAATGTGACTTTATAAGATTATAGTTGATGTTTAATATACATACATACAGAAAGGTGCACATACCATGAGTATCCAGCTTTGACGTCTCAAAGACCCACATGACCCAAACACACGTCCAGAAGCAGAACATCATCAGCCCTCTCCAGATGTTTCTTTGCCTCTTCAGCTCTGGCCCAATGTAAAGAAAAAGATTCTGACTCGGTTGACAGTTATTGAGGGCTTGCTCTGTGCTGCCACTTTAATAACTGGATTTTATTGGATAATTCCAGCAACCCTGAGGGGCAGATGATTATCCCTGTTTTACAATCAGGGAAATTCAGGGTTGAAAGGGTGAATGAGTTGTCAGGGTCAAGTGGTCAACGAGTGGTGAAGACTGGTCTCCCAAGTGAATCCATATCACACACTGGTGTCATATTTTTTTTAACTTTTTATTTTATGTTGGAGTATAGTCTATTAACAATCCTGTGATAAGCTCAGGTGTTCAGCAGAGGGATTCAGCCATACATATACATGTATCCATTTCCCCCCAAACTTCCCTGCCATCCAGGTTACCACATAACATTGAGCAGAGTTCCCTATGCTGTACAGTAGGACTTTGTTGGTTATCCATTTTAAATATAGCAGAGCATCACATTCTTAAAAATGTGCAAAGAGAGGTGAATGAAGAGTTCAAAGTAGGGTCTATAGGTCATAAGAAATAATCTGCATGGACATCTGTCTGCTCAGACATCAATCTGCCCTTACTCATTCTGGGGACTACTGTCTACACTCTTTAAAAGGCTTCCTGAGGGAGCCCCCAACTTCTTTTAGGGCTCTGCTGCTGACCACAATTGGTTGCTCCAAGAGTGGATACCTGACCCAAGATAGGCTAATCAGAGAGCTTCTCTGGGAATTTTGGTTTCATTCTTTCTCTGGAGATGAAAAACTCATGTGATGGTGCTCAGTTATTTGAAGAAAGGCAGCCTGCAGTGAGAGAGGGAGGGAAAGAGGATGGGGAAAGCAGGAATGAAAAGCAAATGTCCTGATAGCGTTTGGATCTCAGATTTCAGTTGACCCTGAGGCTCTGCCCCATCCTTTCTCTTCCTGCAGCTGGGTTGCAATATATATGGCTCAACATCCATCCAGTGCATTCCCATTTCCACCTAAGCCAGACAAGCTAGCTATTATCTCTGAGCACGGTTACATTGATCAATGGACCAGAGAAAAAACAACCAGTCTATTTATCCATTATACACACAGAGATCAATTTCTAGTTGTTTGAGATATAAATGGATAAAATGGACTCCATTATTGAATGGGGATAAGGTAACCTACTTTATGTGGTTGTTGTGAGGTTGCTTGATTAAACAAATATAAAGTATCGTGCTTGGCACAACTTCAATGATGGGATATTGTTGTAGGGGAGGAAGAATCCATTTAAAAATCTTGAACCTAGCTCTTCCTTATGTCAGAGTTCTAATTAATAAACACAGAAGGGATGATGGACATTAAAAAGTACCACCATAATGACTGTTGTAGGTAAGGACCAATAACAGATGTTAAAATTGGTGGGCAGTGTGACATATATATATGTGTGTATATATACCCACAAAACAGAATATAGCTCAACTATAAAAAAGAATGAAATAACGCCATTTGCAGCAAGGCAAATGGACCTAGAGATTATCACACTAAGTAAAGTAAATCAGATAGAGAAAGACAAATATTATATGATATCACTTATATGTGGAATCTTAAAAAGTAATACAAATTAACTTATTTACAAAATAGAAACAGACAGAGAAAACAAATTTATGGTTACCAAAGTGGAAAGGGAGTGGAGGGATAAATTTGGAGTTTGGGATTAACAGAACAAACTTCTATATACAGTATAGATAATCAACACAGGAATTACTGTAGAGCACATCAAACTATATTCAATATTTTATAATCTATAATGGAAAATAATCTGAAATAATCTGAAAAAATATATATAACTGAATCACTTTTCTATATACCTGAAACTAACACAACATTGTAAATCTACTGTACCCCAACAAAAATTTTTTAAATTAAATTAAAATTTTAAAAAATTGATGGGCAGAAGAACGATGAAAAACAGGAGACTTGCGTAGCCTCAAAATATCTCCCCAGAAGATACTTATTAATCTTCAAGGGAAAGATAGTTACTGTTCAGTAGAGACATCTGGTAGACCTCACCTTACCCTAGTTACTAAGGTGAAACCACCAGTAATGAGACCTTTCCATATCAGGTACCTCCTGATATCATGCACTGAGAAGGGTATATCACATCTGTGGTTTCTGCAGCCAAATGCATGCCTTCAATTTCATGAGAAAACATCAGAATAACCCAAACTGGGGGACAGTCTTTGAAATAACTGCTCAGCACTTTTTAGAAGTAGCAAGGTCATGAAAGACAAAGAAAAACCAAGGCACTTTCACAGATTGCAGAAGACTAAGATATGAAAAACTAAATGTGATGTGGGAACCTAGACTGGAATGCGAATCAGAGAAAGGAGGTTAGTGGGAAAACTGGTGAAATTCAACTAAGGTCTATAAATCAGCTAATAGTATTAGGTCAGGGCTAATTTCCTGGCTTTGATCATTGTACTGTGGTTATGGTGTCAGATGTTAACTTTAAGAGATTCCGGATGAAAGGTATACAGGTACTCTCTGTACTCTATAACTTTTCTTTAATTCAAAAATTATATCAAAAGAAAAAGGAGGAAAAAACATGACTCCTTGAACTTGAAAAAAGAAGCCCTCTTTTTCCAGTTTGTCCCCAATAAGTTTTATTAAATCAATATAATGGTGTAAGTATAAAATGCACAAAACTTAAGGAAAAAACTATAAAACCAAAGTAAACAGCCAAAGCTGTAACTAAAATTCATATAGACTGATGCCAAAGATGTGAGGTTTATATAGTAGCTGTCCCTGGAGTTGAGGTGAGGTCTCTTAGCTCTGTCAGTTTATTTCAGGAGTAAGAACACACACAGAGACACAGATTCCCTGGTCCAGTCTCACACCCACTGCAAGAGACCTCTCTTCCAGGATTCCTCAAAAGGTGCTCCTTTAGCCTCTGTGTGGGTGACTCTGGGAAGCCAGTTGGGAACTGGTTAGTTGCTCAGGCCCGAGGTGATGGAGGCTTGGATGAGGCAAAGTTGGTGAAGATGGAGAAACACAAACAGACCAAGAATGCCTTTTGGAGGAAGAACCTATGGGATCCAGTCAGAACCTGTACTGAGTGTCAATGATACACCACGCCTGGTTTAGGTCCTTTGTGTATTCACTCATTGGGTCATTCAACAAATATTAGCCCTGCCTGCTCTTACACATTTGATCCCTGGGTGGGGAAGATCCTCTGGAGGAGGAAATGGCAACCCACTCCAGTGTCTTTGCCTGGAAAATCCCATGGACGGAGGAGCCTGGTGGACGACAGTCCATGGGGTCGCAAAGAGTTGGACACGACTGAAGCGACTGAGCGTGAGCACGTGGGTGACTCTGATAATGAGAAGTTCACAACTCTCTTCCTTTGGTTGATGTTCGATTTGTGCCCAAGTGCTATTGATGGGAATGAGAAATTAGAATCAACCCAAATCATAGGGCTAAATAGTGCCAGCCCCCCAAATGAGAGGGCACTGTATAGCCACCAAGAGTGATAAGAACATGGCTTATCTCAATTCATGGGAGTGTGCATATAACAATCTTCAGGAAGAAGAACAGAACAAAAATAGCATTTACACACTGATTACAGCTATGTTAAAATCTCGCTGTGTACATTAAGAGCTAGAGATAATTTAGTAATTTAGAATGGTGCAAATAATTGCTGTTTCATGCTGCTTTGATTTTTTTTAAAGTGGTTTATGTATAGAATTTAAATGAAATTTAGTACACAGAATTTTTTCTTAAATCCTCCATTAAAGGACTTGGGGGTTATTGTTTCAAAATTGAGAATGGCTACATGAGCACTGGATTGGGAAGGATCCTGAGGTCATGTCTCAGCGCCATCAAAGTGTGTGATCTGTTTGATTGGTGATGTCTGCCATGGGTGAAGGATTAGCAGTGGCAGTATGCAGGCTAGTACCTGCTTTCTCTTCTTGAGACACTCCCAGCAACCAGTTTCACTTGTGGTCACTCTGAAAGGTGAATGAGCTGTTTAAGGAGCCAGGTGAGAGAAATAACCTCTTCTTTTAGTTGCAGGATTTGGGGCAAGTCACTGGGATACAAGATGATATGCAATAGGGATTTCCCTGGTTGGTCAGTGGTTAAGACTCTGCACTCCCAATGTTGGTGACCTGGGTTCAATCCCTAGTCAAGAAAGTAGATCCCACATGCTGCAACTAAGAGTTCGTATGCCGTAACTAAAGATCCCACATACTGCAACTGAAAAAAAAAATCCCACATGCCACAGCTAAGATCCAGCACAGCCAAATAAATAAATAAATATTAAAAAAGGAAAAAAGGTGGTATGAAATAAACACCATAAGGGCAGGAAAAGCAAAGTCCTCCACAATAGAGGCCAATTTAAGCGTAGGTAGACACAGCAGTGGAGAAAGAAATGGCAACCCACTCCAGTATTTTTGCCTGGAGAATCCCAGGGACAGCGGAGCTAGTGGGCTGCCATCTATGGGGTTGCACAGAGTCGGACACGACTGAAGTGACTTAGCAGCAGCGGCAGCAGCAGACACAGCAGGGAAGGCTTTATGGCCTTTGTACTGGGTCTTGAAGGATGAGGAGATTTTGTAGGTGCAGATGCCTGTGAAGGGTATTGCACGGAGGCGACAGCATGGATAAAGCACGGAGGTTGGAAAATAACAGGCCTCCTGAGGAGCAAGCAAGAAGATCACTATAACTGGAGCACAGAGCATGTGTAGGTTAGCAGTGGAAGGTGAAGACGGAAACGGAGGCAGAAGCCAGCCAGAGTATGTCCTGAAGGCTAGGGTAATGAGTCTGGATTTTATTAGTCAGCCACAGGGAGGCTTTGGTGAGTTTTGAGGCAGGTCGTGCTTAGAAAGAGAGGAGACCAGAGGATGACAAGAAATGCCTCTTTCCTGGGAGCCCATCACTGTGAGAGGACCCCAGGCCCTGTATTTTGACACGATCCCTTTGGAGTGTGGGGTGGAAATCAGAGCACTGGGATAGCGAGGTGTGGGAGGTAAAACCAAAGCCCACTGAGAACCACCCCACGGGCTCCATCCACTGTTTGGGATTTCCTGAGCTCTGGGCCGAGCACGGGGAGGTGGAAGCCACAGCCTCCACTTTCTAGGAGTTTCTAGTCTGTGGAGGGAGGCAGCATACCACATGAAACAACTGGAGGCCAGTCTTAGACGGTGTGCCCCTGGGCAGGGGGGACACCTGCTGAGGTCAGTGTTTAGGAGTAGAAGATGAACTTGGTGGGGATTCCCCGGGCTCCTGTCCTTGGGGGGAGGCAGCCTGGATGACTTCTAAGGGGTCCTCCAACTCTGCACATCCCTGAGTCTAGGAGGAGCTGTCCTGAAGGATGGACAGAACTTGGACATGTAGAAGGAAGAGAAATGGGCTTTCCAGGAATGGGGAGCTGGGTGGTGGGGGTCAGCCAGGGCAGACAAGGACTCAGGACGTATGGGGACACCGAGGGGACTGACTGAGTTTTATCAGGTCAGGTTGGGCAGGCTGAGGCAGCAGAACCCCAGGGTCTGGCAACCAAGCAGGTGCCCCGGCTCCATGCATTTGACCAAGGATTCTTAGAAGGGATGTGGGGTGATCGGGGTTCGGGGACAGCTAGCCCACTGTTGTCAGGCTCCTTGAGATCTGCCAGATAAGGAAAGGGTCCCAGGAGGCCCATATTGGGGAGTGTGGTTGGCCTCACAAGACTTAGGGGCCCATGGATTCTGCTGTATTCACAGGATGTGACAAGATTCTAAGGATTTTATAACTTCTTTTTAAAAAACAATATTTAATTCTGGGCTCCCCTGGTCGCTCAGTGGTAAAGACTCCGCCTGCCAATGCAAGAGACACAGGTTCAATCCCTGATCTGGGAAGATCCCACATGCCTCAGAGTAACTAAGCCCATACACCACAGCTATTGAGCCTGTGCTCTAGAGCCCAGAGGTTGCAACTACTGAGCCCATTTGCCTAGATCCCATGCTCTGCAATAAGAAAAGACACTGCAATGAGAAGCCTGTGCCCCACAACTAGAGAGTAGCCCCCGTTTGCCGAAACTAGAGAAAAGTCCAGGCAGCAACGAAGACCAGCTCGGCCAAACATAAAAATAAATAAATAAAATTTAAAAACATTTATTTCTGATAATTGAGAGTAAGTTCCATGCCTCATTATTGTAGTCAGCCCTGTGTTTTTGCATCCTGGTTGCTATATATTCATTCAGAACTTCCCTGACCAGGGATTAAACCCATTTCCCTTCAGTGGAAGCTCAGAATTTTACCCACTGGACTGCCAGGGAAGTCCCTCCTATTACTTTCCTTTGTCTGCTCTCCCAAAGCGGACCCCAGGGAAGGCACTGCCTCCTTACCTTGCCTTCCACCCTAGAGTCCAGCGTGTCCCTGGAGACTGTGGGCAGGAATGGGAGCTGACCTGGCCTTGAGACACAGTCCGGCAGGGACCTCCCTCTCTTTGCCAGGCCTGGGCAGACCTCTAAGAGCCCTTCTGCCCCTCCTCCATCCAGGGCCAGGGGAGACTCCAGGGCTCTGGCAGGGCAGTGGGTGGCAGTGGCCAGAGTGGAAAGTCCCCACGGGCTAGATTTTATTGGTGTTTGGCAGGCCTGGTTTTGGCCTCCCTCCTGGGGCTCAAGGGCCTGACAATCTGTTTGGAGCACTGAGTGAGGGGTATGAGGTGGCAGAGGGGGTACAGGGTGGGGACTTTTTCCACTCGCTCTAAAATGGAGAGTTCTCTAGTGCCAGGTTGGTGGGCACTGGGCCAGCTCCAGGTCACTTCAGGCGATGAGAAGCCTGTTGCCGGGAAGCCAGCAGGACCTGGAGATGAGGGACAGAAGAGGACACGGGAGATCGGGCTCAGAGCAAGAAGGAGGACAGATGAGGGCTGGGGAAGAGGGTCATGGGGGACCCAGGTGTTTCAGGAGAACTAAAGACATGGGCAGAGTTGCAACGGGACAGAAGAGAGACAACGAAGAACAGAAGCAGGGGCTGGGAGGTCCCCCTGTCCCCATGCCCCTGCCCAGGCCTCCTGCTGCTGCAGACCAGTGTCAGAGGCACAACCAGAAGCCAGTGTGGCTTACATGTGGGTGTCCTGAGCACTTGCTGAACTATGATGAGAACTTCCCCAAATGCCCTGTTTGACCAGGAAGTCCTCTAAAGCTACCTCTGGTAGCTCGGACTTCAGTCACTGGGGACCCAGCTCCATCACCTGATCCATGCTAATAATGCCGCCATCGTTACCACCATCAGCACCACACTAACCACCATCATCATTACCTTTATCCTGGCTACTGACCCCATCATCCCCCAGACACCCTAACTGCATCCCTCAAGGGCTTGGGAGTACTTGAACCAGGACTCAAGTCAGAATCTTTGAATGTATCACCTCTAGACCAGTGATACTCAACTATTTTGCTCCCGAAAGGGACGCTGGGCTATGCCTGCAGACATCGTTGGTTGTCACGACTGGGGGACAGCTACTGGCATCTAGTCAGCAGAGGTCAAGGATGTTGCTAAACATCCTACAATGCCCAGGACAGCCCCTCAACAAAGAATTTTTTTGTTCCGAAGTTTTGGAATTACAGACTTGTCTGTAGACCTGCCTATAGACCCTACAGCCCTCATTCTGCCCTCCTCTGGCCCTCACCCCAAAATGCCCAGCTCACACCTCTGGTTCCTGGGTAAAGAAGTCATCTTTGCCACCCCATCTTTCGGCAAGTTTGATCTCTTATCGCTCACACCTCCTGGCCTCCACTGCTTGTTCTGAAAAGTCGATAGGATGAAAAGTCCTTTGAGGCCACCCTCACAAAGGAAAACACCCGGAAATGACTGATACAGGGAGCCCAGGCTACACCCAGGGTTGAGACCATGCTTGTCCAGGGCAGGGAGGCAGGGACTGGGCTGGGTCCCGGAGGTATAAAGGAGGAAGGAGGGTTCAGGCTTTCACTCCACTGCAACAGCACAACTCCGAGTTGCCTCTCCACTGCAGCCAGCTGGAAGTCAGCGTCATGAAGTGGATGGTAGTGGCCTTGGTCTCCCTCCAGGCCTTGGAGGCAGCGGCATTGGTCAAGTGAGTCTGGGGCCTGAATGCTGGGACAGGAACCCTGGCAGCTTTTTTTTTTGAATAAACTTATTTACAAAGCAGATACAGATTCACAGACTTAGAGAACAAACTTATGGTTGCCAGGAGGGAAGGACTAGGGGAAGAGATAGTTAAGGAGTTTGGGATCTATGGGTACACTCTGCTACAATTAAAATGGATAGCCAACAGGGTTATAACCTTATAGCACAGGGAACTCTGCTCAATATTATGTGTCAGCCTGGATGGGAGGGGAGTTTGGGAGGGAATGGATACATGTACATGCTTGGCTGAGGCCTTTTGCTGTCCCCCTGAAACTCTCACAAATTGTTAACCAGCTATGTGCTGTGCTGGGCTTAGCTGCTCAGTCATGTCTGACTCTTGGTGATCCCATGGACCGCAGCCTGCCAGGCTCCTCTGTCCATAAGACTCTCCAGGCAAGAATACTAGAGTGGGTTGTCATGCCCTCCTCCAGGGGATCTTCCTAACCCAGAAATCGAACCCAGGTCTCCCATATTGCAGGTGGATTCTTTACCGTCTGAGCCACCAGGGAAACTCAAGAATACTGGAGTGGGTAGCCTATCCCTTCTCCAGGGGATCTTCCCCACCCAGAAATTGAACCGGGATCTCCTGCCTTGCAGGTGGATTCTTTACCAGCTGAGCTACCCATGAAGCCCTAATCGGCTATACCCAAATAGAAAATAACAAGTAAAAAAAAAAAAAAAACTACTATAGACTGGATGACTTATAAATAACAGAAATTTATTTCTCAAAGTTTTGGAGGCTGGGAAGTCCAAGATCAAGGTGTCAGTAGATTTGATGTCTGGCGGAGAATCTGCTTCCTAGTTCGTATACATACCCCCCATCATTCTGCTGTCCTCATGTGTTGGAAGAGACACGAAAGCTCTCTGGGTGACTCAGTCCCTGAGTCGGCACTGAACAGATCTCAGGATGGGAAGAGATATGGCCTCTGCCTTCAGGAAGCTTTCAGTCGGAGGGAGAAACACCATCCCTTCCCCCACTGATGATAAAGGATGGACCAGAAAAAGAGAGAGTAGGGGTGACTACTGCCTAAAAAAAAAAAACGACCTTGAAAGGCTGGTATAATTATTTCTAGATAGGGAGACATTTGCTAGAAGTTTCTTTAAGGCCCCCCAATTTATTTGACAGATGCCAAATCATCTAAGCAGAAACACCAGTCATGTAATCTCTATTTGCTGAGGTGTCAGGGGAAAGGGGATGAGGCGGCTGGGCTCATAGGACATCAAGAGGGCGCCCAGCCTGCCACACTACTGGCGACTGCACCATTAAAGGGGCACTTTTTTTGGTGGAAAGTTGGCTTCTCTCAGAAACTTCTTTGAATATGCCAATTCTGGAGTCGTGGTGGTGTGAAGCAATCATCAGCCTTCGTATATCAGGGTGAATGGGTTTAGCAGAGAGCTTCTGGAGAATGCAGGGTCTTGAGGGAAGGGGGAAGAGATGGGGAAAGAAGCAGGAATTCTGAGGCCTGGAGCCAGGCCTGGGGACACTGGCAGAGACCCCTGGGCAGCGGAGGCAGGCAGGTCTGGGAGGACATGGGCAGAAGCCCATAATTCAGGAGATCCAGTTCCAGAGGTTGATCTGGGCTCTGGACCACTCAAGCCAACCTCCCCATGGTCCCTGCCTCCTGCGAGGAGCAGGACTGATCCAGGCCAGACACGGAGCAGAAGAACCAGGACCCTGTCTTCTGAGTCCCCAGTCTAGTGCTGTTCCCCTGGGCCCGCGCTCTGTCACATCCAGCCAGTGAAAACTGCCAGGGCCACCATACCGGGGACTCTTTGGGGTTAACTTTGCCATCTCTGAAGACTTTTTATTTTTTGAATGATGTATTGCTTTTTAATTTATTATTATTTTGCTGTGTTGTGTAGCATGTGGGATCTTAGTTCCCCGACCAGAGATTGAACCCATGCCCTCTGCATTGGGAGCATGGAGTCTTAACCACTGAATCACCAAGGAAGTCCCTCTGAAAACTTTTTTTAAAAATGCACAAATTGGGAATTCCCTTGTGGTCCAGTGGTTAAGGGCTCTGTGCTTTCACTGCGAGAGCGTGGGTTCAATCCCTGGTCAGGGAACAAAGATCCAGCAAGCCATGCAGCACGGTCAAAACAAACAAACTACACAAATCCTGCAAAGGGTAATGTCTAAAGTTCCTCTCCCCTTCCTGGGAAAGAGTTTATGGGGTATTTGAGAGTGGAGGACCAGGGTGGGATGGACCCATGGGATGAGGTCAGGGCAGGCCTAGGTGAAGGTAGCTGTCTTCTGAATCTTGGAGCAAGTCCTGAGAAGAGTTTTCCAAGAAAGAGAAAGAGAGAGGAAGAAAAAGAGAGGCAGAGGGAGAAAGAGCCAGAGAGAGCCAGAGACTGAGACAGAAATGGAGAAAGAGGGAGACAGACGCATATAAGCGACAGACACCAGGGACAGAGCGACAGGGAGCCTGAGGCAAACAGTCAGGGAGCCTGAGAGAGATTGGGATGTTAGAGGTGCAGCGGGAAAGAGGGAGGCCCTGCCCTGATCCCAGCCCTTCTGCAGAATCCCCTTGAAGAAATTTAAGTCCATCCGTGAGACCATGAAGGAGAAGGGCCTCCTGGAGGACTTCCTGAGGACCTACAAGTATGACCCGGCCCAGAAGTACCACTTTGGTGACTTCAGCGTGGCCACCGAGCCCATGGACTACATGGACGTGAGTCTTGACCCTCCCCTGGGGCTCCCCCTCTTCCTGCTGCCAGAGGCTGAGGGCCAGGCCTGGGCTGTGAGCTGCACTCCCCCTCTCTGCACCCTCCCACTCGCCCCCTGGAGGCTGCCCCCTGTCTCTCAGACCTGCCTGCCAGCCCGGAGACTTCATTGCGGAGAAAGCATAGAGGGACCCCTGATGACCCGGCAGCTGAGTCCACGTAGACTTTTGCTGCTGGCCCAGGCGGGCTCAGACGAGGGCCTGTGGGTTCTGGGCAAGTGTGGAGGGCAGGCTCAGGCCCCTGCTTGTGGTGTGGGCTGTGGGGCTGGCCACTCTGCCGCTCTGGCCATGGAGAAGGCTGGGCCTGATGGGCCGAGCGGCAGAGTGACGGGCTCCAATGCCCCCACCACAAGCAGGACCCACCCCCCCAACCCCCACCCAGAGCTAAGAGCCTGTCCCATGTCCCTTCCTCCCCACCCAGGCTGCTTACTTTGGCGAGATCAGCATTGGGACGCCACCACAGAACTTCCTGGTCCTTTTTGATACCGGCTCCTCCAACCTGTGGGTGCCCTCTGTCTACTGCCAGAGCCAGGCCTGCAGTGAGTGCCAGGCTGGGCAGGGGAGGGCAGTGACACCCGCTGGGGAAGGGCCGCACTTTCGTAAAGATCGCTGGGGGGCGGGGGTGTGGGGTGGGCAGGGAGCTCCAGTCCTGGAAAGGTCCAGGGATTTGTCCAGCATCACACGGCCCATGTCCAAGCCAGAGGGAAGGAACTGGCCATGAGCCTGGGTGGTCCCTCTCTGATTACCAGGACATATTCCCTCACCTACTCCAGCCTAGCCCAGCTCACTCCACTCCGTTCTGTTCACTCTGGGCAATGCCATTCCAGCCCACTCCACTCTACAACACTCTTTCTATGCTACTCCCCCACCACGATTTACTAAGTTCTTACTGAACTCTCCCAGGGACACGGGAGAAGGACATAGACGTGGTCCTCCTCCTGTCACTGTCTTTGGAGATGTTCACTTCCTAGGGCGGCCCTGGCTGCTGCCAAAGCCTTGGGGTTTGGGTCTTGACACCTCTAGTCCAGAAGGCCCCTCTCTGGCTCCATCCTAGGCTGTCTCAGGATCCTGGTGTGGCCAGCTTCTCCTCGGGGTGAGGCGAAGGTCAGGGAGTACCCTGGAGGTCCATTCACTCCTTCATCTGTTGAGTAATTTCTCGACACTCGCCATGTATCAGGAGATCTGCTGGGGGCCAGGAAGACAGAGACAGATACTATACAACTTGCCCACACTACAATCCTAGGGAGGTCATCATCCTAGGGCATCTGAAGATTCTGTGATTATGTTAGGTTGGGGGGTGGGTGCTCTAGGGTCAAGGCTGCCCAGTTCTCAAGGGCCTTCCGATGCCAGGAATGTCAGTTGGCTCCCACCTGACTCCTTGGCCGGCAGGGGGAGGTGTGTGTGTGTGTGTGTGTGTGTGTGCAGAGGCTCTAGGATGTGAGTACAGGCTGGGAGACAAGTGGGCAGCCTTGCAGACCTTAGAGGGGGCCAGCATGACTTCCCGAATTTTCTCTTCCCTGCAGCCAGCCACACCCGCTTCAACCCCAGCCTGTCCTCCACCTACTACACCAATGAGCAGACCTTCTCCCTGCAGTATGGCAGCGGCAGCCTCACTGGCATCTTAGGCTATGATACCCTGACGGTGAGTGATGCTGCTGGCTGAGCCCTCACCTCTTCCCAGGATATGGGGAAGGTAGTTTGGGGCTGTGAACTCGATACTAACCTCATAGTTCTCAAAGTCTGATGGGGAGACTTAGACGGATGCCTTTGAAAAATATGGGAAACACTCAGTGCTCTACCATTGTCTGTTACTGTTTAGTTGCTCAGTTGTGTCTACCTCTCTTGCAACCCCATGGACTGTATAGCCCACCAGGCTCCTCTGTTCATGGGCTTTCTCAGGCAAGAATACTGGGTTGGGTTGCCATTTCCTTCTCCAGGGGGTCTTCCTGAGCCAGGGATTGAACCCATGTCTCCTGCATTGGCAAGCAGATTCTTTACCACTGAGCCACCAGGGAAGCCCATGCTCTACCATACAGGCCAGAAAATCATAACACTAGAGACTTATCCAGGAACTTCCTTGGTGGTTCAGTGGTTAAGACTCTGAGCTTCCAATGCAGTGGGCGTGGGTTTGATCCCTGGTTGGGGAACTAAGATCCTGCATGCTATGAGGTGCAGCCAAAAAAACCATCCATTCACTCACTGACCCCTCACTGTGGGCCACCATGTGCCAGGTACCAAGGACAGAGAGTGATTGGGATGACCTGCTCCTTTTCCTTAAGGAGCTTAAAGCCTCAGGGAGGAGCAGGTTGGGGTGGGCGGTGCTGCCGCAGGTGAGGATGGCTCCTTGGAAGAGAAAGGGGCTTTCTCAAACCTGTCAAGAAGAGAGGTGGCAGAAGTGAGGGAGGGATGAAGAACAGACAGATGGGCGTCAGGAGGGGGATCCAGAGGGAGGTGTGTGGAGTTATATTCATCACTTCCCATCCTCTGTGTCCCCTCCAGGTCCAAGGCATCCAGGTCCCCAACCAGGAGTTCGGCTTGAGTAAGACCGAGCCGGGCACCAGTTTCCTCTATGCGAAGTTCGATGGCATCATGGGCATGGCCTACCCCTCCCTGTCCGTGGATGGGGCCACCACCGTCCTCCAGGGCATGGTGCAGGAGGGTGCCCTCACCAGCCCGATCTTCAGCTTCTACCTCAGCAGGTAAGGAACTACCTGGCAGTCCCCAGCTCCCAGCCCACTCGCTTCCACGGGCCTGGACGGCTGAGGTTCAAACACTTTGGAGTTTGGAGGCAGGCATTCCCAGCAGGCATTCGGCAAGACCTTTCCTCCTGGGCTTCTGACACTTCCTCTCCCGCGCTCCTGCATCTGTCCCCAGCCCACTCGGTCTCTTCTTTGTGTTTCTTGGCCAAGACAGAATCTCCCCTTCCTCCGGCAGAACTCTGCTTGGAGCATTGTTGCAGCTCCTCCTACGTCTAGGGGGCTTCCCTGGTGGCTCAGATGGTAAAGAATCTGCCCGAAGTGAGGGAGATCCGGGTTCTGTCCCTGGGTGGGTAAGATCCCCTGGAGAAGGGAATGGCAACCCACTCCAGTATTCTTGCCTGGAGAATCCCATGGACAGAGGAGCCTGGTGGGCTACAGTCCACGGGGTCGCCATGAGTCAGACACGACTGAGTGGCTAACACTTTCACTTTTCCCCTACCTCTAGGGCTGACTGCCTGCCCGGAGCTGCAGTGAACTCACTTCCTTCTGACCAAATGTTTTCTACCTGGACACCTCTTTTGTGTAATAATCTATTGCTTCATCTCCTTTGATCTATTGTTCTAGCCAGGTCTTCTGGCCCCAGTCCACCATGAGCTCGAACAAATTGTTGTTCTTACCACAAACACGAGCAAACGTGGTTATTTACGTGGACAGGCCCTGGAGTCAAGTGGTGGGTGGCCTGGAGGGGACTTTCCATCTTTTCTCTGTAGAATTAGACAACTACCTTCTAGAGATAGTCAACATCTACTCCCCGGGGCTTAGTCATTTGAACTTGACTTTCAACAATATTATCCGGTTACTAAGGTTGCTGACCTCTGTTTACAAGTGCTCTGAGTTTAGCCCGGAGGATCGCTGCCCAGTGCCACACTCCTGCTCGTCTACCGTCTAACAGGGAGGTTGTGCCCTCCACTCCCCCTGGGCCCCTCCTCCCTCCGATTCCAGCAGAAAAACAACAAACTGGGCCCTGTGTCGGCTCCTGCCGACACGCTCCACCAGCAGCATGAAGTGAAAGGCAGAGGAGAGAGATGGGACAGGGCTGCAGGCCAGATGACCAGAGGCTTTCCCAGAGGAAGCACTTGGTGGAGCTGCTTCATTTGAGAGCCGGAGGCACTGGGAATTCCCAGCCTTGGTCAGAGGTGGGAGATACAACGTCTGCCCTTAGGGAACCCCAGTCTGAGGGGACACAGCCCTGCCTCAGGGAGCCCCAGTCTGAGGGGAGACACAGCCCCGCCTCAGGGAGCCCCAGTCTGAGGGGAGACACAGTCCTATCCTCAGGGAGCCCCAGTCTGAGGGGAGACACAGCCTCGCCTCAGGGAGCCCCAGTCTGAGGGGACACAGCCCTGCCCTCAGGGAGCCCCAGTCTGAGGGGAGACGCAGTCCTATCCTCAGGGAGCCCGAGTCTGGGGCCAGGGCAGGACTTCTACTTTCCTGCCTTTCCTACAGCCACTTCCTGACTCGCCTTTCACTTTACATTCTGCAGCCAACAGGGCTCTCAGGATGGAGGAGCAGTCATCTTTGGGGGTGTGGACAGCAGCCTGTACACGGGGCAGATCTCCTGGGCCCCTGTCACTCAGGAGCTGTACTGGCAGATTGGCGTTGAGGAGTGAGTCTGCAGTGGGCCCCAGGGGTGTGGGCACTTCATTCGGGCAGGATGTCGCACACACACATCCAGGTCTTGGGGTTTCAAGACCCTGGTCGGTCTGGAGAAGGTGGGTGCGGTAGAGGCAACACAGGAAGAGGCAGGGTCTGGAATCCCAGACATTTCAGACCCTGTCATCCAACCCTAGGGGCTTAGAGATTAGAAACTGGGGTGTGTGGGGGGAGGGACTAAGTTACTCAAAGTATTTACAACGAATCAATAGCCCTGGCCATCAGTCTTTCTAGAACTATCTGTGGAACTTTATAGAAACAGAAAACATGGCCATTCAGGCGGACTTGGACAGACTCTGTTATGAGGCTGGGGGATGGTTGGATTGACCTCTGTAGAATCCTTATCTTCCTGAGGCGCACCTTGGTTAGGTAACTGCGGCCCATCCCTTCGCTGCCCTGAGCTGGGAGGTGCTGAGACTGCCCATCTTCTCACTATTCAGGTTCCTCATTGGTGACCAGGCCACAGGCTGGTGCTCCGCAGGCTGCCAGGCCATCGTGGACACCGGTACATCTCTGCTCACGGTGCCCCAGCAGTTCCTAAGTGCCCTTCTGCAGGCCACGGGAGCCCAGGAGGACCAGTATGGACAGGTGCATGCAGCGGAGGCGTGCCCCTTCCCGGGGAGAGACCAGGAGGCATTTATGGTTTTTCCTGGGAGCACAGGAATAGCCTGATTCTTGGCCTCGGTGCTTCTCGCTGCCTCCCGGCACTGGAGGTGGGGGCCCCGGATGGCTGGGGCAGGGGCTGGCTGGGGGTTGGAAGGCTGATTCAGGGGGTCCAGATGCCTGTGCTGGTATGGGAAGTGCTCCCAAATAGGCAGAATTTCCTTTGAGCTTCAACCACTTAGAGGAAACAGGTTAAACACCTGCTTGGCTTTGCAGTAAGAGCTAAATAATTAGAATGTGGGACCCAGCCCGACAGTGACAAGGAATAACTCTTGAATCCAGAGCTCCCTCACCTCCACCTTGGGAGGTGGATGGGCAAGGCCATGCCCCCATCCTTACCCCCTCCTGAGCCTACCAAAGGGTTTGCATAATTAAGGTATTCTCACTAACTTTGGTGGGCTGATGAGCTATACTTTCTACAGAACTGTGTATTTTATTTATTTATTATTTTAATTTTTACTGGGATATAGTTGCTTTACAATGCTGTGTAAAGCTGTCCAACGAAGAGAATCAGTTAGAGGCATACATACATCCATCCCCTCCCTCTTTGACCTCCCACCCGGCCACCGCCATTCCACCCCCTAGTCATCACAGAACACCCAGCCGAACACCTTGTGCTATATAGCAGCTTCCCGTCAGCCATCTATTTTACACATAGCAGTGTATCAGACCTGTTTTAAAAGGACACTTGCAGAGAAGGGGCGTAGATTTAAACTTTCACGGGGGATATTAAAGAAAGAGGCATGTTTTGAGAAAGGTGACTCAGGTCCCCCCACAACCTACCCTCTGTACAGCAGCTTCTAAAACTTCGAGCTTCTGTATGCAAGTCCTCATGGGTAACACCAGCAGTATTGATGTTGCAGCCTCCAGTCCAAGAGCAGGCTTGGGGCTCGGGCCCAGGACCCCAGGGGCTGCAGTGATGGGGTTGGCAGGTCCTCTCAGAGGGGAGATGAGGCAACCCGGGCGCTGTTCCTCTCTGCAGTTTCCTGTGGACTGTAACAACATCCAGAACCTGCCCACCCTCACCTTTGTCATCAATGGCGTGCAGTTCCCTCTGCCACCTGCCTCCTACATCCTCAATGTAAGTCCTGGTTCCTGCAGGCTGAGCCAGTGGGCACAAGATCAGGGATGGAGGTGGGTGATGGATGGGAGGAAGCTGTGAGGAGCCAGAAGCACTCGGTCCCCTTAACTGTGCCATTTCCTGAAGCATTGATTTCTCTTCCCCTCTCATGGATTTTAAACCCCCTTCTCTGGAACCAGGCTATGAAAGAGCAGAGCAATCATCTATTATTAATAATTATTATTAATTAAGGGGGAGAGTCACTGGCTCTCTGTTGAGCACTTACAAGAGTCAGCCACCAAGTGAAGCACTTTGTCTACATTTTCCTGATGACTCGTCATAACATTTAATGAGGGAGATATGAATTTTTATTTTACAAGTAAAAACTTGGAGGTTCCGAGAGGTTAACTCATTGGCTACATAGTTAGTCAGGGTGAAGCTAAGGTTTGAACCTAAGTTGATCTGGCTCCAAGGCTTTACTACCAGGAGTTGAGGAGATCCTGCAGAGGGAGGGCCCTTGCAACCTGCCCTCAGCCACACTAGAATCCCCAACCAGCCCGGCTCTGGCAGCTCAGTTGGCCTGTGAGGCCTCAAGGGTAGAAACTCTGGCTCATCCTTTTCTGTATCTGTGCTGCTGGCCTGGGGCTCTGGGCTCAGCAGTGCCCCATCTACCTGTGAGCTGATGAATGAGTGTTGCCCTTGTGTGTTGTGCAGAATGACGACAACTACTGCATCCTGGGGGTGGAGGTCACCTACCTACCCTCCCAGAATGGCCAGCCCCTGTGGATCCTCGGGGATGTCTTTCTCAGGTCATACTATTCCGTCTACGACCTGGGCAACAACAGGGTGGGCTTCGCCACGGCTGCCTAGACTCAGCGCCTGGACTCCCGGGCTTCCTTCTCCCTCTGGACACTCCACCCTACAGGGGGTTCTCTCTGCACTTCCTGTCTGCATTTAGCCTCCCTTCTCTGGACTCTGGACTTTCTCTAACAATAAACAGCTCTTCTCCACATCGGCCATCCTGTTGTTTTTAGAGGGCAGTCGTAGCCTTGTAAGGCTCAGGGAATGGGACAATGAGTCAGAGGCAACTTTGCCTCTACTGGACCATGTTGTCCCTGAGTTTCTAGGAGGTTCGTGGTGGGTCACTGAGATTCTAAGAGAAATAGGGCACGAGGTAGGCTTGGGGGTGGGCCCTGTACCCCTCAAAGCTTGGAGTCTCTTCACAGCTTCTCTCTGGAGAGGGAAAACTACCTCTCCAGTAGTTTGCATGCAGGCAGGGCATTCCTTTGTAAGGGACAATCCAAAATGCTCTGCTGACTTAATTTACCAAACTACCACCAGAGTTACCCCACACATATTACTAGCAGTGTGACTAGGGGTCCCATGTGTCTTAAATCTAGGTTTCTTCCTCCTTATCAGTGATCAAGTTTGCACTAGGAGCTTTCAGAAGAAGGCTGGAGGACAGTGCACACTGTAACAGATGTGGGTCCTTTAGGGAGACATCACAGGATGCCACCAGAGCATCTTGTGACGTCCAGCAGGGGAGGGTGACATGAAAAGGTCAGGAAGTTTCTCTGTTCAGCAACATGGTGGTGGTGTACCTGCAAGCTCCAGCTAATAAGGTCTAGGTGGGGAGGGCTAAATGGAGAACTCATGATGGGAGAGGAGGTAGGCTCCATTTTATAATCATATTTCCTTCACCATGCTGATCAACCTTGTCCCTTATGCTCAAGATCCAGGTCTGGTACCCCATTCCAAATCAGGAGGATGAGGTTTGACACAGAGGGGTTTCTATGGCAACAGCACACCATCTGGGACCCTACCTCTTTCCTAGACTCCAGGAAACCCAGCACACTGCACGCCTCTCATTGGGGTCAAATAGGCCACATGGTATATTGTGATGATCTGTGGTTCGTGACATTACTTCCTGAACACAGAAAACTTGCAAAAGGGGTAGAAACCAAATGGAGCAAATTAAACGCCAAGTCCCAGCACAGGCCTGAGCCCACAGGGTGGGACTACAAATCCCGACGTGCCTAGCAGAGCCGTCGCCCAGAAGGGAGGACTACGTTTCCCAGCGGGCTCTGCAGCAGGCAGACAGACGGTAGGGCGGGGCGGGGCGGAGCCGGGAGGGGCGGGGCCGCGGGGTAGGGTGCTGCCCTCTGCCGGGCGCGGCGGGAAGTGAGTGCCGAGTG
Source organism: Cervus canadensis (assembly GCF_019320065.1). Taxonomy (NCBI): domain Eukaryota; kingdom Metazoa; phylum Chordata; class Mammalia; order Artiodactyla; family Cervidae; genus Cervus; species Cervus canadensis. Next base: position 46,889,987 of record NC_057413.1, on the reverse strand, counting down.
ACAGCAGGAGCCCCGGCGCCGGGCGCGGGGCTCGGTGACAGCGGAGGCGGCGGCCGCGGGCTGGACGTAGGGAGCGGCGGCGGCGCCGACGGCAGAGGGCAGGGCGGACGGGGGCGGGCCTCCCCGGTGGCGCGGAGCCGGAGGAGCCCGGGAGGGGGCGGCCGGCGTAGCTCTCGGGCCCGACACCTGAACTTGGGACAAGTTGCCGGAGTCGCGGGGCGCGGGCGGCGGACGGATTGACCTTCATAGCTAGGTGAGCAGGACCGGGGGGCAAGGGGTGCGCGGAGGGCCCGGGACTCCCGACCCAGGCTCCGCTGCTCCGATCCCGTGGGTCCGCGAGACAGGTGGGTGGCTGGGTGGGGGTGTTGACTGGAAAGGGGAGCGAGATCGTGTGCGCCGCACTGCCACCCGCCCCGCCGTCCGTCTAGCCGGCCCGGCTTGTCCGGCGCGTGGCCGGGGCGGCGCTGCCCGCGGAGCTTGGGAGCCCCTCCAGCCCCTCCCTTCAGGCTCGGGCCGGGGGGCGGCTTCTCCGCGACCTTATGTAACCAGGCGGGAGGGGCCGTGGCGGGCATGGGCCTTCCCGGCCCGGGAGCTGGAAGTCGAAGGGGCGGGAGGAGTGGGAGTGAACTTGCAAGAAGTTTTGAGGGCGTGTGGGCCCTGCGCCCGCTTCTTCTCCACCGGACGCGGCTGGGGCGGCGGGTGGCACGGGGGAGGGCGCGGGAGGTAGGGAGTGTGCGGGGGCCGAGTCCGGCGGGGCCAGGCCCTGCCTGGATGGTCCCGGGGAGTGGGCGGGCCGGAGCGGCGCCACGCCCCGGGGGCCGGGCTGCTGGGTGGGGGGCGGGTGGAAGTACCATCCTTCCCTCCCTTCCCGCCCCTTCCTCCCCCTCGGTCTCTTGAAGAAGCCGCTCCAACCCGCGTCCCCCGGCGTGCCCGAGAGCAGTCTTTTTCTCCCCCTTGCATTATTCCACGACGTTAGGGAACTCCAACCCCAGAGCACACCACTCCTTCTGCCTTCCCTGCAGCTCCCAGCCATCTACCCGCCCCCAGAGTATCCCCCCTCCTTCCCGGTCCCGAATCCCGGAAAACACGCCCCCTTCCCCCGATTCCGTGAGTCTGCACCTCCCAACCCCAGGCTGTCCCACCCCTAAGTCAGCACTTCTCTGCCGTCCCCGCCCGCCCCCCGGTACCCCGATCAGCTATTCGGCCGAAGCGGCGAGTGCGCTCGCCTTCTCGGAGGGAGCGGGCTGATGCCAGCTCGGATCCCCGCCCCTCGGCTCCCTCCCGCCCGGAGTTCTGGCTTCACGCACGGTTGCCCAGAGCTGCTCAGGGTTGCGCGAGCAGGTTCGCGCCGCAGCCGCCCGGCGCTCCCCGGCCCGGCTCGCAGGGGGAGGGAGGGCGCCGAAGGCGGGGCTCATCCGCCCTGGGCTCCGCCACCCCTCCTCATCGGGCCAACCCCTCACCGCTGAGTCCTTCTCCGATGCCGCGCCCACCCCTGTCGTCGACCTCACGCGCGTGTGTTCTGGGGGTGGTTATGCGCAAACAGTTCCTGGACCAAACTTGAGCGCTTTGGCTTAGCGTTCTCCGGGGAAGTGCTAGTTAATCCTTGTGATTGTGATCGTTAACCCTTGAGTGGGGAGGGGCTGCTTAGTTGAGCCCGATTGGGACAAGGCTGGTGTAGGTCCCCAGTGACGCCTCTGGGATGTGGATTCAGAACCCTGATGGCTGAGATTCCACCCGCCCAAGACCTGGCACTCTTGGGCAACTGGGGGTGGAGGGGAAGGTGGGGGGCTGGTTTCGTGTGGGTGTCCTCAACGCAGAACGCAGTTCTTGGTTCGTAGACTTGCTCCCTCTGAGGCCTTCTCTATGCCCAGCCTGAGAGACAGGCCCCCAGGCCCTGCCCTCAGGGAGATCACAGTCTGGGAGAGAGACAGCCGGCAAGAGTTAAAGGCAGGCCAGAAGAGGCAGGCGGGGGGGAAGGGCTGGCTGCCTCCAGAGCCCTACCTGGTAGTCTTGAGGTGTGCCTGGATCTTGCCTCAGTTTCCCCAGCCATGGGGAAAATGGCAACTCACACAGGCCCCTTCATTCTGCCTGCCTCCTGGCTTCTGGGGCAGAAGAGTCGGGAACCAGGCAATGGAAACGAAGAGCTGTTTAGGGTGACTGTGTGCTCTGCTTGTCTGGGAGCGCAGCCAACGTTGCTTACAGTTTACGGGGCCTGTTACAGCAGCAGTGCTATTTTGCCCTCAGCTCAGCTCTCTGAGGTGCAGCCCAATGGGAGCCCAGGTCCCCTGATTCTGTGTTCTGTGGAAAGGGTGCAATGGTTGGGGGCATCTCCTCTGGTGAGCACTCAATCCCGGGAGAGCCCCTGGGCTTCTGAGGGCTGATGGCCTGGTAACTCACAGTCGGAGGTGGGTAGGAGGTTGGGCCAGGGCACGCAGGAGCCCATCCAGTGCTCAGGGATGATGGGGGTCCCCAGCACTCACCCCAGGGCCAGTGAGGCCTCCCTTCCGCCTCAGCTGGAAAGCAGGTGGGAGGGGCTTCCCACCCCTCAAGCCTGGCTGCCCTTTGAGGGTCTGGTTTCTGGCCCCATCCCTCCCCGGCCTCTGTTTATGGTTGTAATTGCATCATTAGCCGGAGTTTATAGAGTTACTTAGCACCTGCCCCCACAGGGAGTGGCCTCGCCACCCCCTGGCTTCTGTCTCTTCCTTTTCAAAGTCGACTTGGTTTCTGCCGGCAACTGGGGTTTCCCCAACCGCAGCTGGCATGCAAGCCAGGTTGAGCCTTTGTCCTAGGGATGGAGGGCAGTCAGCACTTGGGGCCCAGCTTGGGGCTGCCCTGGAGATGACCGTGGAAATTGGGTTGGCCTCCTCTGATACAGAGGGGGAGGGGGGTTCAGGGTTCCCAGAGCTGCCAGCAGTGTCCACATCCCAGGACACAGTGGGTGTTTTTGCATATGATGTATGTATCCATGTCTGAAAAGAGAGGTAAAAATGCACACACGTCACAGGCAGCTGTGAGGAGTGAGGTGCCTGGTACATGGTGAGTCCAGATGCTGCTCGGTATCTCAGTGTGGGGTGTGTGTGATTGATGGGAGTTTGTGTGTGTGGTTATGAGATCATGGGCATCTAGATACATGTATGTGAATGAATTGTGTACATGCATGTCTATGAGCATGTAAAAGTAATATTAATAGAATATGCATCTACTCTATGCTAGAGCAGTATTGTAAGAAAATTTAGTCATAAACTACAGTTGCCAACATTTATTGTGTATTTACTCTTCAGAATGAGGTAGGAATTATTATTTTCGTTATGCTGATTCAGAGAAGTTAAGCAGGTTGCCTGAAGTCACACAGCCTGGAAATGGTAGGGATTCTAACCCAGGCCCAACCGAGTCCCAAATCCATGTTCTCAGTCCCTGCAGAAGACCACTTCAGGGCTCCCAGCAGTTCTCCCTTAATGAGGTGTGACAGGAACCTTCTTTTCCCCATCGGGGTCTCCTGCTCTCAGCAGTGATGGGACTTGCTGAAGCCCCTTCTCCAGGGCACACCTGTCTCCTGGCTGCTCTTCTGAGCTGCTGACCCAGGTGACTGAAGGGCCCCTGGAGAGAACTCTCGGGCCTGGCTGGGGGAGGAGATGGGTTCAGACAAGGCTTCCTGGGTCTCCTTGGCTACCTCAAACATGCCCTTATGGTGCAGCCCTCAGTAGGCACTTGTTTAATCAGGTGAGGAGAAACAGCCGGCTCATCTCATCTCTTGGATGAGAACCGACGGCAGCAAAAGTCCTGAGAAGAACCCAGGAGACCCCGTGTTGACAGGCCATGTGGCTGCGGCCAGTCCATCTCCCTTAGCCTCTGTTTCCATATCTGTGAGCCTCTATCACCGGTGGGGTCCCCTCCAGCATGAGCCTCTGCCCATCTTTGGCCCAAGCACCCAGACAGGAGGTGCTTCAGAAAGGGTGGGGTGTGAGGTGCGGGGCAGGTGGGGGGCTGCCCAAGTCCACCCCGTAGCGCTTTCACTATAAGCTGGCTCCCGTGGAGCCATCAGCCAGTTTTTCTTGGGACAGAGCCATTGCCACCAGGTACTGAGCGCGGGGCTAAGTGTCGCCGAGTCGGGTGGTGGTCGAGAGCATGGGCTCCAGGGCCAGGCCGCCTGGTGTGGAATCTCAGCTCTGCCACTGGCTAGCTGTGTGGCCCTGGGCCAGCCGCTCCCCCGCACTGTGCTCTGTTTCCACACCTAGAAAGCGGGGAGTATGGTAGTGCCCACACACACTGCTGCCAGGAGGGCTGAGTGTGTTGGTGCTCGCTGCCTTTACCGCACCTAGAGCCCTGCTGTGCTCAAAAACACGTTATCATAATTAACTCCTTTAACTTCTTTATTTCTCATTTCCAGGTGAGGAGGTAGTCATAGAGAGCTCTAGGGGAGAAATAAAGACCTGTGGGTTGCAAACAGGCCTCCCTCGTGGGTCTAAGATCCTCAAGCAAAATGCCTTCAGTGGGGCTTTGCAGACTCCGTGGCCACAGTCCCCGGCACTCCCTGTGGTACCACACCCAGCCTGGTCGCCACAGCCGACAGCATGGCAGATCTGATCAGGCCTGCAGCATCTCGACCACCTCTGCCCTGCCCTGCCCCTTGGGACTTCTTGGAGTGCATTGGGCCCGGTCACTTACTACTGACTCCTGACCAGAGGCCCTCCCTTGCCCTTGTGTTGCCTGGCCCTCCTGCACTCTGCACCAGAGATACATACGGGTCTTGTCTGCAGTGTCACCAAGGCAGAGATAAGATCTCGGCCGTAAGGCTGAATCTGGGACTTATCATCATGCCCAGAGGAAGTGCTTTGTTGCCTATGGAGCAATGGGTGAGAGCAGGTGGCAACCAAGGGGGCAGAAGCAAGAGGCAGAGTCATCATCAGCTTTCTTTACTGTCTCTTAAGGAGGAAGAAAAGTGAGCTCCGGCCATCCCCACCCTTGTCCTTCTTCCTGGGGGCCAGGCCGCCTTCTAGGCTCCTGTCTACACAGTGGGGTCCCACAGTCAAATGGGATGCCATGAGATTAATCCAGGAATTCCAACAGGCTCTCTGGAAACCCAAGGACCATATTCCCTCCTCCTAGGCCTTGTTCATGCTGGTCCCTTCTCTTGACAGTCTCTCCTCTGCTTCCCTCCCTGTAGGCAAATCCTCTGTCCCTGTAGGCATACCCTTCCAGGGAACTGCTCCATCTGACTGCACTTCTGGCTGGGTATTAGGATGACCTGGGGAGCTCTTAAAAAATACCATTGCACCTGAGTCTTTGGGGAGAGGCTTAGGCATCAATATGTATTTTTTAAATGTATGATGATTTTGATGCCCTGTCTCTCAGACAGGGGTTCTTAAGTCAGGTGGGCGTCGGAATCAGGATTGTTAGAACAGTTTACTGTCCCCCACCCCTGCCCAGGGTTTCTCATTGAGTGGGTCTTCAAATTCCTATAGGTCTAGAATTTACAATTCTGGCACATTTTCAGGTGATGCTAATGCTTCTGGTCCTGGGACCCCATTTTGATAACCTACTCTTTTGTGGCTACCCAGGCCAGAGCTTTCTGTTTCCTGGGTCTCTGATTGCCTGGGGTCTCTTAGGCCCATCTGCTTTTCAAAGCCAGGTCCCCAGGGGCAGGGACCACTGTGAGACCATTTGGTGACCGTTAGTCTCTGGTATGGCCATCCTTCCCTCCTCCATCCTGATTCTCTGCCCCTACCTCCCATTAAACTGACCAGTGTCCAGTCTTGGCCCCACCCTTGGGGACAGGTGCTCAGGAAATAGTGACTGCTTCAGGCAAGGTGAGGTGGACAGCACCAGCCCCGAGAGTCATCAGTACTGGGGGCAAGTCCTTGGAGCCAGAATAGCATTTCTGGCTTCAGGGGGTGGGTATCCAGAACAGCCCCTCACTCTGCCTAAGTAAGGCTGTCGAAAGATCCATCATGTTTTTTGACTTTCCCATCCCATAGAGGGTATTTGATCACTGTTTGAACTGCATTTTTGGTGAATAATAAAAATGATAAAACACACACAAGAAACAGCCATTCCCTTCTCCTTTCCTCACCCTGGAGACATTGGGCTGGCAGATCGGGGGGTCATTGTTGGGGGTTGAGATGTCTCCATCATCTTCTAGGGGGTCCTGGGCTTTGAGGGCAGCAGATAGTTGGGGTGACCCTGTGGGCTCGCCCCAAGGCCTGTAGTAGTGGAGTCTTCCTTGGAAACCAGGGGAAGCTAGCTATGTAACGGGTGCTCAGCACAGCTTCATGGAGGGAGTAGGTGAGTGTGAAATGGGCCCAGACCCGAGGACATACAAATGCTTTACCCATGGTCTCTGCCCTGCAAGAGCATCACCATGTAAGACCCAGGGATGGTACCCAGGGACGTGAACAAGGAGGAACTCCCTGCCTCCATCCACCCACGGTGATCCAGGCCCAGCCCACTCTGATGGGCTCACAGCCTGTCTCTCCCCACACACAGTTTGCAGCAGCCCTGCCCATTGCCTGCCCCCCACCGCCCCCCAGTTCCACCAGTGGGTCTGTGGGGTGGGGCTCTGGTTTGTTTTCCCATGTTTGCCTGGGGAAGTCACAGCCTGTCCTCGGCCTTGTTTATAACTGGTTTGGGGACAGCAGCTGCCCCAGCCCCTACAGTCCCTGAGGGGTGCAGGGTGGCCAGGAGGTGACACTCTATCCCATCCACCCCCCCGCCGCCTCTGTCCCCCCCGCCCTGGCCAGGTGTTCTCTCTCTCAGCTGCCCCTGCCAGCGTGGGGCCAGCTGACTGGGGCTGCAGGGCTGTGGGCCTCAGAAGCCAGCTGGTACTACCCCCGTGTTTTCGAGAGGAGGGCACTGGGACCCAGGGAGCTTGGGGGTCCCACTCCAGCATCCACCAGGGTCAGCAGTCATGGACTGACTGGGTGCCTAGCACTATGCGAACCAAGCAGGGTGGGTGGGAATAAAGACACAGCTCCTCTCTCAAAGCTGATGGCCTGGGAGCAGGGAGGGGGGGAGTTTCAGTAACTGCAGAGGACAGAGAAAGGCAGAGCGATGTGTGATCGTACAGAGCCGTGGACTAAATGACCAATAAATGTGTCAGTACCTGGCCCTTTGGCCTGAAAAACATATCTTCCTTTTTTTAAAAAAGTAATTGTTATTGGAGTATAGTTGCTTTACAATGTTGTGTTAGTTTCAGATGTACAGTAAAGCATCAGTTACGCACGCGTGTGTGCTAAGTCGCTTCAGTCGTGTTCGACTCCTTGAGACATTATGAACTGTAACCTGCCAGGCTGTATGTCCATTCTTTCTTAGATTCTATGGGGCTTCCCAGGTGGCTCAGTGTTAAAGAATCCACCACTAGTGCTAGAGACACAAGAGACTCAGGTTCCATCCTTGGGTTGGGAAGATCCTCTGGAGGAGGAAATGGCAACCCACCCTAGTATTCTTGCCTGGAAAATCCCACAGACAGAGGAGCCTGGTGGGCTACAATCCACAGGGTCGCAAAGAGTCGGACACGGCTGAGTGATTGAGCACACACACATTCCCATAGAGGTCATTACAGAGTATTGATTAGCGTTCCCAAGGCTATACAGTAACCTACTGCAGTAGGTTCTTATTGGTTATCCATGTTACATATGTTAATATATAGTGGTGTATATATGTTAATCCCAGGCTCCCAATTTATTCTCCCTGCTCACCTTCGAAGAGCCTTCTTTCCTGGCCGAGAGAAAGTTTTTACAAAAGGGCTCAGGCCAGTGCCTAGAACTTGGCTCAGCGCTTCTCACCCGCTGAGAAGGCTCCAGGAAGGGCCGCTCTCTCAATCCCGGGGTCCTCCCACCTGGAGGGGGGGTCACCTCTGCAGGCCCAGGAGCATTTCCCCCTGGACCGGGTCGTCCCTTCCAGGAGACCTGGAGTCTGCTGAGTGCCAGGTGAGGCCACGGGGAGGCTCTTGGCCCCTGAGCCACCCGCCTCTCACTGAGGCCCTGGGCCCTGGGGCACATGGTGCTAACCCGGCCTAACAACTCAGGCCTCTTTGGACTGTGCTGAGCGCTGGGACCTGGGCTTGGAACTGCGTGCAGGGCATCTGCTCCCCTGCCCTGAGCACTCTTCTCCTTTCCCTCTTTCCTTTGCCCCTCACACCGCCATCCTTCTGACTCTCTCTCTGGTTCCACAGCCACTGGAACTTCAGCCCTCGATGCGGGTGTGTCTCCCTGCCCTGCTCTCTGTCCCCCTTCTCTCCATCTTCTCCATTTTTCTGCCTCCCTCCTTCTTTTGGTGTATTTATAGGGTGAGTGAGGCCTGCCGTGTTCCTCCGGAGCCTTCCCAGCATGGGCCTCTGGACTCTGCTGTCAGGGACCCAGAGGAGCAGACCAGGGCAGGGTGAGGTGGGTATGAGAGAGTCTAGCTTCATGTAACTCTCTCCCCATGGCCACCAGGGCCAGATGGTGGCTGGGATGCCCCAGAGTCAGGGGGAGATGAAAAGGGCTGTGGTGCCCAGGTGCTCTACAAACACCCCTGGGTGTCACTGGCTCCTCCAGACCAGTGACCAGCTATAGGTTCTCATCCACTTTGGCCTAATCATAATGGTGTGCAAAGCCAGGTGGGGAAGAAACTATTAGAACTTCTATTTTGATGTATTTATATCTCATCCTTTTCTCCCCCCTTTTATTGTGAAATATAGCCTAATTGCCAAAAAGAGCGTAAACCTATACGGATAATATAATAATTATAAAAGTGAACACCCAGGTTACCACCACCCCAATGAAGAAACAGAATGCAACCTGCATTCTGAAATCAACTTGTGTGCTTCACCTTGGTCATAAGCCCCTTCCCAAAGTGAACCACTATCCTGACTTTTTTTTTTTTTTTTTGCCTCAGTGTGGGCATGCAGTAGCCTCGTTCCCTAAACAGGGATTGAACCCTTGCCTCCTGCCTTGGTGGCCTGGAGTCCCAACTGTTGGACCAGCAGGGAAGTCTCTCTCCTGACTTTTAAGATGATCAGTTCCTTGCTTGCCTTGATCACGTTACCGCCTCTACCTGCGGCCTTTAGCAATAGAGCTTAGCTTCGCCCGATTTTAAATTTATGCAGCTGGAGTAACACTGAACACATTCCTTGGCCAGTGGAGAGGTCTGTCTATGCTGTTGTGAGTAGCTGCGTTCATGCATGAGCATCCACTGTATGAACTTGATACCGTATTTGTATCCATCCCACCACTCATGGACATTTGGGTTGCTTGCCTTTTTTGGCTGCTGTGAACAATGCTGGAAGAACATCCTGGAATGTGCTCCTGGTGTGTTGGTGTGACCCTTCTTCAGAGTCCATATAGAGCGGAACTGCTCGAGTGTTGCTACAGGGTATATGATGCATATTTCAATTTTAGTAAATTCTGTGTGAAGTGGTTACACCAATTTGCTCCTCACTGGTGACCCCTAAGAGTTCCTATTGCTCTGTATCTTTGCTGACACTTGGTATCAGTAGACTGTTTTGTTTCTGTCCTGGTGAGCTGTTGAAACTGTAACAGTATCTCATCCTAAGTGTAATTTATATTTCCCTCCTCATCTTTTTTATAGATCTATTTTTGTGTATGTTTGCTCATATGCATGACATATTCATACACTGGCGTTTATTAACAGTTCCTAAGAAAAGAAGCTTATATTGGGGGTGCTCAAAATTTGTTACTCACAGGGGTGTGTGATCAAAATAATTGAAAGACCACTGAAATGTTGAATGCCAGGGACTAGGTTGGTTTGTAGGTTGGGGTTGGGGAGGTGGTCTCGGGATGAGATTCCCAAGTGGTACCACCTGCCAAGGGGCAGCTCTGCCCGGAGGGTACTGAGCCCACGGGGTACTCACCAGCACCTCCAGGCCCTCCTGCCTGGCACATTGACAGCTCTCGCAGCAGATGCCCTTCAAGTTAGAATTGGCAGGCGCTTGGCTTTCAGGTCCTTTTAGGGCAGCAGTTCTCTTTGTCTCCCAGGGGACATTTGGTGATGTCTGATGACATTTTTGGTCATCACAACTCAGGGAATGCTACTGGCATCTAGCAGGTAGAGGCCAGAGATGCTGCTCAAAGTTCTAAAGTGCTCAAACAGCCCCTCAAGGAAGAGTTACTCTGGCCCCAAGTGTTAGTCGTGTTGAAGTTGAGAAACTGTGACCTAGGAAGGGAGCCAGGAACCCGAGCTTTGCCGTGAACTCGCTGCGTGGCCTTCGGGGCGTCCCTGAGTGCTGTGAGTCTCGGGCTTCTCATCGAAAAGGAGGGTGGCCAGTGTGGCTGCCCCTCCCCATCATGGGTTGTCATTGGGACTGGGGAGAGGGGGCTGGCTGTGTGGGCGTCTTGGGACACGTCCCTGCAAAGGGGCCCTTGGCCATTGTTTCCAGGGGGTGAGGGGTTTCTAGAACCAGCCCTTCCCCTTGTCTGTCCACAGAGCTGGAGGCGCGTGAGCCTGGCCCTGGTTCCTGCCACTCCAGGCCTCAGCGGGCTGTGGGAGAACGGCCCTGAGGGCCCCTGCCTTTTGATGAGGGCTGCAGAAACGAGGGGCACTCAGGAGAGCCCTGGGGCCCCAGGAAAACCATTCCTGACTTTGTCTTCAGCTGGGTGGGAGTCCAAGGTTGTGTGGGATGATAAGCGGTGCTTTATCATATTCCTTATCTGGGGCTCTGTTGCAAGTCCAGCTGTGAAGGGTGGGAGCCAGAGGTCATCCTAAGGGGCTTTGTACACCCAGGCCAGGCTCTGCGTCCTTCTGGAGTGCACTCTCCAGGGAGAGCCCAGGATTGGGCCAGAGTCTGGGTCAGCGCTCTCAGGGCCCCTCCTTGGCCTGCCTGGTCTCCCCTCTGCTATGTTGTCCCTTCCCGAGACATCCTGTGAAGGGGCCTAGTAAACTCATCCACCCTGAGGTGCAGACAACTAATAACAGCTCAGCGACTTCCAGCCTTTCTTGACAAGCTGGTATCTACCTACCCATGTTGAGAATCCCTTAGCCCCGAGAAGGAAACAGTAGCGAAACGTCAAGTGTCTTGGGCTCTTAGAGAAGTGTGTTGGGGACTGAGGAACCTCAGAAATCTCATGCAGCGAGAGCCTTTTCCCATAAGCTCGTGTGGTGGCTCAGAGCTTCACAGGACCATGCTGGGTCTCAGGGTCCATTTCGAGGTGGGCCAGAGTGAGGCTGTGAACTGGGTGTATGGAGACCCTGGGAAGGCCCGGGCCTGAGGTCACAGACGTGGTCAGTCAGGAAGGAGGTGAACTGCGGGGCTTCTGACTAAGGAGGGGCAGGGCGGCCGTGTGGGTTAGGGTTTGGCCCATTTGGGACCCAACAGGAGTCCTGCAAACTCTTGCCCCTCTGTGCCTCTCTGTTTAGGGGCAGGGGCAGCTTGGCCTAGGGCCTGGTGAGGCCAGGCTGTGTGAGGGGTGGAGCTGTGAGAGACTCAGTCTGGGAGCAGGGAGGGGCCCGGTCGGTGGTCTGGAGCCCCGGGTCAGTGAGACGGGAGCTGGGAGCCCGTCCGCCTCCGACGGGGTTGTGGGTGGATGAGGCCTTCCGGGAGTGTGGTTCCCCCTACGCTGTGAGTAGCCCTCAGCCAAGTTTGCAGCTCCCAGGGGATTGTGCAACTTCCTCTCAGGCCAAGGTGCAGGGGGCTGGGTGAGAAATAGCCCTGGGGAAAATGAGGAAACTGGGGCTGGCGCTGGGGCAGGGGCCTGGCCCTGGGCTCTGGCCCCTGGAGGAGCTGAGCATTCCTGGGGGCCTCCTTCCAGGGGGCTGCCCTCGCCCAGGTACGTGGGCATGTGTGTGTGTGTGTTGTTGGGGGGTGTCTCTCGGGAGTTGGGTGAGTGGGGCTGAGATCCCGCAGGCTGTGCTGGCCTGGGGCTATCTTTCGAGCAGGGTCAGAGAAGCAGGTGATGCACGGGAGGGGCGGGAGGGGGGCCTGTGGAATCAGGAGTCCCCAGAGCTGACTGCCAGCCCCACTTCTGAGGAGCTGCTCCTGGCCTCCTCTGCTGTCTCCCAGATGCGTGCGAGGCTCGGGTGAGAAGGGAATGGGTGTGATGTGCTTAGCGGGCTGGAGCCAGGCTGCAGGAGCGCCTTGCTGACGTCAGAATTGGGAGCAGACACTGTCCATCAATCTGGGTTCAATTCCTGTCCTTGCCGCTTTTGCAGCTGTGTGATGCTGGCGCCTCAGTTTCCTCTTCTGTCAAGTGGAGATGAGAGTTACAGGGCCCAGCGTGTGTGTTCATTCTGAGGGTTAAAAGACTTAATTCACAAATAGTGCTTAGAACAGCACCTGACACGGGTTTACATCGTACCCGTATGTGAGCATGTTTGTGTGCAAACAGCAAAACACCAGATTCACGGTGATTCTTTCTGATGGCAAGGATTGGCATGTGGACTGTGGATAATAATAAGAGATCCTGTTTCCAGGACTCTGTCCATGTCAGCTGTTGTTGTTTAGTAGCTAAGTCATATCCAAGTCTTTGAGACCCTGTGAACTGCAGCATGCCAGGCTTCCCTGTCCTTCACTATCTTTCAGAATTTCCTCAAACTCATGTCCACTGAGTTGGTGATGCTTTCTAACCATCTCATCCTCTGTTGTCCCTTTCTCCTCCTGCCTTCAATCTTTCCCAGCATCAGGATCTTTTCCAATGAGTCAGCCCTTGGCATCAGGGCCAAGGTATTGAAGCTTCAGCTTCACCATCAGTCCTTCCAATGAATATTCAGAGTTGATTTCCATTAAGATTGACTGGTTTGATCTCCTTGCAGTCCAAGGGACTCTCAAGAGTCTTCTCCAGCATCACAATTAGAAAGCATCAATTCTTTGGCCCTCAACCTTCCTTATGGTCCAGCTCTCACATCTGTACATGACAGCATGGCTTTGACTGTATGGACCCCTGTAGGCAAAAGGTCTCTGCTTTTTTCATACGCTGTCTAGGTTTGTCATTGCTTTTCTTCCAAGGAACAGGGTGTTCTGAGAGGAAGATGCGGGGCTGGCCTTGCTGCCCGTCAGCTCCAGCTGGGACCTGTGTCTTCTGTCTGTACCATCTCCAATCTCACAGTCAACAAATATAAAGAATGATATTGATATAGGAAATGGCTTTTTTATAGTTGGAGGGAGTAGACTTCCTTAGGTGGAGCTCTCTGGGTTTAAAGGCCACTCACCCCGGGGGGCAGGATGGGGCAGGAAGGTTATGCACTTGGCTCCAGATTCAGGCGGCCCTGGTTTTGACTCCTGCCTGAGCCTGTGACCTTGGCCTCAGTTTCCTCACATGTAAAATTCCTTACAGTCCCTTCCTCCTAAGATGATGGGGGAGGATGAAATGAGATACCATAATTAAATGCTTAGCACAGGCCTGGCCAGAGACAGCGTCTGCCAAATGGATGCCTCTCTTAGGCACCTGTTGCATAGAGGGTGATGTGCCAGCCTGGGAGCGGGGCTATGTGGGTATCCTTGGAGGGCTGTTTTCTGAACTGTGGATCAGGGCCACTGTTTGGACCCTAATCAGGTCATGAAATCAGCTTAGTGGGTCTCAATGAAAATGAAATGGAAAGGAAGTAATAAATTAAATGAAAAAGAATGATCGGAAACGTCCAAGTGTAATGCACAGTGCTGGTGAGTGTTGTTTTGTACAAATTTTGGGGTTTTCATGTGCGTGTGAATACGCATTCCGGGCTGTGTGTGTGTGTGTGTGTGTGTGTACTGGGTCAAATAAAATATACTTTTCTGTGAGTCATGGTCAAAATATTTGGAGTCCCTGCCTGAGAGATGGTCTCCCTCCACGTAGTGATGTTTATGGAGCACCTACTCAGTGTGAGACCAAGTTCTGCATGTGGGAGCCAGAATGGGGGTAGGGGGGTTCAGGGCCTGGTTCTTAGCACAGTGGCTGGGTGAGCCGGCTCTGTGGGGTCAGCAGAGATGGAGGGCTGGGGGTGGTCAGGTCAGGCTTCCTGGGTGATGACATGTGCTTGTGGGGACAGTGAGGGGAAGCAGTGCCTGGGGTGAGTGGTTGACTTGGGGTCTGGAGATAGAGAGCACCCCCCCCCCAATGGAGGCTCCCTGTCAGTGGAGGGCACAGAGCCAGACTTCGCCAGAGGTGAGGGTGAGGGTTGTCTCAGGTCACTGGGTGAGGGCTGGGCACGTTTTTCCTGGCTGGGGGGGGGCAGAGGAGGACTCAGGTTTACAGATGCTCCCCAGATCCCAGGACTTGCAGGGTCTGCAGTGATGGATGGGACTCAGAGCTCAGATCCTCTCCCTCTTCCCCTTGGCCCCCTGGGAGCCTTCTGAGCTTCTTCTTCTCCATTTTGCTGCCCTCACTGGCTCTGGTGGGCCTGCCTGGCCTGAGACCTGACTCAGCCCTGAGTCCTGGTCCAGGAGCCAGAAGCCTTTCTGTGATTTAGATCTCTGCCCAGGGTAAGTGGGGGCCTCCGTTTCTTTGTCTGTAAAGTGGGCATATGAATCCCCGAGCAGCCACCGACTGGGTGGTGATGCCCATCTTGTGACCTCATGGGGATGAGCAGCTACAGGAAGTGTGGTGAACTCTGGGTGGGTTGTGACTCTTGTCTCTAAGGCTGGGAAGGCTCGGGCAGGTCATGAGGGTATCAGCTGCCTGGCTGGAGAGCCCCTACCTTCCCATCCCGTGACCTGGGGCAAGGGTGGGGAGAGGCCTGTGACCCATGGTGAACTGGGGATATCCCCGGATCTGAGGGGGAGGTGGCCCGTTAGGGGCCCCAGAGGATGAGACCCAGGCTGGGAAACCCAGCCTCTAGAGCCCCCACCTACATGGGGTACCCAAGGAATCCCAGCTTGGAGCCTGTGAGGCCACGTGGAGGGGTGCGCCCTGGGACTTGTTGGCAGAAGTCAATTTCCAGGAAGCTGTGGGTGGCTTCGAGCCTGCGGAGCCCAGAGCCCCGAGGTTCAGGCATGTGCTCCCATAGGAGGATGTGGTATTTAATGAGAGGTCATGCATATTGAGCACCTACTGTATGCCAGGCACCGTGCTAAGCTCTTTTGTATATTTGCAGATTTCATCCTGACAATAACCTAACGCCCAAGTCTTTTTATACATCCCGTTTTATAGGTGAGGAAACAGAGGCTCAGAATGGTGAAATCTCTCTTGCTAACTAGTGAGTGGCAGGGCTGGGCTGAGGGCTTGAGTTCTGGATTCAGGCTGCCAGGGTTGAAACCCAGGCAGTAGCACTTGCAAGCTGTGCGACCTTCCTCAGATGTGAGCCTGAACCTCTTTGCCCATTCATTTCTTGCTCGATGAAATGGGCAGAACCCCGGTGCCCTCCTCAAAGGGTTGTTGGGAGAATTACGTGAGACCATGGAGGTCAAATCCTTAGGACTTAGGACACCGTTTCTCCTGTCTGCACCAAGGACCCACTGTGTGGCCCTGGGCGGGTTCTCTGGTCTCTTGGGTCCCAGTTGTGTGACATGGAGCGCTAACCCCTTCCCTACCCTTCTCAACAGGATTGCTGAGGATCAGGTGGAATAAAGACCCTAGATGGGTCCTGAGGGAAGTGTCCAGAGAACAGAAATCCTAGACTCCTGAGCCCCCAGAGCTACCAGGAATTTTTTAGGGCTTGGGGCTACCTGCAGATCCTGATGTATTTTGTCTGGGCTGGCTTCAAGCTTTTGTTTCCTGCTGGCCCATGCAGACCTTTGAAGTAATGACCCCAGATCTAACTCCAGAGTTTCTCAAGATGTGTTCTGTGGAAGGGTTTGGTGATCAAGCAGGTTTGGGAGAGTGTGAGTTAAAAAAAAGGTGAGGTGGGGAATGGATTTCTTCACTATAGGACTTGTTAGAGCCTTCGATATGCTAATATTCATTATGCAACCCCCATGTGTGGTCATGATATACTTCAGGATATCTCAATGACCTGCTGTTCAAAGCTCCATTTTCCAGATGGAGAAACTGAGTCCTGGAGGGAAGGCTAGCAAATGGTTTTCCCAGATCATGGGAAATTTCTCATGTTATCACTCCGTCTTCCCAGTTATCTGTAACTGAGCTGTGTGACTAGATGCCAGGGCTCCTGACTCCACAGCCAGGACACCCGTTTCTTTCCCTCCTTCCTCTGTTCTTCCTGAAGGTGCCTCACCTTTTTCTGGCCCCTTCCCTCTCTCTCCCAGCAGCATTAGAGGGTATCCTGTTCCTTCTGGGCCTTGCTGGATGATGGGACTGTGCCCAGCATCCAGCCTCCTGGGTGATGCTTCCGGGCTGGCAGATGGCAGTGAGGCATCATCCCAGCGGAGCAGCTCCTCGCAAGTTAATTCTGTTTTCTGAGCCTCGGTCTCCTCGACTGTAGAGTGATGCTTGTCACCTTGTCTCTCACCTGTGATTCATGTCCAGATGTCCATGAATCTAGCAATTCCGATCACTTTGGGGAAGAACAGGGAAGAAATGAGGGGGCCCCTGGTCATGGGATCTGATGTGGTTCTGACTCCTCAGGTCCAATTCATCTCCCACGTTTGACATCTGCCCGTTAGGATAATGCTGGTCCTCTCTGGTCCCAGTTCCCCTGGTCACCTAGGAAGTGGGCCGGTCTGAGTGATGCTAGAGACCCGTTTCACAGAGGAGGCATGAGGGGAGGGGAGGGGAGTTGGGAGCATGGTCTCCTAGTGTCCTGTGTGGGGTTGTTGTTAGAATTGGGAAAGACACTCAAGTGTCTCTGGGCCCCGGCCCAGTTCCACCTTGAGAGGGTGGGTCTCTGGAGTCCACCTACTCATTTGATACCCCTTCCCCTTCAAGCAGGGAGCGTGTGTGCACATGCCCGCATCTCTGTCCACTCAGCAGAGGGGGTGTGAACATCCCAGGGCTCTCTGCTGGCTGCGGTGGGCGCCGAGGGAAAGGCTGGTGGGTGGACCAGACTGGCTGGGGAGGTGGGAAGAGGTGGTGCCTCCCTGGCAGCATGTCCTCACCCAGAGGGCTGTTTGCCCGGGTTATTCTTAGCACTGACTCATTAGAGAGACTATTTTTAGCCCTGTTTCTAAGTGTTGCCAACATCTGGTGCAGCTAGGGCTGAAGGGGGTTGGGGGTGGCAGGGGCGACCCCTTTGGGCATGGCTGGGGACCCGAGCCTCTGGCCAGACAGCAAGGACACTGCTTTCTGCACCTGCCCATTGCTTGAAACTGGGCATGCAGTAGGCGTCCTAATCATGCTTGAATGTTGCTGGCATGCCCACGACTCATCCTTCCAGCGCCTGTCGGGTGTGGGGGTTGGGCGGTGGAATGAGGGTTACCATCCAGCCGGAGAGCGGGTGCTCCTCAGGTAGGCATTCCCCTGTCCATCCCTCAGGGGTGCTAGTTGGCCTCTGACCCCTGAAGAAAAGGGCCTTGGGGGAGGAGGGCTAGCCCCCAGCTGGGGCACTTGTTACAGCGACCACTGCGGAGGAACCGCAGACATTGTAGGGAACGATGATGCCCAGGGTTGAGGTGTGCAGGCTCGGGGGCCAGACTGCCTGGGCTCAAGGCTTGGCTCTGCTTCTTCCCTAGCTGTGTGACCTTGGGCAAGTCATCAACCTCTCTGTGCCTCAGTTTCCTCCTCTGTGAGATGGGAGTGGGAGTAAAGTGTAAGGACAAAGTAAAATAACCAATGAGGAGCCTACCTAATGAGCGCTAGGGTGTAGGCAGCTTGTGGTTTTGTCATTATTGCTAATGTTACTGTTACTCGTGAGAAGCTCTGCCTGTGCCTTGAGCTGGGGAAGGAGGCGTGTCAGCTGAGTGAGGTGTAGCTTGGGATGGGGCTCAGAGGGAGTGGTCGTACCTGGGCATCATGATGGGGTGGTTTCTGCCAGGCTGCCCCGAGGGATCAAGGGCACACAGGTAAGTTGGAATATGGGCTTTGCCCTTCACAGGTTGGGTGAGTCACTTAACTTTTCTGAATGTCCATTTTTTTTTTAACCTACAGGGCAAAGATGATACTATGTAGGCTATAGAGTTATTATGAAAAATAAAGCACTTGATGTTTGTGGGGGCATTTTGCCCAGTGCTGGGCACACGGGAGGATCTGAATCCATGAGACTTCTCTTCTTCTTTTTTTTGCTGTGTCCCTTTTCCATGTGAGGGATGGGGTGCCCTGAGGGTCGTGGAAGAGAGCTTGGCCTGGAGGTTTAGAGTGTGCGGGCTGGGGCCCTAGCTCTCCGTGAGCCTAGGTGATCCACACACATAACTTCTCCCCAGAAACTTCTGGGTTTCTGTAACACAGTGGCTGGAGAAAACTCTGAGTTTTAGACTCTTTCTCAGAATCGCTGGGGGTGCCTTGGGGAAGGACTAGAAGGAGGGGTGTTGGGGAGGGGGAGGCCCCCGGTTGGAGGCCAGGTAGTCTGGCCCTTCCCCCTCCCCACAGAGCTGCTTCATTCTCCTGTTTAGCTATCAAAGTTCCAGGTAAATTTTGTCTGCAAAGGGGATTCTGCTGTTGAAATCAGCCTGGGAGTCTCTGAGAGGGGTGACCTCCTAGGCTCCTTGTTGTGTGACTTGGCACTGACTCTGGAGGTGACCTGGGCTGTGGGCCCTGATGTCCAGAGGATGCTGGCATTCCCCGTGAGGCGTGGGGGCAGGGCGGGGGCTGCCAGGCTGTGCCTGGGGGGAGAGGTTTGAGTGCTGCCCGGCCTCGCTGTCTGTGTGACGTGGGGCCCTGAAGACAATACTCAGCCTCACCAGCAAACTCTCCCAGGGGGGAGCGCGGGCTGAGACTGGACAGAAGGGCCCTGGCCACCGTGCAGTCATGTTCCTAGTAAACACTCGAGAATATCTGAAAGGAATGAATGAAGTGGCACCACAGCGTCCCCGGACAGCTGCACCTCTGAGAAGGTGGCGGATCCCCCCTTCCTCTTCTTTTTTTTTTAAATTAATTATTATTTATTTAATTTATTTTTGGCTGTGCTGGGTCTTCGCTGCTGCACACGGACTTTCTCTAGCTGTGGTGAGCGGGGGCTGTTCTTCGTTGCCCTGCGGAGGCTTCTCATTGTGGTGGCTTTGCTGGTTGCAGAGCATGAGTTTCTAGGCGCATGGGCTCAGCAGTTCTGGCCCACGGGCTTAATTGCTCTGTGGCATGTGTGGGATCTTCCCGGACCAGGGATCGAACCTGTGTACCCTGCATTGGCAGGCGGACTCTTATCCACTATGCCACTAGGGAAGTCCACCCCCTTCCTCTTCTTTTCGCCCTTCACTCTGCCTTCCCTGTTCTCTGCTTCATCCAACCAGCCTTAAGCTCCCCCAGCCCTGTCCATAACCTTGGACAAAGACACTTCCCCAACTGAGCCCCAGTTTGCTCACGAGTGAAATGAGAATGGTGGGCTCAGCTTGGGAGGCCCCTTCCAGGGTCTCAGCCTCTGTTCTCAGGGCAGGTCACACATGCCCAGAAGGTCCAGCCCCCCTCACCAGTGGCAGAGGGGAGAGGGTGGTCCTCAGGGTCTGAGGTGAGGATAGGGCTGCCGCAGTGCTCTGACGGGGCCTTCAGGGTGTGATGGGCCTGGGCGGGAGCTTGGGCGGGGAGGCAGGGACCTGTGGGTGTGAGAGGAAGGGTGGGCATCCGAGTGTGTCCGCTGGGCTGGGGCCGCACAGTGACTTTTGTGTGTGACCCTCTGCAGGCGTGGGCGGCAGCCCGCAGGGACACATTTGTGTCGTTATGACTGGACATGAGAGGGTGTGTGGGTCCGGCCGGCCTCGGGCTGGGGCGGTTATCTCCTGTTGCTGGGAGCTTCCTGCGCTCTGCCTAGAATGTAAAGTGACTTCATGCAAGGGCGCCCCTCCCCAGCTCCCCACTTTCGGCACAGCCTGAGGTAGAGGGTGGCCTGGCTTTCCCCTCCTCATCCCCACTTACCAGAGGCCCATGTCCCCCTCTCCTTCACCTCAGACCCTGTGTCTCACTAAGGGTTTTGGGGGAGCTGCCTGATCTGCCTTCTCTCCATGGCATCTCGTGTGGGGGGCAGGCGAGTGGTACATGCCTGAAGCTCTAGGAGTCGGTGCACCCCCAGGCCTAGGACAGCTAATCCTCTGAGCCAGAGGAAGTGTCCTCCGGAGGCCCAGCCTGGGACGCTGTGGTCAGCACCCTGCACCAGCGGAGTGGCTTTCCAGCCGGAGGAGACCCACGGGGAGGGGTGAGGAGAGGCTCCACCTGCTCGCCATCTCCCGGCTCCGGCAGCCTTGGCCGCAGCCACTGCCGGTGACTCATTCCCCTGGGGAACTAGCCGGCTCCTCTCCTGAGGCTCTGGGCCCTGAGCTCCACGAGCCAGGGGGGAGCAGGGAGGCCCTCCTTCCGTATGATGGGGAGGGGTCCCAGCTGACCGCTCTCCTGTCCTCCGGCCCCCGCAGACTCCACCTTCCTAGTAGCCGCAGCCCCAGATCACCATCATGGGTCCCGGATGCCTCACGAGCAGGCAGCCCCGTCTGGCAGCTGGACTCAGGAGTCCCTCTTCCCCAGCGCCTGTCACCAGGCACGTCCCCATTCCAGTGCCTGGGCTCGGTGGGGGCGTGGGTGGTGCCTGTCCCCACCCCGGGGGGAGGGAGGTGACTGGGCAGCCTGGGAGGGGGTGGGGAGGCCCTCTCCAGGGAAATGAATTCTTGGCTGGACCCCAGATGTTGGCCTGCCCAGCTCTGCTCCGGGGTAACACTGGGTGCACACACAGCCCCATTGTATGCCTGGGCCCTGTGCCCGCCGTGGGCCTGGCACCAGCTCCGTCCATAGCAGTGGCTCCATCAGCTCCTCAGCAGCCCCTGCCAGGGCCCGAGCCACTGGGCCCCTGGTGAGGAGGAGGAGGGAGGGCTGGTGGTGAGGCTGTGAGTGGGGGTGCCCTGAGCGGGGGAGCGGGGACCATGCAGATGCTCGAGGAGCCAAGTGCAAGCGGTTGTTTCTCATCAACTGTGGATCCAGGGTAGGGAGCACTGTCTCCCTTTCACATGAGGAAATCGAGGTGTCGAGACCCCGAGAGGCTGCAGTAACTCGCCCAAGGGCACACAGCTAGCAAGCGATGGAGCTGGGGTTCAAGCTCAGGCAGCCTTGGTCCACAGCCTCTCAGTACCACTTACTATGCTGCACACCCAGCCTTGGGTCAGGGCTCAGGGGAAGGCCTGGCTCCTTCTTTCCCCAGCCCAACTTAGAGGAGCCAGGTAGGCTACTTTCTAGAAAGTACAAGTCCCCACGGTGGAAGGGGATCCTAGAACAGTAGGGTCTGGAGTCCCCATGTGCTTGTGAGAAGCGTGGAGGTTAAATTTCAAGGATGGTATTGGTGGCTGGGCAGGCAGAACAAGTCCCCAGGATTGGAAGGCCACTCCGTGCCTCAGTTCCCCTGCTGTGGTGGCACTGAATGTCCCCCGGGTTTCTTGGGAGGACACAGGAATGTGGAGGAGGGGTGTGGCCAGGGCTGGCTTGGAGCCTCACCCCATCTTCCTGTGCTCCATAGGCTGGCCAGGAGGCTCCCCATCCCCTGCCTAGAGCAAGGCCTCCTGTTGCTTCTATTCTGAGAACCCGTCCTGAGCTGCCCCATCTCCTCAGGTTTCCCAGCCTGAAGGGGCCTCTGAGGCCGGAGAGCCTGCCAAGGGGGCAGCCCAGCTCTCAGCTTTGAGGGGTCCCATCTCTGCCCAGCACCTGGGCCCTCAGGCCAGCCTGGAGGGTGCCTGGAACCAACGCCTATGGGGCTCAACGTATCTGCTCACGAGCCCTGACCCCCCCATGGGATCTGGCAGAGCTAACGCTTCTCCCTTCTCCCGGCCCAACCTCCTTGTTCCTGTCCATCCCGGGCATGAGGCCTGGCTCCCCTTTGGTGCCACCCCAACCCTCTCGCCACATGGACAGGGCAGTCTGCGGAGACCGCAGGGTCGCACAATGCCAAGACTGGGCCGCCGGGGCAGGTGGGTAAGAGGGAGGCTGGAAGGGAACACCGAGGCTGGCTCCCCTCTCACCCCACCTGGGAGACCTGTCATGCCCAGCCTGCTCGGACTCAGCTTTCTCTGATTACACTGTCCCCCTACAAAGCCAGAACCCCTTCATCTCAGGCCACAGGAAGGCACCTCAAGCCCAGACGGGCCAGGTTTGAGTGCCTTCTCCCTGGGAGAAGCCGAGAAAGAGAAAACCTGGAGACAGCCCTCGGGGAGCTTCTGCTACAGCCGAGCAAACTAGACCGAGTAACTCCTCTGTGCCTTAGCTTCTCATTTATAAAATGGGTACACTGATATTTCCTACTTCCCAGTGTTGTTGAGGAGGGCAAATGAATTAAGACACGGTAAAGCCCTTAGGAAGAGTTCCTGACAAACGGGAAGAGCTCAGTTCAGGTTTATTGGTAGTAGGTTTATTGGTAGTAAGGGCTTCCCTGGTGGCTCAGATGGTAAAGTATCTGCCTGCAACGCGGGAGACTGGGGTTTGATCCCTGGGTCGGGAAGATCCCTTGGAGGAGGGCATGGCAACCCACTCCAGTATTCTCGCCTAGAGAATCCCCGTGGACAGAGGAGCCTGGCTGGCTGCAGTCCATGGGGTTGCAAAGAATCGGACACGACTGAGTGACTAAGCACAGCACAGTCATAGTAAGGCAGTCATTCTAAATGGAAGTCCAGTACAATATATGTTATCAAGTAATGTCATTTTTTCAAAATAGATCCCTGTGAGGACAGGGACTATCTTACTTATATCTGGATCTTGGTGTCAGGCACGGAGCCTGGCATGGAGCCAATTAAGCAATTGTTTCCAAATGGTGATCAGAGGAGGGTGGAGTCAGGGTAGGCTGCCTGGAAGAGGTGGCTCTGGAGCAGGCCTTCCAGAGACACACAGGCATTATTAGACAATCTGTGGAAGGAGGATGGGGCAGGAGGAACATCTGGAGGTCTGGATTGTGTCAGGGAGAAAGTGATGAGACCGCCTTTACTGAGCCCAGGACTTGGTTAGGACAGGGGGATCCTGAGTCCCTTGAATGTCCGCCCAGGGAGTTTGGACTTTATCTGGTGGACAGTGGGGGTGATGGAGCAGGGAGATGACCTCTTTGTTGCTCAGTCCATTTTGTTTCTGCTCCCTTGTTCTGTTAGGGCTGATTCCTTTCTCCACTTCTCCAAAGACAGGAAACCCTCTCTCTGCTCTTTGGTCACTTTTCTCCGATCCCTGCTCACTCCCAGCCCACGTATCCATGCTCTGCTCTTGGTCTTCTGCTCAGCTGCACTGGCCCGTTCCCCCAACCTTCTCTTGTTCAGCATCTGCTTCCTCTCCCTGGCCCAGACCCACGTTCCCTGGGATTGGGGTTGGCTGGACTTGAACTTGAGGGGAGTGGGATATGAGCATGGTGTGACCACACAGTGAGAACGTGGGTGCTGGTGACCGAGCCAGGAGGACACCCTCTCTTCTGACCTAGCCCACTACCCTCTTCAGGGAATGACCCCCCGGTGATGTGGCTAAGGCCCATTAGGAGGATCTTACTTTGCATTTGTCAACCTGATTAATGGAAATAGATTTCTCTAACAGAAAAATTAGAGTGATAGGCCTTCATTTTCTTGCTATTAAATTTAGCCTAAAAGGATATTGAACCAGGTGGGGACCAGACTGCAGAAAACTACTCTCTTCTGTCTCCTTTTAAACATCCAGTCATTTATCTATCCACAATATTCATCCATCACTTCATGCATTGTATCCATCCATGCATCCATCCATTCATCCATCTGTCCATCATATGTATCCACCCATTATTTCCATCCATCCGTCCCTTAATCCATTATGTCCATCCAAGCATCTATTACATCTGTACATCTATCCATGCATCTACCAAATACTTCCTGAGTGCCAAATTAGTTGCTTTACATTTAATCCTTACAGAAACTCTTTAAGATAGACATTATCCTCCTTTTGCACATGAGGACACCAGGATCCTGTGAAGTGAAGTTGCTGGAGGTCATGCAGCCAATAAGCAACAGATCTGGAGTTCAGCTCTCTCTGCTTCAAAACTCATGCTCGTAGTATGGGCTCAGATGGCCTCCCTGAGTGTCCCAGGTGCCTCTTTCTGAACGTGGAACATGACAGCTTTGCTACTGGAGGAATGGACAGGCATGCTCAGATTCTGGAATGCCGGAGTTCCATCGTGCTATCTGAGGAGCAGCCCTGGGGGCCAGAAGTCATGCTGGACTTCCAGTCCTATTGGCATTTGCTACCGGTAACAACGTCACCAGCCCCACACCTGCAGTGGAGGCTTCTTGATCATATAACTTGCAGCCTAGCACATCCTTGTTTCTTCTCTTCATCAGGCCAACTCTGCTTCTGAGGGCACTCTTGTCTGCCACAGGTGGGAAAGTTCTAGGTACATGTTTGACCACTGTATCCAACCCCACCAGTTTCTCTGCAGCAACTGGGCTCTTGCACGCCTGCCTCTCTGCTTCTCCCTAGGACACCCAGCCTGCATTTTAATCTGGCACTTTTAATGGTAACTTTCTAAGCAGTAGAGTTAGCTGCACAATTTCAGGTCAATTTCAGGCACCCTCCTGGGGCCCCTTTGGTTGAGATGGGGCTGTGAGTGCAGACAGTTTACTTGGGTGATGACCCCAGGAAGCCGCCTTAGTGGAGTAGGTGGAATGAGGTGGGGAGGGGAAGGGAGCCACTGAGATGTGTGTTCAGAGCAGGTGACCACTGTGGACTTTGGAGAATATGCTTTAGATTCCCAGCCTCAGGACCCCTTGTGGCTCAACTGATAGAAAGTCTGCCAGCAATGTGGGAGACCTGGGTTCGATCCCTGGGTTGGGAAGATCCCCTGGAGAAGGGAAAGGCTCCCCACTCCAGTATTCTGGCCTGGAGAATTCCATGGACTGTATAGTCCATAGGGTCGCAAAGAGTCGTACACAACCAAGCAACTTTCACTTCACTCGGGACAAGGGGAGGGAATTGGGGGTTTGTTACTAGTTCCCCTCTGTCTTTGGCTGGGGCAAGGTGGGTGCTACCTCTGTTGGCTCTGGTGCAGGTGTGTGCAGGTGCTGGCTGATGGAGGTGCTCAGGTGGGCAGGTCGGGACTAGGAGTGGCCGGGGGCTGTGGCCGGGGCCCTGACAGCCTCTGCTGCTCTCACTGACCACAGGCATGGTGGCCAGCCAGATCCTCAGAGTGTGCCTCCTGCCAAGTCCCCTTGCCCCCCCTCTCTTCTCTCCAGGCCCACGAAGCTGCTACCACCCTCTCCCGCTGCCTCTGGGCAGACCCTTCCCACTGGGACCAGTCATGGGTACCACATTCACTGCATTCAGCAGATGCTTAAGGAGCACCTGCTCCGTGCCGGGTGTCACAGTAAGAGGAGAAGCTGCCAGGGCCCCTCTAGATGCTCCGAGCAGAGGGAAGGGATTCAGCGTGCAGGAGGTCCTTAGGAGAGGCCACACGCGGCAGCCCTTTCTGGCCCTTTCTCTCTTTCTCTGAGCTTGACGTCGGCTCCTAGAGGGTGGGGCTGACGCGATGGGTGGCCACAGAGCCTGAGCCGCTCTGAGTCCCCTTCCGGCAGAGCTCTGCAGAGGCCGTGATTGTAGCGGTTTTTCTGACTTCCTTTTCCTTTCTCTCGCACCCCTGCCTCTTCCCCTCCTGAGGCCGCCAGACCCACGGCTGCCACGTGGCTGCCTTTTCGTCAGTGGGGAACCGAGCCTTCCAGAGCCCTCTCGCTGAGTCTCTATGGGGAACAGGATGCAATTCACGGTGCAATAAGGGTGGGGGGTCAGTTTATTCGTGGGTGCCCTTCTTTGTCCGTGGAGAAAGCCCTGCCTTTACCTGCTCCCTGGAGAGGGGCCTGCTTCTTCTAGACTCCTGCCCCCATCCCTCAGACTCACACTAGACTCTCCTATCTTGGGGGGCCCGGGGAAGGAGCAGAGTTAAGGGAGGGAGGGGGCGTGTAGGTAAGGCCACCTGGTGTGGGGGCAGGGACAGCAGGGGACCGGGCAGAGGCAGGTGCCAGCCTGGCGGGCACACACAGAGCACACGCTCCAGACTCCATACGGGCCACTGGCAGGTCTGCCAAGCCCCGGTCCCTTTTGACTCATCTCTCCGGCTGCCACCCACAGACTTTCCCCTTGATGTTTTCACTTCCAAACCAGGTTTGATCAGCGTGTGTGTGCCAGGGCGGCGGGGGTGGGGGGGGGGCAGGAGCATGTTGGCCTGGGCTGGCCAGCCCCATGCCCTCTGACATTCTCCCCCTACTTACCGGTGGCATCTATTTCCCGCCCCGAGGGCAGGGCCGGCTTTGGCAGAGTGAACTTGGCCTTGAAGTTGTACCTGCCCCACTTGGATAGAAAGGTGGCTGTGCTTATTCGGGGCAGGCTTGTGTCGGTGTGAGTGCTGTGAGGACGTGGGAGAGATTAGCACTGGGAACTTACGACGCAGCTTTTGGTTTGTCTCAGGTGGGAGCTTAAGCATCTTTGATCAGGAGATCGGGAGAAGTCTCACCCCCGTGGGGGAAGCGGGGGGTGGGGGCGCGGGTCGGGGGCACAGGTGGGGGGAGGGGTGGATGGGGAGCGCAGAGTGAGCAAGGCTCCGCCCTGACCCAAGAGCTCAAAAGCCAGGGCACTGGGTTCCTCCCTCTGCCTGGCAAAGGGCAAGTGTTCCTTGTGGCATTTCAGGACAGAAAATGGGGTGGGGGGCCTGCTGTGTGCGCGTTGAGCATGAGATCTCTGCAGAGTGCATCTCATACCTGTGTAGTGGTGGCGGGCGGGGGAGGGACAGGTGAAGGTGGCTGCCTCCCTCTGCTCCCTTGGCTGGGAAGGGGAACACTGCGGTACAAGGTCATTTCAAGTGTTGGGGAGAGAGTTCTCTGGCTTCCAGACGGATGGGGTTAGAGATGCCAGCCGGGCACCTGGGCCGGGCAGCAGAGAAGCCACTCTGTGCTCTGGGTCTGGGGCAGCTGCCATTCAGGAAGCCTTGGGCCGAGTGTGGGCTGGCTGGGAAAGGACCCGGGCAGGGGACCCCTGGATTTTGTGGCCCGATTGAATGTTCCCAGTTCCCAGAAGCGCAGCTCACGCTGGGGCGGGGCCAGGGAGAAGGCCCAGCCACCGGGTGGGGGGCAGTAGCAAGGGGAGAACAGCCTGTGGTCATCCGGCGGCCCCTGCCTGCTCCAGCCTCCCTGTCCTGCCCCCGCCAGGCATGAGTCAGACCGAAAGCAGAAGCTGCCAGACATTGCACAGGGTGAAGTGAGGCAGAACCAGCAGTGCTATTTTGGAACCTGGTTAATTCCCCCTCCTGTCCCCCAGCGCTCATCACTCAGGGCACCCCCCCCACCCCCACCCTGCCCTGTTCCTGGGTTCCTGGTCCAGCTCTTTGCCTTCCCTGTAGAGACTGCGGGGGGCAGGACCCGATGTCCCCTGGCGTGCGTGGAGGTGGGGTTGCTTAAAGCTCCTCCGTTTGAGGGACCCCTCCTTCTCCATGGCTGAGAGGTGCTGTCTTCTCTGGAACCGGCCTTCTGGGGTGTCAGGGGGTGCCCCCTCCCGGTGGGAGCTGGCGCTGCCGGCCTGGCACGCACCCTCCCCCTGCCCCTCCTCTGCCACTCAGGCCAGCTGTCTGCCGCCTCTCACTGGGGCTGTGAGCTGACCGGGCTTCAGGTGGGAGCCTCTCCCGGCAGTGACTCTTAGAAGTTTGGAAGGGATTTCCGGACGCGGTGGAGGGATATTGTGGGGCCAAGGGGCTTTCCAGAACCCATGACATCGTGCACCTTGCAGCAGCCCCAGTGACCCCCTAGTCGATGGTTCTCTCTTGGGCATCCCAGGCCTGCTTGAGGGCCCACATTTTAGGATTTTTTGGAGCCCTGTGAGCCTGGGGGCCCCTGGCCGTCCAGTCCGCGGAGGTGAAAGGTCAGTGGGTGTGTGTTTTTCAGCTGAAGTTGAGGGTGTATGGGTGAGAGCCTGGGTCTGGGGGCGGGGGTCCCTGCCGCTCCCGAAGCTGTGTGGCCGGGGAGAGGATGGGCTTTGCTGTTGCTCGTGTATGTGTGGGAGATGGGCATGGGCTCCGTCCACTGGGTGTTGCTGCCTCCTGGGGAGGAACCCTGAGGTCAGTGCTCCATCCTGCCATCTACCATCCAGCAACCTGGGACGTGGGCCCATCAGCGGGCACGTTGCAAGGGGACCAATTAGAATGTGAGTCCCTTTGAAGCTCAGGGGAGCCGATCTTGGGTCTCTTGTTGCTCAGCTGGGTTTGGGCTCAGGCAGGTGAAGGGGAGGGGCCGAGCAGTGGGGGTGGGTAGAGTGGTCATCCAGGCCGGCTATAGGGGCCCCAGCAGCCTGCACGCCTCATGCACGGCTCAGCCACAGCCTGTTCTCAGAGTTGTCTGCTCTCTGCTGGGGCTGTTCTCTGGGCAGCCAAGTCCTGGGGCAGGGTGTGTGTGTGTGCGCGCAATGGTTTGTGTAGGAGATGCTGTGTATGTGTGTGAGTAGGCCTGTCTGGGTTGCGCTCCCACCACAGGGAACCTTATCAGCTTCCCTTTGGTTCCTGCAGGCTGTTTCCCCTCCTGCCCCGGCCAGAGGCCCGGCACCAAGTAATCGGGAGTCCAGAGCCAGCCTGGAGCCCTCATTCCTGCCTCCACCTTGACCTCGGGGCCTGAGAGTCTGGGCAGTTTGCTCAGGTTCACTGTGGGGCTCCGAAGGCCTGTGCCTGCCTCTTTAAGCATCTCTTTCCACCTCGTGGCTCCCTCTCCCACCTGTCCCACTTGAAACCAGCAAGTGACCAAGCCCCAGCAAGCTGCAAGTGAAGTGACTTTAACGTGCCCACCAATCTCCTAGGATGCCGTGTTAAAGTGCTAACATCCATAGGTCTGGGCTGGGGCCTGAAAATCTGCATTTCTAACCAGCTCTTGGGGATATGATGCCTGTGGGTCATGCTTTCAGTGGTGAAGTCTTAAAAGGCCCTCCAAACTCCAGCCAGATGGACACTGCTCACCCGGCCAGGGAACTGACTTTCATGGGCCGCCCCCCTAGGTGCCAGGCACCTCACACACGCCAGCTCCTTTGATTCCCCTCGCCTCCTCTGAGAGAGGTGGCATGACTGCTATCCTATTTTACAGATGGGGAAACTGAGGCTCTGAGAGGTTAAGTACCTGTTCTGGGTCACACAACTGAAGAGTGGCAAAGCCAGACGAGCTCTGGTCTGTTGGGTCCACAGCATATGAGCATTTTACTGAACCCAGCCATCTTCCAGGGAGCGGACTCAGAAGGCAGAGATGCAGCTGAGGGGATGGCAGAGGGCTTGGACCGCAGGGAGCAGCATCCAGCCCCACCTGCCTAGCCCAGAGCCTTATGACTCCCTCCCTGCCTCCTCAGGCCCTTTCAAGGCTGAATCCCAGCATGCGGCCAGGCTCCGGGCACTCATGAGCCTCTGCAGGCGGAGGTTGGGTGTGCTGACCAGGCGCCCCAGCTCTACTGCCTACTGTCATGAAACCTGGAGCGAGCTGTCAGCCTCTTTGCCTCAGTTGCTCCCTCTGTGAAATGGGGGGTATATTTTCTGCGTCCCCAGTGGTGTATACTTTGAGGATGACATCAGTACCATGTATCAGCTTAGAACTGCACAAAGGAATCAGGGCAAATAGTAATGAATGCCTGGCGGTTTGTTCCCGGACGCCATGGGCCACCTTCTGCGAATTTAACGCAGTTGTCAGGGCTCATAAGTGTCTTTCTCCCTTCTTTGCCCCTCCTCTCTTCCAAAGTCTTCTTTTATTAGGCAAAGCCTGGATGCTTCAGTTTTAAACAGGTTGTCTTCCGCGTCCTCAGAGGCAGATTAAAGTCTGAAAAAGGAAGCCAAACAGTAGGAGTTCATTGCAGTGGATGGTGGGCAGGGAGGCTGGAGACCGGAGAGGCGGCTGCAGCTGGGAGGAAGCGGAGGAAGCCCCTAAGGGCAGGGGCAGGAGCCAGGCGCCCTGGCCTCGGGCAGAGAAGGCTGGGTTTGGAGCGAGGCCCCAGGTCTGGAGCCAGAGCCCCCTCCATGTGCAGGCTGTGCTCCTCACTGCCGCAGGCTGTGTCCTCTCACACCCGGGTCAGCGGGCCTGCCCTGCCCAAGAGGCCGGTACTGGGGCTGGGGAGTGGTTGCTCTCTCCTAAGGAGACAGACAAGAGAAGGCCGGGTCCCCTGAGGCTGCCGCAGCTCTGGAGAGAGAGTTCCCGAGACGGCTCTCCCTGTCCCCCGCCTGCAGGGTGGCTCGGCGGGCATCCAGCCCCAGACCATCCATACGGCCTGAGTCCTGCACCTGCCCCGTCACGTGACCAACCAGGGGTCCAGCTGGGAGAAGGACCCCAGGTGGGCTCACACAGCTGGGCGGTGGGACAGCTAAACGCAGCTTTTCAACCCTACTCGGCCCTTTGGGAGCGGACTCATTCCAGAGGCTCCAAACTCTTGGGCCCCAAACCCATGATGGCACACAGTGACCCACTAGGTGGAGTCTTGGGCCTCAGCTTCCCTGGTGGGGGCATTGATGACCTTTCAGGCTGACCTACCACCCACAGAACTTAGCAGGGGGAGGGGATCGGGTGGGCTGGGGTGGGCGGCGGCGGGGGGGCGGTCACACAGGGCTTGAAGCCTTTGGAGACCCAGCCTTGAAACCTCTGCTCTTCAGGCCCCGTTCCTGTCTGGGGCACCATCTGTGGGCTGTCCTTCCCTCCCAGCGACCCCTCTGGATGCACACACACACCCCTGCCATCCAATGTCAGGACTCCGGTTCATGCAATCGCATGTCTGTCTAGCCTGTTTGATATGATTTCCCCCTGAGGCCCTTGTGTGGCGCACGTTAACTGCCTCAGTGAGATCCCAATGTATGGTTGGTCTCCTGAGCCCTGGGCCTGGATCTGTCTTGGCCGTGTAGCAGCAGAGAGCCTGCAGGTGGGCCAGGCCTGGCCTGTGTCCTGGGGCCTCTGGGAGGGCTGAGGGGTGTGCAGGCCTCTGGGACCCTCCGTAGGATTCACTGAGGACAACAAGGGGTGAGGCGGGGCTGGGAGTTTACGGGGACAATAATCCATCTCTACGGTTCTTCCCTCTGCACCCCGGGTTTCCTTCTGATGCTGGAGCTGGTGGTGGCCACACACCAGCCGGAGACCTGGGCTGGCCTCCCCGCTTCACTGTGTCCTTGTAGTGTGACCTTGCCCAGGGCCCGGAACCCCTCTGCAAGTCTTGGTTCTCTCATCTGCAGAAGCTCTGTCCTGTGAAGTGTCTGCGGGGACGGGTGAGATCTGATCTCGGTCATGTGCTCAGCACTCTGCCTGGTCCACGGAGGGGACTCGGGCTGTTTGCTGAATGAGTGAACAGGTGGTAACTGAGCACGTGATGGGTGGTTGGACGAGCAGCCTCCCGGGGCCCCGAGTCTCCTTCTGGGAAGTCTGCCGGCTGGGATGGGGCGGAGGTTCTGAGGAAGAAAGCTGATTTCTCTGGGAGCTTCCTTGTAGCTGGGGAGACTGGCGGTGACCAGGAACAACTGGGGAACAAGACTGTGTGGCCACAGGCAGGCTGTTCAAGGGGATGGGGTGGCCGGCACGGGCTGCAGGGGAGAAGGGGAAGACGGGGGTTTCAGCCCCCTCACCTGCTCCAACCCAGGAGAGGGGCGGCTCCCCGCCGAGCGGCAGGGTGGGGGGTTCTGCACTGTGTGTGTCTGGGTGTGAGAGAGACAGACGGCAGAGTGTTTGTGTGTGTGGCCCGCCTCTGAGTCTATGCATATCACAAAAGCAGACACCTCCCGGGACTGTTCTGGTTTCTCCTCTGCCTGCTTCTTTCAGCCACGTGTCCCCCTGCCCACCCGAGGCCCCCATCCTTCAAAGCACAGTGATAGTGCTCCTGGGGCCGGCCTCCCACCAGGGACCAGCTGATCCCTCGGAGACAAGATGGGCGCCTCTCTGGTCTGGGATTGCCTTTGAAGCTGCCCCCCTTGCCCTGCCCCGGGGCCAGCCAGGAGGCGCCAGCTCCCACCCTTTCCTGCGGGATGTGAGCCGCCGGGATGTGGGGCTGATGGCCTGAGCCGTGGGGCCTGGAGGCCACTCAGTGGCCGGGGAGCTCTGGTGTCTGCCCTTCACGTCCACTCTCCTTCCTCTCCCTCCTCTCCACCTCCTGCCTGCGTTCAGTCAGTCAGTCAGTCAGTTCAGTCACTCAGTCGTGTCCAACTCTTTGCGACCCCATGGACTGCAGCACACCAGGCCTCCCTGTCCATCACCAACTCCCGGAGTTTACTCAATCTCATGCCCATTGAGTCAGTGATACCATCCAACCATCTCATCTTCTGTCCCCTTCTCCTCCTGCCTTCAATCTTTCCCAGCATCAGGGTCTTTTCCAATGAGTCAGCTCTTCACATCAGGTGGCCAAAGTATTGGAGCTTCAGCTTCAACATCAGTCCTTCCAATGAACACCCAGGACTGATCTCCTTTAGAATGGACTGGTTGGATCTCCTTGCAGTCCAAGGGACTCTCAAGAGTTTTCTCTAACACCACAGTTCAAAAGCATCAATTCTTCGGTGCCCAACTTTCTTTATAGTCCAACTCTCACATCCATACACGACCACTGGAAAAACCATAGCCTTGACTAGACGGACCTTTGCTGGCAAAGTAATGTCTCTGCTTTTTAATATGCTGTCTAGGTTGGTCAGGTTATCTAAAACAAGCCCCTGGGACTTCCCTGGTGGTCGAGTGGTTAAGACTCCACACTTCCAGTGCAGGGCGTGCGGGTTCGATCTCTGGGTGGGGAACTAAGATCCTGCATGTCGCATGGAATGGCACGCCCCCCAAAATAAACAAGCCCCTGACTGTACTCTCCCCGCCCCCAGCCCTGCAGTGTCCTGCGGGTCACACCTACCAGAGCAAGTGCGACTCCCAGTTGCTTTTCAATGTTGGAGGCAGCCAGAGGCCCCACTGTTGCTTTTCATGACCCCCAAGAGACCTTGGGTCAGCTAAGATGATAACAACCCACTCAACCAAGTGTCTCCAGCACAGACGATGTGCTCGGGTACTCTGCCAGCTCTTGATCTCTTTAGAACCCAGAGAGGTAGGCTTCCTTGCTCCCCACCTGCCTCTCCGAGTACTGCAGTGAATTACGTATCATAGACACGTAGACATTTTCTTTGGAAAGAAAATCTTTTAAAACCCAAGGCTTCTGGACAGGAAACAAAGAGGGTGTCCGGTCCTGGGAAAAGCTGGCCAAAGCCTTTCTTCTGGCCAGTCTGTAAGAAGAAATAGAAGCTGGGTGGCCACTAGGCAGGACTCCCCCTACCTGGGGCCCTAACATGTAAATTGACGGAGAAATGGAGGGAACCCTTTCCTCAAAAGAAACTAAAGAACAGAAAGAGGAGACTGGCCCAGGGATGCCCCCGGTGGGCATGGATGAAGCGACGGTGAACAGTGACCCAGTGGTGACATCCCCTCGCCCCGCCACCCGTGATTTCACACTTGCAGAGGCCTCCACACAGCATCCCAGCTTGGGTCACAGCAGCTCTGTGGGAGAGGTTCCCCAGCTGGTAAGTCCCACTTGGCTGATGGAAAGACTGAGGCTAGGCTTGGACACTGAGTCAGGCCCATGTCTGGAATTCATCCCCAGGCATCCTGCTGCCAAGTTCCCACATCATCTTATGGGCAGGTATGCTGGCTCCTGGGGACCGATCTTATGACACCTCCCTACCCTTAGCTCTCTTTGGGTGCCACCCAAATGGGTGCACCCATCAGGGGGCACCCTGTTGCCCCCACCAGGCCCCTTGGGGATCCGTGACCATCTTGATAATTAGGAACGGCCTTGTCCTAAGGCGTGGGGGTTCTGTGGACACTCTTGTTCCATTTCCTAGTTCATCAGGCCTTCCTTTGCCAGTCCTCTGCCAGAGGGGGCTCCGAGAAGATAAAACAACCCCCAGTCCTGGAATCTTCCCCTGTCTTCCCTTCCCAAGGCTGAAAGGTTACCCAGGAGGTCGCGGGGTCCGTCCCCCTGCCTCCGGGAGCCGCAGCACCTGTTCAGGAGGCCTTCCTTTAGTGATTGGTTTGATTTCCCCTCCGCCACAACTGGGCAGTTCCCACACGACTGGTGGTTTGCAACAGACTGGATCAGAAGAAAACTTCTTCCGACCGCAGAGGCATAGAACGTAATAAATGGCTTAACCAGGCACCCTGGCCTCTGAGCGTCCACACTTTGTTGTTTCAGCCGCCAGACATAATGTTTTTTCCTAGGAATACAGGAAATTATCTCTACCCTTTGAGGAAGGGCAGAATTTTTTCTGCTTGTGTTTGAGAATTCCAGACCATTCCCTTGTCCCAGGCACCCTCTGGCCCCTGAGCTAGATGAAAGAGATCAGCTGCTGAAACCCTTTGATTGGAGGGGGGCTTCTTCAGTGGGAATCCCTAAAATAAAATGTGACCACCTTGCCCCAAGTGCGGGACTGGGGCCAAACTCTAAGCCCCAGGATTAGGGTGGTGGAGTCAGACTGCCAGCATCCAGCCTAGCCGCTCATTAGCTCTGCGACCTTTGGCAAGTGGCAAACTTGCCTCATCTATAAAGGGGGGCGGGGGAAGGATAGTACTGGTCCTCATATCATAAAGTAATTGTGATAATTATTAATAAATAAGATGCATTTAAGCATACCTGGTGCATAAGCAGGTCCATACGTGGTCCATAAGCATCAGTTTATTTTTCCTCGTTAGAAAGATATACATGTTCATTATAGAAAAAGAACAACATTCCAAAATGTAGAAAGAAAGAAAAAATTGTTTGTGATTTCATCATCCAAAGAAGTCAGTAATATTTTATTTCCTCCCAAGACGTTTCTTTACACATATTTTACACAATGATGATCAGATTTTATATATAACTTTGCATACTACTTTTTATCACTTGACATATCCCTGTGTTACTTATTATAAACACAACATTCCACGAGGAGGATCACAACCTTTTTTTTTTTGATCCTCCTGTGTCTTGTGGGATATTAGTTCCCCAACCAGGGATTGAACCGGGGAACCTGGGTTCTTAGCAGTGAAAGTGCAGAGTCCTAACCCAGAGTGGGACCCCCAGAGAATTCCAGAACGCAACATAATTGAACCATCCTATTGCTGGACATTGAGATTATTTTTGATTTTTCTCTATAGAATGTGATGGACATCTTTATGCATAAAAGCCTTTTCTGTATTTGAGACTTCTTCTTCGAGCTAGTGGATATTTTTAAAGGCTTTGATATTTTTAAAGGCTTTGATACCAAGCTACCCTTGGGCAGTGGTGTTGAAGCTGCCTGGTACCAAAGGCATTTTAAAGTCATAGTCACACTTGGGTGGGGGAGGGGAAGGGTAATTTGTTCAACACTTCTTTTACATTCTTTAAGGTCTGCCCTCATTCTTCTGTAAAATTTTAGTGAAAGTATGACACACTTAGAGAAAAGTGTACAAATTGTTGAGTGAGCATCTGGATGCATTTTCATAAACTCAATCCTCCCATGTCACCAATACCCGCATCAAATTACAGAACATTCCTAGTCCTCCCAGCCCCCACCCCAAGCTGTCCTGTGTCACCTCCCCATCACTCCCCCCAGGGGTAACCAGGATCCTGAATTCTAACATAAAAGATTTGTTTTACCCGTTTCTGACCCGTGTGTATATCAATCACTGTATGTGCCTGTTTGGCTTCTTTTGTTCACCGTTACGTCTGTGGGAGTCATCTGAGTTGTGTTTAGCAATAGTTGGTTCACTCCCATCGCTAAGCTGCATTCCAGGGCATGGAGATATCACCTCTTTATCCATCTTCCTGTTGATGGACATTTGAGTGGCGTCCAGTTTTGGCCACTATCTATAGCGCTGCTGTGAACATTCTAGTCTGTGTCCTCTGGCGGCCACTGGGATGCTTTTCTGCTGGGCAGACACTTAGGAATGGAGTTGCTGGCTCTTGAGGCTCTATGTGTTTTCTGCTTCCTGCTCATATTTTTTAAAAGATCGCCTGGAAGGAGGAAAAGTCCCCAAGGCCGTTCAGGCCCCGCACGCAATTGAAGGGACGTACCTCAGCTCAGGGCTGTTTGGGGGGCCCCTCATGAAGGTCACGTCCCCTCCGAAGGCTGGTGTTGGGGGCTGTAGGGGCACCTGAGTTGGGCCCTGGGTGCTGGCATGTGGCTTCTGACCCTGGCCTGTGCTTCCGGAGGCCACTCAGTGTCCTCACCCAGGGTGCTCACCTGGCCTAATGACCACCTCGTTGAGCAAGGCAGGGCTTGGCCCAGATTCCAGGTGGGCCTGGGGAATCCCACCTTTGGACATGATTGGAAGCCGGTGGGGCTCCTCACAAACCCCTAGACGCTGCCTTACTCCCTTTCCCCTTGTTTTTAAAGAATCACAACAGAGACTTCCTTGGTGGTCCAGTGGTTAGAAATCTGTGCTTCCATGGCTAAGGGTGTGAGTTTGACCCCTGGTCAGGGACTTGGGATCCTGCATGCCTCGTGGTGCGAACACACACACACACACACACACACAAGAATCGTACAAGTAGCACGTCTTCATAATCCTAAAAGTTAACTGCTTCGAAAGTGGGATGAAAAACTCTAAGAACCCCTGTTTGCCCCCCACCCCCACCCCACTGCTCTTCCCCGGAGGTAACCACAGCGAACAGTTTTGGATGTTGGGGGCCCAGATGAGTGCATAAAGAGTAGCGACTGTGAATCAGGCTGCCTGGTTCAAACCGCCATCTTGCTACTTATCAGATATGTGACTTTGGACCAGTGACTTCACCTTTCTGCGCCTCAGTTTCTCCCTGGAAATTGAGGGCAATACTAGTAGTCACTGACTCGGGTTGTTGTGAAGAACAGATGAGTTAATATTTGAAAAGCCCCTAGCGTAGCCCTGACCGTTAGTAGGCATTCAGGAAGCATCCTGATTCTTCCAGTCTTTTCTATACATTTATTTATTTCCTGCCTCAGTGGGCTCTGGCTGTACATTTTATTCTGCAGTTCGATTTGTCCACTCAATGCTGTGTCTCTGAGATCTTCTTCCTGATACCCGAGACCTTCCTGTCTTGGGACCCTCTTTCTACTTGCCTCTCCTCACTGATCTCTCCCCATCTTTCCCCTCCCTCTGTCCACATCTTTCCTTGGGAAAGGTTCTGACCAGCTGTTCATACTAAGGTGTAAATGACTGACAAGCGAGGCCCTACACAGGCTGGTGTGAAACCACCTCTGGCCCCTGACCAGAGAAGGGCGTGCTTCAGAGAGGAGCCAGGATCCACCCACTATCGAATGCCTAAGGGCTGTTAGCCTGAAGAAGGAAATGGAAATCCACGGGATTCTTGCCTGGAGAATCCCATGGACGGAGGAGCCTGGTGGGCTGCAGTCCATGGGGTTGCAAAGAGTCAGACACGACTGAGCGACTGACACACACAGGGCTGTGAGGTGAGCTCTGTACACTCGCCGTGTCTCCTAGAATCCTCACAACAAGCCCATGAGGCAGCTGCCATCACTGGCTCCATTTTCCCCAAGGAAGAAACCAAGGTTGAGTGGCTTTCCCGACATCACCCAGCCAGTACAGGCAGAGCAGGCACTTTGGCTGCCTCCGTTGGATGGAGAAGCCCATTTTGGTCACACCTAAACTAGAACCCGGACACAGCTCAGCGGCAGGCTCCTGGTGTTACTGGGTTACGCACGGTGGAGCCTTGCCAGGCCTGGTAGGTCTGTGGTCAGATGTTGGGGAGGGTCTGGGGCATTTTGGACTTCCCGTGTCCCTCCTCTCAGCCCCTCCTGACCAGACTGGGCACCAGGGAGGCTGTGAGTGGCCCTTAGGCGCTGAGTGAGCACGTGTGCTTTGGAGCTTGCTGGGGAGGGGAGCCTGGAGGCAATGAGAGCCACTACCATCTGTGCCCTCTCCGGGACCACCCCATCTGCCCTTGGATTCCCTCACCCCTCAAGTCCCACCCTAAGCTCAACACCCATCCCACCGAGCCACACCACACCCAGAGCAACCCAGGCGGGGAGGTGGAGTGAGCAGAGGATGGGGCTGGGACTCAGAGAGTGGCAGCAGCTCTGTGGGGGGGTGACAGCTTTGGCAGTGGGGGTGGAGGTGGGGGAGCCACCCTCTGTCCGAGGACAGGGAACAAGCTATGGCGTTGGACACCCTCTGATGTGCAGACACCTTGCGGTTTGCAATTCAGCATCCTCTCCCTGAGGCTCTCTTAGACCCCACGTGAGTCGGGGTGGAGGGGAGCGGGCAGGGTTTCCTGCGTCCATTTTACAAATGAGCAAACTGAGGCTGGCACAGCCAGTGAGAGGCTTAGCTGGGGCCCGAGCCCAGGTTCTCACCCAGCCCTTTGTCAGAGAAACAAGGGGCTCGTTCTCCCCAAGTCCCCCCAGGGCCGGCTGGCACTGCCAGGCCCAGTGTCTGCATCGCCTCGCCGCCCGCTGGGGCCAACTGAAGTCAGATTGTTCCTGCTCACTGCTTGTGTGAGCAGGCAGGGGGTGCAGCTGTGAGGGGAGTGGGCCGGGGTCGGAGCCCATGAGGTCTGCAAGGCTGTAGTTGGGGAGGCGGCCCAAAGACAGGCCACCCCTCTGTGGGACCACAGGACGGCTGTGTCCCTGCCAAGGGACGGAGGAGGGCGGAGAAGGGGGGCGTCTGCCCCTTTCTCCATGGCGACTGTCCTGTTGGGAGCTGGCCAGAGACCCCTGGGGCTGAGGCAGCCTCTTCAGGAATTCCTAGCCTAAGGGGGCAGAAAATCAAGGAAGGGAGATGAGGTAATGGCCACTGACTACTCAGCCCTCAAGGTGGACGGAGCCTCTCCACTTTACGGGGCAGGCTGCAGGGCGGTGAGATGGAGCCCTGGCCTGGGGTCAGGTGGCTGGGGCCCCATTCCTGGCCCTGGATCAACCAGACGTGCAACCTGGGACAAACAGCTTCCCAGCTCTACACGGAGACATGATAGTCTGCAGAACCCCCACCCGCACCCACAACGGGCTGGGGGGCCAGACTGGCATTGGGTCCCGGCTCCGTCCCCGCTGCAGCATACTTAGCCTCCCTGTGCCACTGTCTCTCCTCATCTGTAGGAGCAGAATAATAACCAGAGCTACCAGAGGGGGCTGTTTGAGGTGAAAGGGTCTGGAACCCTGCCCAGCACACAGTGAATGCTCAGATAGGATGCAGATTATTATTAGTTCCCTGATCTGGTGATTTTCACTGAATATTTCCCAGTGTGTGCTCAGTCGCTCCGTTGTCTCTGACTCCTTGCAGCCCCATGGGTTGCAGCCCGCCAGGCTCCGCTGCATACAGAATTTTCCAGGCAAGAATACCAGAGTGGGGTGCCATTTCCTTCTCCAGGGGATCTTCCCAACACAGGGATCGAACCCATGTCTCCTGCATTGGCAGGTGGGTTCTTTACCACTAGCGCCACCTGGGAAGCCTGTATTTACCAGGACCTTCCTCTAATGCCAATGTAGTCTGATGTCTGGCACTTGGCAGAACATGTCAGCCTGTACTGCTTTCCTTTGTCACCCCCTGAGGCCTGGGTCTCATTCTGAGGACCTTGGGGTGCGGCTCTGGCCTCTGGTCTACACTGCGGCTGACCCGCCAGCCGTGTGCTGATCCACCACTTACCTACTCCGTTTACCAAGTGCCCTCGCTGCGCCCAGGGAGGACTAGGTGCCCCGAAGCGCCCTTCTCTGTGCAGGGTTACAGGGACCCAGGGACTTGCCTTTCTCACTTGCTGGACTGTAGATGCCATGATCTCAGGGCCTACAGCTGGCTCAGTGCTGGATGGCCAGTGCTGGTTCATAAATAGTAAACATTCCCTGTATACATTTGTAGAGGCCTGAGGCACAGCACTGAACAAGACAGACAAAATGCCTGCCCTGGGGGGAGTTTGCATTCCTGCTGAGAGAGAGATAGAGGATGAATTGAAATAACTAAGCAAAAATGCGTAATATTTAAGATGGTGATAAGTGCCATGGAGAAACATACAACAGGGAAGGGGCATAGAGTCGGGGGTGGGGGTGCTGGTTTTGCAGTGTTAAGTAGGGTAGGAGGTGACACGCTTGAGCGGTGGGGGTGAAGGAGGAGCCATGGTGGCATCCGGGGGATGGGCACCCCAGGCAGCGGGAAGCGCAGGTGCAAAGGCCCTGAGGCAGGAAGCATGCCTGGTGTGTTTGCGGCATTAGGTGTGGCTGGAACAGGTGGGACAGGAAGGAGCGTAGGAGGTTGATGGGGTCACCAGAGACCATCAGGTGGGGACAGATCAGAGAGGGCTTTTTATGGGAAGGACTTTGGCTTTTACACGGAGAGAAATGGGAACCAAGGAGAGTTCTGAGCCGAAACAGAGACAGTCTCTAACTCAGGTTGTAACAGGATCCCTCTAATTATCGAGTTGCAAGTAGAATGTCGTGGGGCCAGCAGGAGGTTAGGAGGCGCCGTCAGGAAGCCAGGTAAGGCATGGCAGAGCCTGGGTCCGCCCTGAGGGCAGCGAGGCGGGAGCAGAGGAGGATGTATCTGAGGTCATATCTGGCAGGCTTACCAGGTGGCATGAGAGAGAGAAAGGGGTCAAGACTGACTCCAAGTTTGGGGGGCTGACCTACTAGAACAAATGAGGGGAGCATGGACGAATCTCTGGCCCAAGAAACCAGCAGACTTGGATTTAAGTCTCGGCTTTGCCATCCACTTGCTCAGTGACCTTGAGCAAATCTCTCGCGCCCCCTTCCTGCTCCTGTGAAATGCGGTCACCTTTGTCCTGGTCTCTTCCCCAAGAGCCCCTGCAGTCTGTTTGGCTTGTTTTTGTTGTTGTTTTGTGTTTGTGTTTGGCCACACGTGCGGTTTGCGGGATCATAGTTCCCAGACCAGGGATTGAACCCGGGACCCCTGCAGTGGAAGCGTGTAGTCCTAAGCACCGGACTACCAGGGAAGTCACAGGAGATGTTAGAGACATGGGTTCCATCCCTGGGTCGGAAAGATCCCCTGGAGGAGGGCATGGCAACCCACTCCAGTATGCTTGCCTGGAGAATCCCCATGGACAGAGGAGCCTGGTGGGCTACAGCCCATGGGGGGTCGCATGGAGTCGGACACGACTGAGACGACTGAACACAGTTCCCAGACCAGGGACTGAACCCAGGCCCCCTGCAGCGGAAGCTCGGAGTCCTCAGCCCCGGACTGCCAGGGAAGTCCCGAGACCCCGCGCCAGCCGCAGGCCCGCCGCCTCACTGCCCGGCCCGCCCCCGTCCGCAGGGAGCCGGCAGCCGCCATGGCGTCGCGGATCGGGCTCCGCATGCAGCTCATGAGGGAGCAGGCGCAGCAGGAGGAGCAGCGGGAGCGCATGCAGCAGCAGGCCGTCGTGCATTACATGCAGCAGCAGCAGCAGCTGGGGGCGCCGCCCACCCCGGCCATCAACACCCCCGTCCACTTCCAGTCTCCGCCGCCAGTGCCCGGGGAGGTGCTGAAGGTGAGGCCTGGGGCTCGGCCCGTCCCCTCCACCCCCTGCCCCAGTCCCTCGGAGCTCCAGCCTTTCGCCTCCTCCCGCCTCTCCCAGGTGCAGTCCTACCTGGAGAACCCCACCTCCTACCACCTGCAGCAGTCCCGGGACCAGAAGGTGCGGGAGTACTTGTCTGAGACCTACGGGAACAAGTTTGCCGCCCACATCAGCCCCGCCCAGGGCTCCCCAAAGCCCCTGCCAGCCGCCTCCCCAGGCGTGCGGTCCGCACACGTGTTGTCGTCCTCAGCCGGCAACAGTGCTCCCAACAGCCCCATGGCCATGCTGCACATCGGCTCCAACCCCGAGCGGGAGGTGAGTGAGGAGCTGGCCAGTGCCTGCCACCCGCGGAGCTGGGGCCCCGTGCTGTGCTCCTGAGGCTCCCAGTCTAACGGCAGAGGCAAGGCACTGCCCTCAGGGAGCCCCGGTCTGAGGGGAGACACAGCCCTGCCCTCAGGGAGCCCCAGTCTCCCAGGAGAAACATCATCCCTAGTTCGGAAAGCTCTGCTAGGAAGAAACAAGAGACTCATACCGGAATGCCCAGCACACCTGCAAAGCCATGTCCTGACAGAAGGTATAAAGCAATCTCCCTGGGCAACTTGGCTCCCTAGGAAGAGCCCTAACCTGGGCCTTGGGGCCTGGGGAACCCGGACAGCTCATCATCTCTCTGGGCCTGTTCCCTTATCCCCAGATGAGCGGGTGGGGTGTGGGCTCCAGGGTCCCTCAGGTCAGTGGCTGTCCAGTACCCCTTCCCCTCTGCCTTTCTCCAAGTGCCTTCTCCCACAAAGAGACTTTTTTTTTCTTCCTGTTTCAGTTTGATGTCATTGACAACATTATGTGTCTGGACGATGTCCTGGGCTTCATCAATCCTGAAACTCAGATGCCCAACACGGTACTGCTGGCCGGGGCGGGGCCGGTGTGTTAGGGGGAGGGGCAGAGGCCCCCCAAGAGCCGTGACCCAGGGGAGAACTAGAGACAGGGTCCTCACCTGGGCGGAGATGGTGTCTCGCTGCAGAGATGAGAATCACCTCCACCCAACCATGTGACGAGGGCCAGACTCGGCAGAATTGTGCATCCAGAGACATGTCCCTTAGCCTGTGTGCGTGGTGGGGCTTCAGTGGGGAGGGGTGTCTGGGGAAGGCTGCCCGAGTTAGGATGGGGGCAGGGGGGCAGGCACTGGTGCTGAGGGGAGCAGTGTGGCTCTAGGAAGGCCTGGAGCAGATAAGTTCCTTTGGGATATGGGGCTCCTCTCCTCTACCTGGTAAAGAATCCGCCTGCAACGCAGGAGACCTGCGTTCGATTCCTGGGCTGGGGAGATCCCCTGGAGAAGGGAAAAGCTAGCTACCCACTCCAGTATTCTGGCCTGGAGAATTCCATGGACTGTATAGCCCATGGGATTGCAAAGAATCAGACACAACTGAGTGACTTTCACTCCTCTACCAAGGGCTTCGCTGGCGGCTCAGACGGTAAAGAATATGCCTGCGATGCAGAAGACCTGGGTTCCATCCCTGGGTTGTGAAAACGCCCTGGAGAAGGGAATGGCTACCCACTCCAGTATTCTTGCCTGGAGAATCCCATGGACAGAGGAGCCTGGTGGGCCACAATCCATGGGTTCCCAAAGCCTGGGGCCGGCTGAGCACAGGCCTGCGCCCCTCCCTCTGAGGGGGAAGTGCTATCCGGCCTGCTTGGTCCCCTGCCTCCAGCAGCCTCTTAGCCGCATTCACGGTCCAGGTTTCCCCCACAGGTCCCGGGGTGGGTGGGAAGGGGCCAGGCTTAGAATCTAGATGCCTGTCTTTGGCTGTGACCTGGGAAGTCCCTTAACTGTTCTGAACCCCTGGGGATGGTGCCTTCCACCCACAGGATGGTGGGCAAATTAGATAGGGCCAGACACTGGGGGCGAGTTCTGTGCAATGGGGGGCAGGTATTTACACTGAGCAGTTGAAACTGGGGCATCTCTCCCCTTTTTTTGGAGTTCCATGAACCTTAGCTGCTCACTCCCGCCCTCGGGGCCCCGGCTCTCGACACTGTGGGAAGTCAGGGAGTCAGTCCTCCACGACCGCCGCCCTGGGACCAGTGCCCAGTGGCTCAGCGGGATGGGAAGCCTGCTGCTGCCAGCAGGGCCGTGGAGGGCTGGGAGGAGAGAGGGCAGGGCACAGCGTCTGGCTCTGTCAGTGGTTCCCCCTGTACCCTGCAGGGTTCTCGGCCTGTGATCTTGCTTTTTGTGCACATGTGGTGGGAGATCTTTCCAGAGCTCAGATCTGTTCCTGTGGGGCCCCCGTTTAACCCCTCAATGGCTGCCTGTCGCCAAGCGCCAGGGTCTCTGCAAGTGGAAGCTGCCCTCCCAGGTCCCCCAGCATCGCCTACCTCACGCTCTGCACTCTGGCAGCTCCTCCTGGCCAGCTTCTCTGCTC
This sequence comes from Cervus canadensis, assembly GCF_019320065.1. Taxonomy (NCBI): domain Eukaryota; kingdom Metazoa; phylum Chordata; class Mammalia; order Artiodactyla; family Cervidae; genus Cervus; species Cervus canadensis. Next base: position 46,846,273 of record NC_057413.1, on the reverse strand, counting down.
AGCCACCCTCAGCCTGCAGTGCCCTTCCTCACCACGCCCTCTGGAAACCTTCCAGAAACTCCAGATTAGGTGCCCCTCCCCCGGGCTTCCACAGGCCATATCTCCCCTCCCGCCGATTCCAGCAGCACTGGCTGGCTGCTCGCTGAGGGCAGGGGCCGCCTCTTCTTCAGCTCTGGACTCTGCCCGGGCTCTGACCCCAGCGCGGCCGCTGTCCTGGGAAATCGCTATTGCTGGGGCGATGGGCCCTGGGGACACCCCCCCACAGAACGGGGGCCACTCACCGAGTCTTCTTCCTCGCCTCTTCCTGCAGCTGCCCCTGTCCAGCAGTCACTTGAATGTGTACAGTGGGGACCCCCAGGTCACCGCCTCCCTGGTGGGCGTCACCAGCAGCTCCTGCCCAGCCGACCTGACGCAGAAGCGTGAACTCACAGGTACCGCCCCGCTGCCTCCTGGCGGCATGCCCCCCATCCCGGCTGGGTCTCCCCAGCGCCTCACCTCCCAGCTCTCCTCTCCTGTTCTCCAGATGCTGAGAGCCGAGCCCTGGCCAAGGAGCGGCAGAAGAAAGACAATCACAACCTCAGTGAGTCTCCCCTGCCCCTCTTCCTCCTCTCACCTGGGCTGGCTCCAAAGCTACCCTCTGATCTGCAGCTTCTAGGAAGGATTCCTTACATGAGGCCTTAAAATCCTGGCATTGGCGTGACTGGATTCAGCCTCTTCCCACCAGTCCTTGCTAGGAGGTAGGGGAGAGAGGCGCTCCAGGGAAGAGATATTCATGAAATTCCCAGAACTTCAGAGGGAATGAGTTTATCAGACTGTTTTCTTTAGGGCGTGGAGCATTCTGAGCAGTGGAGAGAGGCCTCTCCAGGCAGCTTTGTCCCCCCTTAATCATGTCTGGCCTGCCCCCAACCCCCCACCCCCACAGCCACCCTATTTGGCTGTGGGGATGGTGATTCAGTTGCTCAGTCATGTCCGACTCTTTGAGACCCCATGGCCTGCAGCACGCCAGGCTTCCCTGTCCTTCACCATCACCCAGAGCTTGCTCAAACTCATGTCCATTGAGTCAGAGATGCCATCCAACCATCTTGTCCTCTGTCGTCCCCTTCTCCTCCTGCCCTCAGTCTTTCCCAGGGTCTTTGCAATGAGTTGGCTCTTCGCCCATGTAGTGGTCACCCGTTCCTTCCCAGAAGGACTAAGGCATCCCTCCTTGGGCTGGACCCTTCTCCCCAGGTGGGGTCCTCATCTCCCTAATTGTTTCCCCTGAAATTTGTTACTTCTAGTTGAGAGGCGACGGAGGTTCAACATCAATGACCGCATCAAGGAGCTGGGCATGCTGATCCCCAAGGCCAATGACTTGTGAGTGGATTTCCTAGAGGAAGGGGAGGGGAGGGCAGCAGCTCACAGGTATTATCTGCTGGTTGCCAGGGGGGAGGGATGGGAAGAAAATCCCCTTTTGCTTCTTAAAGATCTTATCATGTTTGGGAAAAGAAGAACCTTCCATCTCCCAACTAAGAAAGGCTCAAGACAGGAAGGAGGAGTCCAGGTCCCAGAAGTGAGGGTGGGGTCAGGGGGGCTCCTGGAGGAGGAGTCACGCTAGGAAAGTTTGCTGAGGCCACCAGACTGGTGCAGAGGTGGTCTGGGGGCAGGAGTCATGAGGGCTGAGAACAGGTGTGGGTTTTGGTGGCAGAAATGGGAGGCCTGGGGAAGGAGGCTGCTCTGAATTGCCTGGTTCCTGGGATTGCAATGCAGGAGAATGGGTTCCCTCCCTGGGTCAGGAAGATCACCTGGAGAAGGGAACAGTGTTCTTCCCTGGGAAATCCCATGGACAGAGATGCCTGGCGGGCTCCAGTCCACGGGGTCACACACTAACCCTTTCACTTGGGATTAACGAGGTGGGTGGTGGCCCCACAGTCACTTGGGAGGGCCCATTTGCAGATGGAGATTGGCCTCCTCCATAAATAGGGGTTGGTCAGGTCTGGGGTATGGGGCAAAGTTGGGACAGGCAACATCAACTCTGAAACCACAGCAGGGTTTTACGTCCACTCACAAAGCTCCTGGCAAATCCTTGCCCCCTCCTCTGAGCATGAGCCTCTGATTCTGCCTGGCCTGCAGGGACGTGCGCTGGAATAAGGGCACCATCCTCAAGGCCTCTGTCGACTACATCCGGAGGATGCAGAAGGACTTGCAGAAGTCCCGGGAGCTGGAGAACCATTCTCGGCGCCTGGAGATGACCAACAAGCAGCTCTGGCTCCGTATCCAGGTCTGGGCCTTGCACCTGGTCCTCTTGGGTAGCTCTGACTCCTGACCTCTGGCCTGAGTCCTGACCCCAGGGGCAGTGCTTACACTTCTGCAGTTGGAGATGGAGGGATGATCCCCATGGGGAGGGAGGACGTATCAGTCAGGATGTTACTGTTGGGTAACAATCCCCAGCAACTTTAAGCAGCAGATGTCAGCTGGAGGGTCTGCTCTGCGAGACTCTCATTTTAGGATTCAGGCTGGTGGACAGGCACATCTAGAGCTGTCCCATGTCACTCTTAGGGTCCCTTCTGCTCACATTTCCTTGATCAATGCATGTGCTTGCATTGATGCATGTGCTTGCCCCCACAAGGGGGGCAGGAAAGGGTAAATGTACCTCTGTGGGAGGCAGAGAGCTGGAATTACTTGGCAGGGAGTACCCACAGTGAGCAAGAGAAAGAACAAAGGCTTGGGAAAGTCTATGCTACCACCTAGAGCCACCTAGTCCTGGCTCTGTTGTTGAAGGCCTTTTGTCTTCTTTGGGCCTGACACTGGTCACCTATATGAAGGGCGATTGGACTGCAGCTTCAAAGATTTTCTATTTCTTATGGTAGATAATACAATTCACATTGCAATCCAGCACACATAGTCAGCTCAAAGTGAAAAAAAAATCAAAGTTTCATGAAAGAACCCTCATCCTTAATAGATGCAATGCATTCTGATAATTTCTAGTCTAGTCTAGTCTAGGCAAGTCTATTTCAATTAAAAAAAAAATAGAAAGAGAGCTGGTCAAGACTCAACTGTAGTGGTTTCCCAACCCACTAATGAGTTGCGACTTGTAGCTGGAAAACACGCTGGTGAAGACTCTAGAGCTGCCCTATACTTGCTCCCAGCTGAGATATTTTGTGGTCTTGGGTGTCACAAAGGGAGGGTCAAGGGAAGCAGCGGGGGCTGGGGTGGGCGGCAGCAAGTTCCCAGGGGTGGGCGCCTCCAGCCTCTGTCTGTCCTGCCCGCAGGAGCTGGAGATGCAAGCTCGGGTGCACGGCCTGCCCACCACCTCGCCCTCCGGCATGAACATGGCCGAGCTGGCCCAGCAGGTGGTGAAGCAGGAGCTGCCCAGTGAGGAGGGCCCGGGGGAGGCCCTGCTATTGGGGGCCGAGGTCCCCGACCCCGAGCCACTGCCGGCCCTGCCCCCCCAGGCCCCGCTGCCCCCTCCAGCCCAGCCGCCCCAGCCACCGTCCCCATTCCATCACCTGGACTTCAGCCACAACCTGAGCTTTGGGGGCGGGGGCAACGAAGGGCCCCCGGGCTACCCCGAACCTCTGGGGCCAGAGCATGCCTCCCCGTTCCCCGATCTGTCCAAGAAAGATCTGGACCTCATGCTCCTAGACGACTCCCTGCTCCCACTGGCCTCCGACCCCCTCTTCTCCACCATGTCCCCTGAGGCCTCCAAGGCCAGCAGCCGCAGGAGCAGCTTCAGCATGGAGGAGGGCGACGTGCTGTGACCTGGGCGACAGGGGCGGGCCTGGGGGCTGGGAGGGCCAGGACCACCGCCCCCCCACCCTTCAGGCGGCACTTGTGTGTGAAGGAGCCCCTGCCCGGCCTCACTCCTCCTGTTGGCCCCCCCACCCCGTGTGGACATAGAGCCCGCTTGGCAGCCCGTGGATTGGAAGCCCCCCGCCCGGGGGCAGCCCTCTTCACCTGGCCGGGCAGGAATAGGCCTGCAGCCCGGCCCCTCCCAGAGATGAAATCGCGAGGGCAAGGTGAGGGGGTGCCGCAGAGGGGGACAGGGTGTGCTGGGGGTAAGAAGACATCTTACCTTCGCGCCTGGTCCCCCCACCAGTGAAGGAGGACTCGTTGGAGCCAGGGGTCCAGAAGTTCCTTCTCGGAGGCACGGACTGGTCCAGGGGTGCCCAGGCCTGCCTTTCTGGCACTCCCCCACCCACAGGTGGGGCCCCCCACCCCCCTTTGGTGCTAACAGCTCTCCTCCTGGTGGTGTGAGGGCGGGGGTGGCCAGAAGAGGGGGCGCTGGGTTCAAGCTAGAATGTGGGGTCACTGCTGGATGAGCAGCTCCCCTCGAGGCTCCCCACTTTGTGCCTTTAGTAAACACTGTGCTTTGTACTGGCTTGTCCTGTCTCTTTGAGGGGGGGGTCTGGAGGCCAGCAGACACCGGGGAGGAATCAACCCAATGGGCTCACAGTTCCAATGCCCCTGAAGGGGATCCGCGATGGGAGATACAGACAGAAGGGACTGAGTCCATCGCCTGGAACCCCCCATCTCCCTAGCAGTGCCCCCTCGGAAGCTAGAGATGGAGCCTCACTTAGGGGTCTTGGGTGCTGCTGGGGGCTGTGTCCCTCCCCGCGGCCACAAGGTGGCGCTGCCGCCCCGCCGGTCTCACACCTGCAGCTGAGGCCTGAGTTGGCCTAGCCGGTGACTGGGAGACCCCGTTGCTTGGAAACCAAGTCTACTGCTCCTGGGCACTGTGGGCCGAGGACGGTGGGCATGTTTCTCCTGTCCCCACCCCCAGTTCTCTCCTCTCCATAGGTGGGCTGCCTGCTCTGTGGGGGCAAGGCCCAGGACAAGCTCCCTAGGTTATAAGGGGCTCTGCCCTGTGGGTTAAGGGAAAGAGGGACCCGTGTGAACTACAGTTTGGGAGGAGGTGGGACCACAGGAGGCCGGGTGGAACCAGGGCGAAGGTTCTGCTCTGGCACCCGCAGGCAGTGAGACCCCCCAAACCCTTTCCTCTGGGCTAAAGGCTCCCTCACCCCACAATAGTTCCCGGGTGGCCTCTGCTCCAAGATCCTGGGACTTTATGACCTCACTCAGGGTGGGGAAAATGGGCTTGGGGCAGAGAGGGGTGAGGAGGTGTGCCTCTTGAGCCCAGGGTGTCTACGGGGAGGGAGGAGAGTGTCTTTGCCAGGCTTTGCCCGTCTCTCTCTCTTGACTTCCCACAGTCTCTTCAGGCAAAGACCAAAATGGCTTCCCCCTCTTGGGGCCCTGTGAGGACAACGGGGCCTAATTAAAAAAAAAAAAAACATGCCGGGTTGAAAATGGCTAAGAGGGCAATTTCCTCCTTGCAGAATGGGAGATCAAATCAACGTTGGAGCAATTAACGTGTGAGGGAGAGGTGGAAAGGGGGCCAGGCGTGTGGGTGCTGATGACGGCCAGGCCGGGGATTAATCTCAAGGTCAGATGGAGCTGTGGATGACTTTGTGAGTTGGAGCCCGCACAAGCGCTGGCACCTCCTTCCCGTTCCAGGCCCCACCCCACAGCCGGGACCTGCCCATGGCCTGGGAGCCTTTCTTCTGAGGCAGGTCCTGAGCTCTGGCTGGGGGAGGCGTGGGGGCTGTGGAAATCTTCCAAGGCCCTCCTTCAGGCCACTGAGGCTCTCTCCTCCCCCAGTCTGTTCTCTCTTTTCACCCTGGGGACTGACTCGGGAGTAGAGAGCTGCCCTCCCACTTCTTCAAGCAGCCCCTCGAGACCATGGTATCTTCACCTGCCTGCTGGCTTCCTGCCCCCAGGTTCCTTCAGCCTGGCCACCACCTGCAGCTTGGGAAGCAGGGTCTGGACGGCCCAACGGGCAGTACTGAGGGTTTGGGTGTGGGTTCTGCCCACAAGAGGGCGCTCAGAGCCAAGCGTGGGCAGCGGCCAGAAGGTGAGCGGTGTCCGCTTGCTTGTGCTTTTCAAGCTACAATCCTACCTTTGATTTCAGCAGACACAGAGTACCTCCAGAATTTCAGCAAGCCACCAGAAAGTGTTCACGTATCTGAGACTGGTCTGTGCGACCCTTAGCTAGTAGCTGGAATGGAGTCGGCCAACAGTTGGTTATGAACATCTCTGATTAACTAAGAAGAGAATGCTGTCTTCATCCACACTCTTTACGTGGTACACAACACCTTTCCAGACATCAGGTCCAGGAGGGGGGAAACTGTAAACAGGTGGAGGAGGTGAGGACTGGTGTGAAAGCAGAGATGGACCCATTGAACCCCCTCATTTCACAGAGGAAGCCCCCAGCGACCGGAGAGCAAACAAAAATGTGAAAAGGCAGTGGTGTCTGGGTAGGGCTCCAAGCCAGGTCAGGGGAGGATGAGCAGCTGCAGCTCCCATGGGTCCTCCGTGGAGCCCCAAAGCCAAGCAGGTGCACCGGGGAGGGTCCTGCCATCCTCCGCTCCACTCCCTCCATCTGCCCGGCCTTCCCTGCCAGCTGCCGGCTTCCCATCTCCTGTACCGGGAGGGAGCTGGGATCTGAGGACAAGGAGCAGGACAGACATACGCATCACGCTGTACACACAGGAAGGTGGCTTTCCACCCCTGCCATCCGTGGAGCATCTCCCTACCCATTCAGACGGGAAGCCAAGAGTGGACTCCGGGCCCTGCTGAGAATGGGCGAGGGCTGGTGCTGGCTCTCAGCTCCTTAGTCCCCACCTCCTCAGCATGAGGAAGTCTTGGACATCCCACAGCATCTCTCCTTCGAGGCCTGGCCTATCATCTGTAGAACAGGGCTGTCTGGGGAGTCAGAAGTGGAGTGAAGCCTGCGGTAGGTGGGAGGGGGGATCCTGAGCGGGGGAAGAGGATGGAGCTCAGAATGTTCTTTGGAATTTCTCTTTCCATCACCCACTGGTCCTTTAAATCAGAGGTTCTTCACTGTTTGGAGCCACTGGCTTGGATGAGAGTCTGATATACACTATGGATCTTCCCTGCCCCAGCCTCCTAAAAAACGAACCCTGAATTCAACCCTCCTGTTCCCAACCCATGCCTTCCTCCCCATCTCAAAGGCTCCTTCCATGCCACCTGAAGCAGCTAGAAAGAGCCCCTTCAATTCACCCCTTGCCCCTCACTTCCTGAGACCTTAGCCTCTCGGGGTCCAGCCCCCATCCACCTCTTGCGCTCCTCCAGCCTCATCTTTTTTCTTTGCTCTCTCTTTTCCGAGGGGGGCAGTGGAATTTATACAATATTTAAGCAGCTAGAGCTGAGTCCGGGAAGATATTATTAATGTAAAAGGGACGGGCTGCAAATGCTTTTGGACCTGGTTACAATTAGAGGGTGATTTTTCTAAAGGTCAATGAATTCAGATAATATCCACAGGGGGGAGAGAAATTTAATACCTTTTTAGTGAATTAATTAATTATAATATTATATCGGCTTGGGGTTCTTTTCCAGAGTGATTAAGGGAGCGATCCGTCTTCTGTGAGGCTGGGGAGCGGAGCCTGCCGCCAGCAAGGACCCAGTCTCCGGGCTCAGGACGGGGGCCCTTCCCTCTCCTCTCGCTCCGGCTCTCTTCAGGGAGCTGGGGGGTTGAAGGCAGCAGGGGAGGCAGGCAGGACTGGGTCTGACCAGGGCACGTGGGGTGATTGGCGGTGCCCTGTGCTCTCAGCCCGGCCATATTCCTGCTGCTTGCTGCTGAGCCTCACGCCATGACCTGAGAAGCTGAGGCATGGGTTACAGCCTTCTTCTTTACACTTGGGAGAAACCAAGGCCCAGTGGGTTCAGAGACTGGGCCTAAACCTCACCATGTGTTAAGACAGACTGGGGTGGTGGAGCCAGCTGGAAATAACAAGAAGATTCCCCCACCTCCCACACCAGGCCTTCTGGAAAATCTCCCCTGGCCTGGGTAGTTCCCCTTTTAGAAGAAAGAGGCACTTTCAGGGCATCACATGTGCCCAGGCTCTGTTTATACAATGTAAATATCCCAGGGGTGTTGATAAGTCAAGTGACTGTGAGGCCCGCAGAGGAAATAACTAAGATTTCTGTCCCTGGAGGGACCCAAAAGCGCCCCAGGGAGAGCAGCTCCTCACCCACTTGTGCATTTATCCATGTGTTCAATCATTCAGTCACTCAACAAACATTTGGGGCATACCCACTCTTTTTTTTTTCCCCTATCATTTTTGGGGGCATATCCACTTTGAGCCATCATGGACAGACTGAAATAGTCCTTCTCCAGGCCATGCCTACCCCATCTTGAGCCCCAGGTGCTCATCTGACCGATGGAGGGTGGGCTGGGGAGACCTCCGTGGTCCCCTTCCACCTAGATGACAGTTCTCGCCTCCAGACTCCACCGGAGGGCAGGACGACTGGGAGACAGTAATTGTCCATTCCCTCAGCAAACCCCAAGCACTTCTCACAGCTGGCTCTGTGCGGGGTACCGGGGATGCCCCAGGGGGATAAGGGACAGTCCCTACTCCTTGGTAGCCAATCCCCAAACAGGTGGGGGCGAGGAGACAGACAGGTGAACAGCCAGGATGATTCAGCGAGGGGGCGGCAGGAAGACAAGGGTGACATTAACCTGAATCACGAGGGACTTGGCCGACAAGGAGAAGGAGGGGGTATTCCGGGCACGAATGGAGAAGGCCACTTGCAGACCAGGCGGGCTGGGGGGCCCAGGCACTGACCGGAAGGCCGTTCCACGAGCGCAGGTTCTGGGTCCAGGGGCAGATCGCCTCGGAACCAAATGGGCCCATGTTGAAATGCGGTCTCCGCCACCGCTTGCTGGGTTAAGGCAGGTGGAGGTCGCGAGGTGACTTGGGGGGGACTTTCTCTGTCTCCTCTCTTCAGTTAAGAGACTGCCGTCGCTACCACCCAAGGTTGTTGTGGGAATTAAAGGAATTGTCATTCAGTGGCCCAGTCGTGTCCGACTCTGCGAACCCACGGACTGCAGCCCACCCCAGAGTTTTCCCACGTTCTTTAAAGGAATAACCGAAGGGAAACGCCAGGCACAGCATCTCGCTACCGTCTGGCTCCAGACTTAACTTCCAGGCGGCCCTTGGGGGGTGGGTGGGCCCTGGTTGTGCCCGCAATCCTGTTTCCTGCCCAGGGGGGCGCCTGGGGACCTCTCGGGCCGGGCCGGGGGAGACCAGCGCCTCCCTTCCCGCCTCGCTGCGCCCCGCGCCCCCTCGGCCCTCCCCACCTCGGCCCTGGCTGCCCCCGCCCCTCCCCCACCCTCCCCCCACTTTCCGTGCGCGGCTGGCCGGGAGGGCCTTCCCATTGTACTATCTTTGGGCCCTAAATTAAAATTGATGACATCTTGAAATGAGCAGTGAGGGTAATTTTGCTTCTGAGCCGGGATGCTAATGAGGCCCCTTAATGGTGCAAACGCCGAGCTGACGGGTCGTGTGTCACGCGCGGCGGCGAGGGGGGTAATGGCCGCGGTAAGTGCCGGTAATTACACCCTGTCTCGCTGTATTTTGGCAGGCCTGGCGGGAGAGCGGGGGCTCCATCACCGCCGCCCCGGGTGCCCCCACCCACCGCGGGCCTGACAGCCGGAGATACCCGCCTCCTCCCCGCCAGAGCCCCCAACTCCATCCTCTCCCCAAACCAGGGGCCTGGGGCCCAGTCACCCCTCCAGCCCCACGCACGCACTGTGCAACAGGGCGCGCACACACTTCCACGACTGTGTCCCCTGCAGCCTGGGAACACACCCGCAGTGTGAACAGCACCTGCACACACACCCGTGTTCACCCACTCCCACCCCCGACACGCCACACCCTGGGAGCCCACACGGCTCCATGTACACACCCTCGTGGTGCACACGTGTGTGTGCACACGAATAGTGTCTCCTCAAGTAGTGCGCATGTGCTGGGCGCCTAGGGTGCGCGGCTCTATTCTCTCATCCTCCGCACTCGCCCCAGTTTATGATGCTCACTCTGAGCCTCCGGAGAGGAGGCAGCGCGTCCAAGGTGGCACAGCAGACCGAGGCAGAGGCAGGAGTGGAGGTCAGGTCTCACTGTGCGGTCCTGGCACCCACCACGTGTCCCCTTGAGTGTGCCTGCCTATATAGTTCTCCGCCTACGGACACATACACGCCTGTACGTGCACGTGTGTTTATCACACACAGGTCACATGTAACCTCCATGCACCCAAATACAGCTACCAATGCCCTGTGTGGGCCTTCACCCGGGTACTGTTGACACACAGGCGTGTGGGTGTACCTAGCACACACACACAGTTACACACATGTGCGCATGTGCTTGCATCATATACTGTTCACACTCCTCGGGCCTGTAGGCTGCCAGTCATGCAGCTGCTCCAGATCTGGCACCTCACTTTCTAATAAAGGGGAAATAAGTCCTACGTCCCTCCGGAATAGTTAGCTTTTGTCAAGGCGTAATGACAGCTACACAAAGGTGTGTGATGTGTGCTCCTACAACACCGCTGCAGAAATACACGCTGGGTGCACACAGACATTGTACACAGGCACACACATTCTGAACACATGGTACCTGAGCTCTTCGAGCGTGTGACATGCGGCCTTTAGACACACTTCTGCACAGACATGATCCACATGCAGTGACCACACCGGCACAGCCCTGGGGTAGACCACAGGTACGCAGCAGTGAAACTGGAAACCCCACAGAGCCTGTGGTTTCGTGTCATGTGTATATCCTAGCCCCCCACACCCCACCCTGGGCAAATGTCTATCAACCTGCTTATGGTAGAGGGTGAAAGCATGGCCTTTGGACTTTGACTGCCTGGGTTCTTGGTCTGGGTCCATCACTTTCGTTGATGTGTGAGGTTGGGTAAGTTACTTCACCTCTCTGTGTCTTGTTTTCTGCCTCTGTAAAATGGGATGGGGGTGTTATGAGGGCTAAATGAGTTAACAGATGTAAAGCTCTTAGTGCCTGGCACATGGACATTCCATTCACATTCCCATCAACCGCTTATTTCTTAAAGGTGGTATATTTTTACCATTGACTAGTAAACTCTTCAGAGAAGGTGATGGCACCCCACTCCAGTACTCTTGCCTGGAAAATCCCATGGATGGAGGAGCCTGGTAGGGTGCAGTCCATGGGGTTGTGAAGAGTCAGACATGACTGAGCGACTTCACTTTCATTTTTCACTTTACTTCATCGGAGAAGGAACTAGCACCCCACTCCAGTATTCTTGCCTGGAGAATCCCAGGGACGGGGGAGCCTGGTGGGCTGCCGTCTATGGGGTTGCACAGAGTCGGACACGACTGAAGCGACGTAGCAGCAGTAGCAGCAGTAAACTCTTAGTTCAGTTCAGTTCAGTTGCTAAGTAGTGTCTGATTCTTTGCAACCCCATGAACCCCAGTACGCCAGGCCTCCCTGTCCATCACCAACTCCCAGAGTCCACCCAAACCCATGTCCACTGTGTTGGTGATGCCATCCAACCATCTCATCCTCTGTCGTCCCTTTCTCCTCCTGCCCTCAATCTTTCCCAGCATCAGGGTCTTTTCAAATGTCAGCTCTTCGCATCAGGTGGCCAAAGTGTTGGAGTTTCAGCTTCAACATCAGTCCCTCCAATGAACACCCAGGACTGATCTCCTTTAGGATGGACTGGTTGGATCTTCTTGCAGTCCAAGGGACTCTCAAGAGTCTTCTCCAACACCACAGTTCAAAAGCATCAATCCTTCTGTGTTCAGCTTTCTTTATAGTCCAACTCTCACATCCATACTTGACTGCTGGAAAAACCATAGCCTTGACTAGATGGACCTTCGTTGGCAAAGTAATGTCTCTGCTTTTTAATATGCTGTCTAGGTTGGTCATAACTTTCTTTCCAAGGAGCAAGTGTCTTTTAATTTCATGACTGCAATCACCATCCGCAGTGATTTTGGAGCCCAGAAAAATAAAACCAGCCACTGTTTCCCCATCTATTTGCCATGAAGTGATAGGACCAGATGCCATGATCTTAGTTTTCTGAATGTTGAACTTTAAGCCAACTTTTTCATTCTTCTCTTTCACTTTCATTGTTATAGCCATGCTTTCCGGGAAACAGACTCACTCAGAAGGACAATGCAGATAGTGGAGTGCAGTTTATTACACCGGCGGGCCCAAGGCAGAGTCTCCTCTTAGCCAAGGGCCCCGACCAGCATTTGTGAAAATCTTTTATACCCCATGTGTCCAAACCCACTACCCCAATTCCCTTGAGACTTACATAAACAAAGGAAGGGTAAATACAACTACAATAACCCCATCATTCACGTGTTATGTGTTCAAACAGTCAATAATCAATAAGCCCGCAGTTACATTCCAAATAGTTAATAACTGATAAGCCTGTGCTTACATTCTGATAGATAGTGTCCGGAGGCAGGGGTGATTAGTGTCTGTTCTTCAAGATTCCCCTGCCCAGAGGGGGGTCTTATCCTTCCATTGTCATTCCCACAGGCGCTAAGCACAGAGTTCAGAGTCCACTGGAGAGGTGGCCGCGCACGATCAGCACAGACAGGCCTGAGATGGAGTCCAGGCCCTATGAATTCCTTCTTCATCATCAAGAAGCTCTTTAATTCTTCTTCACTTTCTGCCATAAGGGTGGTGCCATCTGCATATCTGAGGCTATTGATATTTCTCCCGGCAATCTTGATTCCAGTCTGTGCTTCTTCCAGCCCAGCGTTTCTCATGATGTACTCTGCATGTAAGTTAAATAAGCAGGGTGACAACATACAGCCTTGACGTACTCCTTTGCTGATTTGGAACCAGTCCGTTGTTCCATGTCCAGTTCTAACTGTTGCTTCCTGACCTGTATACAGGTTTCTCAAGAGGCAGGTCAGGTGGTCTGGTATTCCCATCTCTTTCAGAATTTTCCACAGTTTATTGTGGTCCACATAGTCAAAGGCTTTGGCATAGTAAATAAAGCAGAAATAGATGTTTTTCTGGAACTCTCTTGCTTTTTCGATGATCCAGCAGATGTTGGCAATTTGATCTCCGTTTCCTCTGCCTTTTCTAAAACCAGTTTGAACATCTGGAAGTTCACAGTTCACATATTGCTGAAGCCTGGCTTGGAGAATTTTGAGCGTTACTTTACTAGCGTGTGAGATGAGTACAATTGTGCGGTAGTTTGAGCATTCTTTGGCATTACCTTTCTTTTGGATTGGAATGAAAACTGACCTTTTCCAGTCCTGTGGCCACTGCTGAGTTTTCCAAATTTGCTGACATATTGAGTGCAGCACTTTCACAGCATCATCTTTCAGGATTTGAAATAGCTCAACTGGAATTCCATCGCCTCCACTAGCTTTGTTCGTAGTGATGCTTCCTAAGGCCCACCTGACTTCACATTCCAGGATGTCTGGCTCTAGGTGAGTGGGAGTGATCACACCTTCATGATTATCTGGGTCGTGAAGATCTTTGTACAGTTCTTCTGTGCATTCTTGCCACCTCTTCTTAATATCTTCTGCTTCTGTCAGGTCCATACCATTTCTGTCCTTTATTGAGCCCATCTTTGCATGAAATGTTCCCTTGGTATCTCTAATTTTCTTGAAGAGATCTCTAGTCTTTCCCATTCTATTGTTTTCCTCTATTTCTTTGCATTGATTGCTGAGGAAGGCTTTCTCATCTCTCCTTGCTATTCTTTGGAACTCTGCATTCAAATGGGTATATCTTTCCTTTTCTCTTTTGCTTTTTGCTTCTCTTCTTTTCACAGCTATTTGTAAGGCCTCCTCAGACAGCCATTTTGCTTTTTTGCATTTCTTTTCCTTGGGGATGGTCTTGATCCCTGTCTCCTGTACAATGTCATGAACCTCCACCCATAGTTCATCAGGCACTCTGTCAGATCTAGTTCCTAAAATCTATTTCTCACTTCCACTGTACAATCATAAGGGATTTGATTTAGGTCATACCTGAATGATCTAGTGGTTTTCCCCACTTTCTTCAATTTAAGTCTGAATTTGGCAATAAAGAGTTCATGATCTGCACAGTCTGCTCCCGGTCTTGTTTTTGCTGATTGTATAGAGCTTCTCTCCATCTTTGGCTGCAAAGGATATAATCAATCTGATTTCAGTGTTGACCATCTGGTGATGTCCATGTGTAGAGTCTTCTCTTGTGTTGTTGGAAGAGGGTGTTTGCTATGACCAGTGTGTTCTCTTGGCAGAATTCTGTTAGCCTTTGCCCTGCTTCATTCTGTACTCCAAGGCCAAATTTGCCTGTTACTCCAGGTGTTTCTTGACTTCCTACTTTTTCACTCCAGTCTCCTATAATGAAAAGGACATCTTTTTTGGGTGTTAGTTCTAGCAGGTCTTGTAGGTCTTCATAGAACCATTCAACTTCAGCTTCTTCAGCATTACTGGTCGGGGTATAGATTTGGATTACCGTGATATTGAATGGTTTGCCTTGGAAATGAAGAGAGATCATTCTGTCATTTTTGAGATTGCATCCAAGTACTGCATTTCAGACTCTTCTGTTGACTATGATGGCTACTCCATTTCTTCTAAGGGATTCCTGCCCACAGTAGTAGATATAATGGTCATCTGAGTTAAATTCACCCATTCCAGTCCATCTTAGTTCGCTGATTCCTAGAATGTCGATGTTCACTCTTGTCATCTCCTGTTTGACCACTTCCAATTTGCCTTAATTCATGGACCTAATATTCCAGGTTCCTATGCAGTATTGCTGTTTACAGCATCGAATCTTGCTTCTATCACCAGTCCCATCCACAACTGGGTGTTGTTTTTGCTTTGGCTTCATCCCTTCATTCTTTCTGGAGTTATTTCTCACTGATCTCCAGGAGCATATTGGGCATCTGCTGACCTGGGGAGTTCATCTTTCAGTGTCCTATCTTTTTGCCTTCTCATACTGTTCATGGGGTTCTTGAGGCAAGAATACTGCAGTGGTTTGCCATTCCCTTCTCCAGTGGCACATTCTGTCAGACCTCTCCACCACGACTGGCACATGAAAGACCCCAATAAATGTGGGAACAAGGTGTGTATCAGCAACAAAGGATGCAGATCAGGATGTGAGAGGTACCGAGGGGTGGGCAGTGCAAGGCAGAAAACAGTCCCCCCTTAAGCCTGAGGTGGTCGGGGAGGGCTGGCTGGAGGAACAGAGCTTTGAATTGGCCCTTGAGAAGAACTGTAGCCACCGTTTATTGAGCACCTACTCTGTGCTGGGTCCCGCACTAAACCTTGGTATGAATTAACCCCTTGAGTCTTCTGTGACCCCCAGGAGGTGGGTACAGTCATGTCCACATTACGAATGAGGAGAAAAGGGCCCAGAGAGACTAGGTAACTTGTCCAAGGTCAGGAAGCCGTGAGGCAAGAAGAGAGGAGGGCCTGGGAATTCCAGGTGGGGAGCAGCATGTGTCAGAAATAGAGCAACAGATGGGAAAACACCCTGGGGGCTTTCCTCAACACACTGTAACAGTTTCCAGATAATGAGGGAGGGGAGAAGCATCTGGAGGGGGTTTCTGACCTAATTGCTGCGTCTCTTGCCTCTTGCGGGCACACCAGGGACCTGGTGGGGGTGGGGTGACTGGCACTGCCCAAAGATGCTGGAGCATCTTCACCTTTTCCTCCTCCCCCCACCAAGGACCAGATAGGGAAGGGGTGGGTCATCCTGAGAATCCCCTCCCTGGAGACCAGGCCTGCCTCCCTGGAAAGGGACCAGAAGGGGACCAAGGAGGGCAAGAAGGTGCAGGAAGAGGCCGTGAGGGGCAGTGAGCAAATCTCTATCCCTAGTCCTGAAGCCAGCACAGCCGCACCCCAGGGGCTGGTTCCCTTGGACTCCTCCATAAGGGATAAATGCTCACCAGGGGGACTTCTCTGGCTGTCCAGTGGTTAAAACTTCGCCTTCCAATGCAGGGGATGCCGGTTTGATCCCTGGCAGGGGAACTAAGATTCCCCATGCCTAGCAGACAAAAACAAAACAACGCCCCCCCACCCAAAAAAAAACCACAATATTTTAACAAATTCAATAAGGACCTAAAAAATGGTCCACATTAAAAAAAAAAAAAAGACCTTTAAAAAAGTTAAAAAGAAATAAAGTATGCTGTATAAAAAAAAAAGGGAGGGGGTGCTTTCCAGGTGGAGCTAGTGGAAAAGAACTCTCTTGGCAATGCAGGAGACACAAGAGACATAGGTTTGATCCCTGGTTCGGGAAGATCCCCTGGAGTAGGAAGTAGCAACGACTCCAGTATTCTTGCCTGCAAAATTCCATGGACAGAGGAGCCTAGAAGGCTATAGTCCATGGGGCTGCAAAGAGTCAGACACAACTGAGCACACACATTAAAAGAAAAATGTTCACCAAGGCCCCCAAGGTTCTCCCCAGATGGCCCACAATATCCCTTTTGGTCTCATGTCTATAAAAGCATCCCAGAGCCTGGCAGGCTGGTCCACTCATCATCCTTGAAGAGACCAGAGATGTATTTTACAGTGTTTGCACAGCTCTTGCCATTTGCGGTACCTTTTTTGATACCCAGCCAATGCAAGTGCTCCGTCCTCCACAAAGATCTCAGTTCAGGCACTTTGGGGCTCATCTACCCTGTATCTTTGTCTCAAGTCCTCAGGCCAATGGCAGAACATGAATAAGGGGATACACCTCATCCACTAGGGCAGCTCTCTGGATAGTTGAACTAAGCCCCTGTCCCCTGCCCTCTGCAGGGTCCTCCGTCTCCCCTGATCCCAATCCACTCAGCCCCCTGCCCGCTGCCCTCCAATGCCTGCCCCCAGCAGCCTTTACTCCAGACAGGGAGTTGCTTTCACCCCTTTCCCTAAATCCCAGCATGCCCAGCCACACTCCCCATGTGAACCCCTGGCCCTCCACATCACCGTCTTTCATGGTACCCCCTTGCCAATGCCGGGAAGGAGCATGGCAGAAGTGGCCCCCAAGCTGTGGGTTAGCACCTCAACTCCTCCCCTTCCGGTGGTAAGAATTTGGGGAAGCCCTCCCCCTATATCATTTTTTTCCTTGTGTCAGAGGAGAGGATGGTCACAGTCCAACCCCCTAGTTTGGGGATGCCCTGGGGTGGGTGAGCACTGTCTCCCACCCACTGGGGTGGACAGCACCTGGCCCAAGGTAGGCAGAGAAGGGTGTGTACATTGTGGGATCATGTCTTCTATTGTCCAAATCAGCACCATTTAAGAGTGCGGGGGCAGGGGGGGACTTCCCTGTTGGCACAGTGGTTAAGAATCTGTCTACCAATGCAGGGGACACGGGTTTGATCCCTGATCTGGGAAGATCCCACATGCCTGTGCACCACAACTGGAGAAAGCCCACATGCAGCGGTGAAGACCCAGAGCAACCCAAGCAAACAGACAGAGAGTGGAAGGGGATCCTGTGAGTAATGACATCGGTGCCATCAGAGAAAAGTAGGCCTGTCTTGGGAGAAGCAGGATGTGTGGTCACTGGATCTGCAGGTGATGTTGGTCCCCTTCCTGCACACACCTCTGCTGGGATGTGCCAGGACATCTGTGTGCACCCAGCAGCCCGCAGGCCTGACCACCTCTGGGCCCTCAGGAGCCAGCATAGTCTGGGGCGGAGGAGACATACCGAGAGGGTACCGGGTTGGGGCAGACTCTCAGGAGGGAGAGGTGACTTCCCAGCTATTGGGAGTGGTTTCTGAGGCTCAGCAGTAGAGAGGAAATCTGAGAGGTAGGAAGGAGGGGTAGTGGACCCTAAATCCCAAATCCTCTCCTAGAGGTACCACCAACCTCCGTTACAGAGGAGTGACTGTCGCCCTTATAAAGCACTGGTTTGCAAGGCAGATACTCCTCTGGGCACTTTTCAGGCACTAGCTCACCTAATCCTCTAGGAAGCCTTGGGGGTTGGGGGTGGTACTGTTATCCCTGTTTTATGGAGGAGAAAGCTGAGACACAGAGAGGTCAAGGGTAACTCACCCAAAACCACACAACTTAGGAAGAGCTGGGATCTGAAGCCAGGCAGCCCCTCCCTGTACTCCGAGGCCCTGCTCCTGGCTTACACAGAAGTTAAGCTGTGTCGCTGGAGGCAGATGGCTTCCTGAGGAGGGGCAAGTCCCCTTCCTTCCAGGTCCTGATTCTGCATGTCATGAAATCTGAAAATTCTGCAGGAGGCAGCTGGACTAGTAGAAAGAAGCTTGGCTCTGGAGGCAGACCCGGGTTTGAGTCTGGTTCTGTCACTTACTTGCTGTGTGAACCCCTGGTACATTTCTCACTCTCGTGGTGCCTCAGTCTCCCTGTCTGGAAAATACCTGTCCTGTTGGGTGTCAGAGACTGGCTCCCTGTCCTCTTGCCCTTCAAACTGAGCCTGCCCTGGGCTCCCTTCACCCCAAGAAGGCTTAAATTCAGGGCTCCAGAGCCCACAGTTCTATCCTGATTCAGGATAGGGGTTTGAAAGAGGAAGACTGCAGGCTCCTGAATCTGAGATGCTCAAAATGATACAAGTTGTTATATTTAGATTATTATCATGAGAGGGCACTTGACTTCAGGTCAGGGCAGCATGAACTCGTCCAGCTGCGCCCCCTGCCCACCCCGCCACCATCAAGATGGGCTCAGAGGCTGAGCTGGGCTGGCAGCTGAGCTGTCTGCTGAGTGGCTAATCATGTGGTTCCGTGTAATTAAGAAGCTAATTAGTGCTGTGTCAATTAAGGTTTAATTAGTCCCGTCTTCAGAGAAGCTCATAAGACTCTCATGCTGGAAACTTTTGGAATGGAAGGTGGGAGTAGGGGTGGGGGAATGGATGCAAGGAGAGACCTCAGGTTGAGCCCCTCTTCCTCTTGTTGTTCTTCCTCAAGTTCTGGGATCAGTGATTTTATCAACCCCTGGCCCCACCTTCGCTGGCTCTGTCATGGAGATATGGGGGCTCCAAGAGGCTCCCCCATCACCAGGACTTTTTCCCCCCAGTGAGTGATGATGCCCCTGCACAGCTCCTTAAGGCATGGAACCCCATTCTCCACACCTGCTAAAGCCGGTAACGTCAGTTGCTCTCCCTTGAGAAAGGTGAAGAAACTGGACCCAGAGAGGTGAAGACACTTGCTCAAGGTCACACAGTCAATTAAGTGGAGGATCTGGGATTCAACCCCAGGACTGTCAGGTTCTTTTCTTCTTGCTTTTCTCTCCTCTGCCCTCTTCCTGAACATCCCACCTTCCTCTGTTTCTCAGCCAGGACCTGGCCTGGTGGCTGTGTGCAGAGCAATCCTGGGTCCCCTCCTGCAGGCAGGCAGAGGCTGTAGGTAGAGCATGGTGGCGGGGGCCCAGCTGCTTGGCTGTCCACAAGGGATGGACTTGAGACCACAGTTGTCTTCAGAGCCTCACATTCAGCGAGTCGTCTTCTTACCCTCAGCTCCCAGCCAGCTGTTTCCCTGAGTCTCCCCCATCCCCTGCCACCTCATCCTACTCTCTTCCAGAGGGGTACCACTCCTAAGGTAGGCAGCCTTATTTTCTGTGGGGTCCAGGGCTGACCATGGCTGCAGGCAGAAGCCGCTTTCCTTATAGTACACAGCAGCCCCCTGCCCTGTTTAAGAATTTGATCAGCTTTAGCGAGGTCAATGTATAAACCATAAAGTTCATTCATTTTAAATGTACAATGCACTGGCTTTCAGTACAGATGACCAGAGTTTTCTGATCATCACTATAATGTAATTTTAGAATATTTATATCTCCCCAAAACAGAGCCCTGTACCCATTAGTGGTCACCCCCTAATCCACCCTCCATCCCCAAACCCAGCCCTAGGCAACCACTAATCTGCTTTCTGTCTCTCCAGATATGCCAGCTTGGACATTTCATACAAATGAGGCCAGACAAGACATGGTCTTCTGCAACTGGCTTCTCTTATTTAGCATAATGTTTCCCCTTCTCTTGTTTTTACTATTTTAAATAATACTGTGATAGATATCACGAAGCACAAGATCTTCATGTATATGCTGAATAATTTCTTTAGGGTAAATTCCTAGAAGGAAAATTGCTAGGACACAAGTTGAGGCATTTAGTTTGATCGACTTCCCACTCCCTCTTGCCTTCACTGATCGGAGTTGTTGGGGTCATCCTTGCCCAGGACAGTCACCTTCCTCTCGTGTCTGTACCATCCCCCTGCACCACCTCAGGTCTCCCCTTCATCTTTCTCCTTTTGGTTCCCTCGTGAGCATGACTCTGGACTCAACTTCTGGGCATGTCATTGTTGGATCCTTTCCCAAGGCTTATGGGTTGAAGCCCACACTCCCTCGTGGTCTTTCAAGGTTTCTTGCAACCCCAGCCGCCTTCCTTTCTCTCTCTCCCCCTTCCTCCCTTCCTTCCTCTTGCAAACTTCCCATGATTCAGCCAGACCAAGCTCCTCACCTGTGTGCTGCTTCCGTTGGCTTTTCCTCTTAACTCCAAATTTCCCCAAACTAAACACTAGATGCTCCATGAAGCTTTCTCTAATCCCTCAACCTGAAGTGATGTCTCCAACTGCAGAGCAACACAGGAGGCAGGAGATGACATCACACACCTCCGGCCAGGCTTCCTCTGCAAAATGTGGGTGGGAGGGTGTTTCTAGGCTATGGCTGGGCAAGTGAGGTTGTGCAATCAGCCTCCTCCTCTGTGCTCAGATGGTGATGCTCAGCACTACCACCCTGGGGCCCAGAGTCTTCATTTCATTTCAACTACCTTTTCTGTGTCTTCTCTGGAAGCCAGGCCCTGGGCTAGATCTGGAGATGGGGAGGTAGTTAAAAGAAACCCATGCCTGCAGGGAGCCTATATTTTAGTGGGAGAAGAAACCAGTGAACAGGCCATTAGAAAGCAAGGTGGTGAGGGCATGGGGCTCCTGGGGACACAGGGCAGGCCTCTGGTACCACCTCCTGAGCTGGCACTAGTGGTCGTGATAGATGGGAGCTTTTGCCTCCTCCACCCCGTCTCCCTACCCCCAAACAGCAAGAGTAGACAGAAGCCCCAGTGGAGGAGGTGAAGAAGAGAGATCCGGCTCCAGGAGGGGAGGAAATGAAACAGAACAGAGATAATTGTTCCCAATTGACAACTTTTTCTAATTAGGGACCATTTATGTCCTCAGGTACCTAACTAGGGTCCTGGTAGATTCTTTAATTTGCTAGGTAATTACTGGCCAGTAATTCTACCAGGATGAAATTTGGAGAAGAAATATGCTATCACAACATCTTGGTTTTCTTTGTCCTGGTGGCTTTGCCCAGGAAACAAGCTGGATGATCCGCGCTCTCTCTTCTGCCTCTAACCCCGCATCCCTCCGTCTCTCCTGGAGGCCTGGTCCTCTGAATTCCTCCCACTGGTCTGTGTCCCTTTCCTGCTGCCTGAGCTCCAGGAGCTGGCAACCGAGTTGAAAAGCATCAGCCAACGCCACAAAGATATGGGGTCATGTGTATTGTTGCCTTTGCCTCCAACCAGCTTCTGATGACAGTGAATTACTGTATGTCAGGAACTAGGAAGGGGACACCTTTGAAATTTGAAGTGCCTTGACATCTTTGTTGAAAATAAATTGATCATATATACATGTGTCTATTTCTGGACTTTCTGTTCTATTCCATCAATTTATTTGTCCATCTGTCAATGCCATCAATTTGACCTGATTCGTGTAGATGTGTAAAATCAAGAGCATAAGTTCTTCAAATTCTTGCTCTTTTAAAAAGTTGTTTTGACCATCCTATGCCATTTGTCTCTTTTATGAATTTGAGAATCAACTTGTCAATTTCCACTTAAAAGCTTACTGGAGGGACTTCGCTGGTGGTCCAGTGGTTAAGAATCCTCCTTGCAATGCAGGAGATGTGCGTTCCATCCCTGGTTGGGGACTAAGATCCCACATGCTGCACAGCGACTAAGCCGACACACCCCAACTAGAGAGTCCATGTACCACAGGGAAGGCTCCTATGTGATGCCAGAAAGACCTGATGCAGCCAAATAAATAAATGTTTTTAAAAATCTACTGCAATTTTGATTGAGATTGCACTGAATCTATGGATCAGTTGGTGGGGGTGATTGATATTTTAACAATATTGAGTTTTCTGATCCATGTACGTAATCTATCTTCCATTCCTTCTATTTCTCTCAACAATGTGTTTTAATTCTTCAGTGTACCAGTCTTATACATTTTTGGTCAGATTTATCACTGAGTATTTCATAGTTATCAATGCTTCCTTCATGGCCCAGCCACCCATCCCTGGTCCAGCCGGGCATGATCAAGTTCAGGATTGCCACACACTGTCCTGCTTCAAGAGGCATCATTCACAGAGTCAGTATGAACAGTGGCCTCTGGTGTCTTTCAATGGGAAGCAGTTCTCTGACCAGTGGGCTTCACTCAATATACCAGCAAGATGCATGCCAGCTTTTAATAGAAAGAACCACTTAAAGCCGGGGGTGAGGGGATGGGGTCTTTCCTTGGGGAAGTGGGGATGTGTCTTAAGCATTTGTTTTTCTTTTGTCTTCCCAGCAACTTTTTCCCTCCTTCTAAAACAATGTCTCTGCTTTGGGGAACTGCTCCTCTTCCTCTCCATGTGGTTCTGATGAGGCTCTTAACTACCAAAGCCCCCTCCCCAACGGGAGTAAACGGATGATCCAGACCCACCAATTAGCGCAGCCACAGTCCATGCGGCTGCAAAGAGCAGGACACGATTGATCAACTAGCACTTTCACTTTTAATGGTCGTGTTAGCTTGATTGATTCAAAGATTCAAACGCTTCTGGCAGCAGTGATCCATCCAGAGGATGGACACGGGATCCCAGAGAGCCACCCCAAGGATGAGATTCCTTTCCCCCACTGGGGTTGCCGCCTCTGGCTTCGATCTGCCCTGCTCTCTCCCCATCCATCAGAGTGGAGATGTATCTGCGATGGGAGACACTGAGGCCAACACACAGGTTGTTGCAGAGCTGAGACAGAAAGGAGAGAGAGAATCCTGGAGACATGGGTCCCCAGCTCCCACTGATGGCTGAAGATCTTTCTTTAATTTTTCAAATACCAGAGTGTTCCTTCCAGCTATGAGAGCCAATAAATTCCTTTTTTTTTTTTTTTGTTTAAGTCAGTTTGCATAGGATTTCTGTCACCAGCATGGTAAACACAGAGCTCTCCGGATTCCTCTCCAGGAACGTGAGACTTTGGGGGCAAACTCTTCATTCCTCTTGCAGAGCAACTAATGTCATGAAAAGGGAAGTAAATCAGCCAATATGTTTTCTTATTCTTTTCCAGTTTTATCAAGAAATCATTGACATACATCACTGTATAAGTTTAACATGTACAGCATTATGGTTTGATTTATATATATTGTGAAATGATTATCATAATATGTTCAGTTAGCATCCATCGGTGTATCTTAATTACTGTATCTCATATAGATACAGTAAACAGAGAAGGAAGAAACTGGGAAAGGGTAATTGACTTCCAGTACCATAGATCGATTCTGTCGTCTCTGTACTTTATGTGAAAAGAATCCATAGTCTGCTCTTGTGTGTCTGGCTTGCTTCTCACTGCTGGGTTGGTTCAGTCTCACTGCTGTGTAGAATTCCATCGAGTGACTACACCGCAACCTATTTCTCCATTCCACCATGAGTGGACAATTGAGTTCCCTCTTGGCGACCATTATGAATATAGTATTTCAGCAAACACTCTAGTCCTTGGGACTTCTCTGGTGTTCCAGTGGCTAAGACTCTGCGTTTCCAATGAAGGGGGCCTGGGTTTGATCCCTGGTCATTGAACAAGACCCCACATACTGCAACTAAGAGGTCACATTCCTCAACTAAAGATCCTGCATGCCACAACTAAGACCCAAGGCAGTCAAATAAACAAATCTTTTTAAAATGACTTAAATCTAAAACAAATGAACAAAACACAAAAGCTCACATTCTAGTCCTTGCCTTTGGGAGGATGTCTGTACCTAGATGTGTTTCATATACAACAGAAGGGAATTGCTGGGTTGTATGATTGATATAGGGCTTCCCTCGTGGCTCAATGGTAAAGAATCCTCCTGCCAATGCAGGAGACGCGGGTTTGATCCCTGGGTCAGGAAGATCCCCTGGAGAAGAAATTGGCAGTCTACTCCAGTATTCTTGTCTGGGAAATCCCATGGACAGAGGAGCCTGGCAGGCTACAGTCCATGAGGTCACAAAAGAGTCAGACACGACTTAGCAACAGAACAACAATGGTTGACATATGGCCATTTTGCCAAAGAAGAGGCGCTGATTTATACTCCCAGTGGTGGTGTACAAGGGTTCTAGATTCTGAAATGTGAGGTAGACAGTCTCTACCTACAGCAAAATGGGGGGTGGGGGAGCTGACGCCTGGATGGAAAAAGCTGGACTTCTCCATCTCAAGGGTGGATGGTGGCGGGAAGGCAAGGGCAGTCACACCCAGGAGTGGGGATGGAGGAGGAGTGTGTAGGGAGGGTGGCCACAGGAAGAGCTGGAAGGCCTTCTTTTGCTCTCTTCCCGAGCTAAGCAGGTAGAGGAGGCTGAGGTGACGCCAACAGCACTCGGCCTGAAATTCGCCTTCTCTCTCTGTGAATTGTCCTCACGTTCCTTTAGACTGACGTAGAAATTGCTCAGCGCCTGTGATCAGCCCCTGGTGATAGAGTCTCACCCCTGGAGAGCGGGGGGAAGGCTGCAGCAGACCCTGTGGTGGCCTCCCCATCAGTGGGTCCCTCCTCCCTGCCCAGCCGTGGAACAGGGGGGCATGTCCGCCAGGCCCTGCACACCCACTGATGGTGATGGGACTGCCCGTCCCCTCAGGCTTCACCAGTGAAGGGCTCTCTGGCCAACCCCTGCCTCTTAGCATCTCCACCCCTTTGCCCGAGGGTTTCCTCCAGCAGCCCAAGCAGGCAGCAAGCGCCAGAAAACTGATGCTTCTTTGGGAACAGCCTTCAACCAGTGATGGTGGGTTTGGTGTATAAATACCTCAGCTTCCTCAGAGGCAGGATTGAGCACCAGCGACACGCAGTGGTAACCGATTTGATAACAAACCCTTTATTGGCCGCTCCCCCCTCCCGACCCCCCGCCAAGTCTCACTCCTCTTCTGATGGTTGCTGGAATCCCCTCCTGAACAAACCTACTTGCACTCGAAGCTTTGTCTAGGGCTTGTTTCTGGAGAAGTCAACCTTAGACCACATGTAACCCAATCTGGACAAAGATGTAAGTAGGCCTGTCGCAAGCTTCTGGAGATGCTTTTGCCCCTCTGGTGAAACGTTTCAGGGGAGAAGGTCTCTCTCCCCCTCTCTGCTTCTTTTTGTTCTGTGTGGATGCGGTGTGAGCTTGCTGCCTGGGGCTGCAGTAGCCACTTTGTGATGAGGAGGGGAGACCTGGACCGCATGCTGAGGATAACAGAGCCAAAGGATGGAAGCCAGGCTCCTTGAGAGCATCTCCGAGTCTCCAGATCAACTCGGGATGACCGACTCTGCACCTTTGTTAAGGAGGCAGGGCGTGTCCTTACAGGTTAGGCCACCTTTTGCTGGCTTTGCTGCTGCTTGCAGCCAAGCTCATCGATTACTGATACAGGCCTTGAGCTGGAGGCGTTGCCGTTGGACTGGACTGCCGTTCCAGCAACCACCCTGAAGCTCCTGGTCAGTGGTACCAGAGAAGAGCTAAAAGACAGGCTTGGGGTGGAGTGGGGTGGAGGAGGGCTTGAACTCCACAGGTGGCGAGGACCTGGAGCTGAGCTCCAGGGGTCCCAGAAGCGAGAGGGACACACGGGGCAGTAGGTAGCTAGGGTCCCAAGGACAGGGGGCGGGGAGGGCAAGAACCTATTAATCTGCCCAGGGTGAGTGTTGTTATTGTTATTATTATGAAGCATCTCAAGGCTCACACTCGTCCTGGCCTGGCCAGGCCCCATTAATGGCCCCATAAATCCCAGCCATAAAGAGTAATGGGGGGAGACAAATGAGATAATTAGGAATAAATCTCACCGAGGTCTCTATTCAGCAGCGTCCCTGGAACGGGCCAATCTTCCGAGCCATTAGCTAGGCCCCTAATTAATGCCGCTGCTGGACTGAGTGGAGGCTCTGGGCGTGGGAGGGACCTGGGCCCCGGGAGGGGCACCGCTGCACCCACAGCCCCGGCAGGCGACCTTGGGCGCAGCCAAGGGACGCGTGCCCGCAGCCTGCCCGCCTCTGTCTCCAGGGCCTTGGGGACGCTTTGTCTGCACTGTCCCCTCTGCCTCGCCATCTCTTCCCCTCCTTTTCAGCATCTTACTCCATCTCTGTTCTGTCTAGCTTCAGCCTCTGCTTCCCTCCTATCAGACAGTCACCGGCTGCTACACTAAGCCAGTGTGATTTAGCAGGAATTGTGGGGGCCACTTGTAACCACCCTCCCCCATCTGTCCTTCTTTCTATGAAGCCCCCTCAACACCCCTTCCCCCAGGGCAGTCCTTGGAACAGGGAGGACCCCTTCCCCTCCGTACTGCCACTGCAGTGCTTCCTGTAGGGTGGCGCTCTCTCCTGCCCAGGGCAGGCATCTCTCTCCATGTGTATTATTACATCTGCCTCTGGGTCTTTCCTCTGCTGCTGAAGCCTGAGACTGAGCCTCACTGTCCTCCCAGGCTTCAGATATTTGAAGGCTTTCGTCCTTTTTCTTTTTTTGGTCAAGCCTTGTACCTTAGTCCTCAGACCTGAGATCGAACTTGAACCCCCCTGACAGTGAAAGCTTGGAGTCCTAACCACTGGACCGCCAAGGAATTCCCTGAAGGCCTTTGTCCTTGACTTTCCTTCTCCAGCCAGATGCCCTGTGCAGCTCAAGTTTTCCAGCCTGGCATCCCCCACCCAGGAGCCTCCTCTAGCCCCACCTACAGTGACTTCTGCTGTTTTAATCTGCCACCCTGTCTCCCCCTTTTTCAGTCGTAGCACTCTCATTTCTTTGGGGAACGTGCTCGCCTGGGTCTGGAGGAGCAGCCATGTAACCCACCAGAGGCCTTGCTCTTTGTGGCCCTCTGTCCCCTGACGTGGTGGGCTCATCGCCTTCCCTGGGCCCCTGAGAAAGGCCTGGCAGACACAGAACAGGAACACACCTCTCTTTCCCACCTCTGAGCCCTGCTACCTGTCTGCCTGCTGAGGGAGCCAGACTGTCACCCAGAGACCCAGAGATGGCAGGAACCATGGGGTAGAGGCCACTGCAGGGTCTGGAAAGGTAGGAAAACCAGGTGCAGGGCAAGGAAGACTGAGAGGGGGCTTTTCTCTGGAGGAGGTGGGCGGGGAGGGGATGGTCGGGCAGCGGGGGTGCTCTGGCCGCAGGTCCCATTCCATGACTGTCTCCCTATCATCCGAGGAAAGCCAGAATGCAGAAAGAAGCATAAACGTGGATGTGACAGCCAGGTCTGTGATCTCTGTTCCCTCTGCTGCCCCTGTGTGTGCCCTGAGGCTCCCATCCCCACGTCTTCCCACCCCTCCTTGCATGTGCCAGCCAGTCCAGAGAGTATATGTGTACTCAATCATGTCCAACTATTTGTGACCCTATAGATCCTAGCCCACCAGGCTCCTCTGTTCATGGAGTTTCCCAGGCAAGAATACCGGAGTGGATTACCATTTCCTACTTCAGTGGATCTTCCGATCCAGGGATCGAACCCATGTCTCTTGTCTCCTGCATTGGCAGGTGGGTTCTTTACCACTACACCACCTGAAAATCCTCTCCTCTTTCCTGCTGCTCAGCAATGGGGAGTGTCTGAAACAATCCTCCTGAGCCTCGGGGATCACCCCTTTGCCCCCCAGACTACCCCGTCTTCCCAGGGAACTGCAGAAGTCCCCGGGGTATGACTCCAGGCAATTCAGCATCACTGATGCTGCTTCAAGGTGTCTCCTCCCTGCCCTGGAGCCATGAGGGGTTCAAGGCCTGAAGTCAAGTTGGCCCAGCTCTGAGTTCAAGTACAGGAAATGCCAGTTAAATGTACCAAAGAAGTGGGAGAAGCTGATGGATGCTCTGGAAGCAGAGGAGGGTGGCTGAGCACCCCTCCCCGCAGAAGCCAGACCCTAGCCCAACTGCTTGCTTGGCTACAGGGCAAACACACGGGATCACCCAGAGGTCATGGGAAGTCCTGGCCAGGGAGAACTCAACCTGGCCTGACCACCATGTCCTCACACAAATGTGATCATGCTTGTCTTGGACTAGACAATCCAGGGCAGGAGGGTGGCCCTCAAGAAGTCTCCTGGGCAAATGGGGGTGCTGATCTCCTGCTCCACGGGTGAAAGAAAACCAGAGAGGCAGACCACTTCCCCGGACACTGTGACTGACATTAGATTTCCAGAGCCTCATCACTGTTCCATCGTGCACACAAGAAAACTGAGGTCTAAAGAGTGACAGGGCCTCTTCCCGGGGCCCACAGCAGAACCTGGCTGAGATCATTTGGTCAGAGAGCAGAGACTGGAGGCCAACAGAGAAGGGCCATGGTGTGGATGGGAAGGGTCTATAACCAGGGTTTGCCCTGGAAGGATGTGTGGGCAGAGCTGGGTGGGTGGGTGGCCTCTAAGATAAATGCCATTTCAGTTCAGTTCAGTTCAGTCACTCAGTTGTGTCCGACTCGTGACCCTGTGGACTGCAGCACACCAGGTTTCCCTCTCCATTGGCAACTCCCAGAGCTTATTCAAACTCATGTCCATCAAGTCAGTGATGCCATCCAACCATCTCATCTTCTGTCGTCCCCTTCTCCCACCCTCAATCTTTCCCAGCATCAGGGTCTTTTCCAATGAGTCAGTTCTTTGCATCAGGTGGTCAAAGTACTGGACCTTCAGCTTCAGCATCAGTCCTTCCAATGAATACTCAGGGCTGATTTCCTTTAGGATCTACTGGTTGGATCTCCTTGCAGTCCAAGGGACTCTCAAGAGTCTTCTCCAACACCACAGTTCAAAAGCATCAATTCTTCAGCACTCAGCTTTCTTTTAACTCTCACATCCATACATGACTACTGGAAAAACCATAGCTTTGACTAGAAGGACATCTGTTGGTAAAGTATGTCTCTGCTTTTTAATATGCTGTCTATGTTGGTCATAACTTTTCTTCCAAGGAGCAAGCATCTTTTAATTTCATGGCTGTAGTCACCATCTGCAGTGATTTTGGAGCCCCCAAAAATGAAGTCACTCATTGTTTCCATTGTTTCCCCATCTATTTGCCATGAAGTTATGGCAGATGCCATGATCTTAGTTTACTGAATGCTGAGTTTTAAGCCAACTTTTTCACATTCCTCTTTCACTTTCATCAAGAGGCTCTTTAGTTCTTCTTTGCTTTCTGCCGTAAGAGTGGTGTCATCTGCATATCTGAGGTTATTGCTATTTCTCTCGGCAATCTTGATTCCAGCTTGTGCTTCATCCAGCCCCGCATTTCTCATGATGTACTCTGCATATAAGTTAAGTAAGCAGGGTGACAATATACAGCCTTGATGTACTCCTTTGCCGATTTGGAACCAGTCTGTTGTTCCATGTCCAGTTCTAACGGTTGCTTCCTGACCTGCATACAGATTTCTCAGGAGGCAGGTCATGTGGTCTGCTATTCCCATCTTTTTAAGAATTTTCCACAGTTTATTGTGATCCACACTGTTAAAGTCTTTGGTGTAGTTAATAAAACAGAAGTAGATGTTTTTCTGGAACTCTCTTGCTTTTTTGATGATCCAGCAGATGTTGGCAATTTGATCTCTGGTTCCTCTGCCTTTTCTAAAACCAGCTTGAACATCTGGAAGTTCACAGTTCACATACTGTTGAAGCCTGGTTTGGAGAATTTTGAGGATTACTTTGCTAGTGTGTGAGATGAGTTCAATTGTGCAGTAGTTTAAACATTCTTTGGCATTTCCTTTCTTTGGGATTGGAGTGAAAACTGACTTTTTCCAGTCCTGTGGCCCCTGCTGAGTTTTCCAAATTTGCTGGCCTACTGAGTGCAGCACTTTCACAGCATCATCTTTTAGGGTTTGAAATAGCTCAACTGGAATTCCATCACCTCCAATGCGTAAAATGCCATTTACCTCCCAGCAGAGTTGAGACCACCTGGGCAAGGGTACAGAGGTGGGGAAGGCAGGGTAGGCCTGGGATGGGGGCGTAGGCAGAGGGCAGCAGACACAGAGGTCAGGCTGAAGAGGGCTGGCAGTGTTGCAGGCTCTGAAACGTGCAGTGTGTGACCGCGTGTGTGTATAGGTCTGGTGTGTGTCTGTGTGTCTGTGTGTGTGGTATGTGTGTGACTTGGTGGAATGTGTGTAAATATGTGGCTGGAAGGAGAGTGTGTGTATGTGTTGTGAGTGGTATGTGTGTGACTTTGCGGAAGGCACATGAGTATGTAGCTGTAAGGAGAGGTAGGGGGAGAGAGAGAGAGAGAGAGAGTGTATGTGTGTGTGTGCGCACGCTGGGGGAGGCTGGCTAAATCCCGCCCCTGTCTTGCTCCCACCCAGCTCAGCTCTCGGGTTTCAGCCACTGTCCTGCAGCAGGAAATCACTATTTGGACTGCAGAGGTGCCTCTTCCTGCCTCAGCCCCGGTGGAGAGGAGAGGGCCAGGGAGGGGGCCTTCCTGCCCACCTGGACCAGACCTTGAGTTGGTCAGGAGCACCCCCAACCCCGGTTCTCCCAGCCACCCTCAAGTTCCTTGAACCCCAGCCCTGGTAAGCAACTGGGTTGAGTGGGGACTGAAGAGGAGCCCTCCCACCATCGTCCATCCTCCTGGGGACGGAGAGGCAGCAGCGAGAGAAGCGGACACTCCCCACAGCCATGGAGGGTGGACGGGCACCCCTCATTGAGGTCAGCTAAGTCACAAACACATGCCCTGAGGCCCATCGATCCCACCTTCAGGACTATTCTACAGAAACAGCTCTTTTGTTCAAAAGGACATTCTCATGTACCTTGTTTATAACAGAGAAATGAATGGATGGGATTCAGCGGAGCTGGGCACCTGGATCATGGCAGCTCATCCCTGGGGAAGCTCCAGGCCCCTCTTCAATGTGCCGATAAGGAAGAGCCCCCAAGGCAAAATGGTCAAGTGATAAAAACTGCAATGTGCCGGGTGATGCTGACATTTTTGTAAATAAAAAGGAAAACGATCCAGGTAATCTGTGCTCGTGTATGCACAGATTAGACTCGAAATGCTTGTACTTCAAGCATACAATAGCTAAGTAAAAGAAAAAACCCAAAACCTGAGACAAATGAGCAGATAAATGAAGGTTGAGGGGGGCCAAGAAGATGGGGCTTCTCTCTCGACTTTGACCTTGCTGATGGGGTCCTGAGGAGGTCAGTTCCTCTCTGTGTCCTGAGTTTCCGACGTGCTCCCAGAAGACAGAAAACGTTGGTGCTGGTAAAGTAAGGCTTGAGTACATGTGTATGAGTTTGCGGTGGCGGGGGTGGCGGGGGGAGGTGCGGGGAGGTGTGGTGCTGGGGGGCTGTCCTCCTCACCACCTCCTGTCACCTCCTCTTGCTGACGTTGCAGCCTACGCCCAAGGCCGTGGGCTGCTCCTAGCGTGGCATTCCTTCAGAGAGTTCAGATTTCATCTGGCCCTTTTCCTGCGCTCCCTCCTTTCCTCCAGAATCCGTCGGGGCCTCTCCACCCTTCGTTCCTGGAAGCAGCGCCCACCAGTTTCCCAGGAGGTCTCCATCTTTCAAGGCCTTCTTCAGCCACGTCTTCTCAGGACAATCCAAGGCTAACCACGAGATGTCCTCTCACTCACCCTGAACCCATCCTGGTTTCCCCCAGGTCCAGGACCCGGTGGAGGGGGGCTTGGTCCAGACAGCCCTCCCCACGCTCAGCCGCAGTGCTCAGGTCTTCCCTGGTCCAACCCCCAACCCCTACCCCACACCAAGGGCCCTGGACACGTGGCCTCCGAGGCGCTCACCAGTCCTGACAGCTTTCTTTGATCTCAGGCCCCCTGGCAATCAGGGCAATCAGGGGGGTCACCTGCAGCTGGGCCGCGTGAAACCCACCCAAGCCACAAATGCGTCCCAGTGCCGTGCTGGTTACCCCCTCCCCAGGCACGGCTCAGCCACTGACATAGGCATCACCCTATGCCTTGGAGCCATCATGGCTTTGAGAAACTGGAGTCAGCAGGAGATTAATTAATCAGAACCTGAACACATCTGCTGTTAATTAATTCTATGCCAAGGGTTAACTCTTCCCTGTCCGGGCTTCTTCTTCCCTTTGGCCGGAAGAGGGAAATAAAGGTGGGGAGTGGGTACCCCTCTTCCTTCCTTCCTTCCCTCAGGGGCAAGACATAAAACAAAGGAGGGGGGCCCAGAAGCCAGGAAAGCCCTATTCATTTGGTGGGGGGGGGGGGGGGCGCAGGCGGGGGGCTGTGGGGGGGTTTGCTTTTG